>NC_081413.1:328447229-328751515 GCF_030272615.1 Cryptomeria japonica | reverse complement strand
ATCAACATCCCATCGTAAAGCTAGAGTCCGACGATCCTGAAGTCAAAGAGCACTATGCACAACCACTAGCTTCTCCACTCGTCTAGAGTTAAGTCTATTCCTCTTGATGGAGTGAATAAAGCCATATGTGGACCAATTCCTCTCTGTTACAGAGGAACTAGCAACCTATGAAAGTAGGTGAGGGACAAGCAACTTCAATTGTGATGTATCCCTCCCATGCCATGTCCACCATCCAATAGGGTCTCTTTGGGCTAATATAGCTATGTCCAACCGCGCTTGTGGTTTACTCAATGTAGGACCACAAAGATTTGTGAAGCCAAAGAATTGTGCGTGAACTATGGAAGCCTCCTTTGTATATATCTTATCAATAGCCCGCGTGAACCCATCTAAAACCTCATCTTCATCACATGGAGACACCCTTCCATCCCTTGGTGCACACCATTTGGGATTCACTGCATAGGCTGCCATTTGAAGCGAGGTGTTCATTATGTTCCACCTTCGTGTCACAATGGGCCTAATATGTTGCATATATCTCTCATATCTCTCTCCAAGACTAGGAGAGTCTGTATCAACATATCTAATGACATCTACAATATGTGAGATGATAGAGCAAACATATTGGCAAGTGCAAAGTTCAAAATATTAAAATCAAAATATGAAAATCAGCAATCTAATATTTAATTTTTAAAATAATCAACAATTTAATAATAAAACCATCAATGTCTTACCTCACAGTGGACCACCAATTGTCATCAAGGTTTTTTTGTTTGGTAGATTTTCCTTCAGTGTAGTTTGATTCTCGCCATCTAGCCCACTCACGATTCACCACCATCAATTGTAGAGGATCATGCACCTCGAGCATCCTCTCCAACAAGATGACGTAAGTAGCATACCTACATTCAGTATAATAATAAAAAATTAAGTGGCATACCTATATTCAATGTTCATTATAATAAAAAAATTGAAGGTTTGATACAAAATTAAGTGGCATTAGCATACCTTGTTTCAACGGGCTTGAGGAACTCCTCCTTTGAAAATGATCTAAAGAGAGCAAGTGAGGTGTGGTGGTTGCAAATGATCATTTGAATGTCTCTAGCTTCTGCCACCACTTGCTTCACTCAATCTATTTTTCCTGTCTCTCAATGCATTGTTCAATGCATGAATGTAATGCCTCCTTCTAGGTAGACATTTGTTATTAGTGGGATTATCCTATCATTTTTTATCCTTGTAGACTAATGTGTGTGGATAGAGGGTCCTTTGAGGCAGTGATTTGGTCAGCAGTGGCATTACTCTACTCCACAGTTCAGTGTGTTTTTGTTTGACATTACTATCCTTCAGGTCACGAGAGTCCAAAGTTACTATTTATAACAGGGCACCCGAATGTATTATGATTGGCAGTGTCGATCCCAGTGTTCACTTGGTTTGGTGAAATATGGAGTATTGCATAAGTTATAACGTTTAATTATTATTAAAGGTGACTTTAATAATAATAATAATTGTAAAGTTATATTTGCACTTTATAACTCAAGGGTCCATTTAGCATGAAAAGGGGGCCAATTTATTTAATTGTTTGGGCGTCAATACCAAGGAGATTATTATTAAATATTAAAGTGCAAACTTATAATATTTTAAATGCAAATTAATAGTGCTTTTTGGGATCGACCTCCTTGAGGAAATATATAAGGAAGCCACGAAAGGGATCAAATCATTCATGAAATCATTTTTCAAAATTTATGATTTTTGGAGTTCGTGCTTGGAGAAGGAACCAGCTAGGGTTTGTGCCATTGTTGAGCCTTTGGGAACGAAAACTCTCATACATTGTGCAGTTTTGAGGCTGTGAAAGGCTAGCTGAGATTATTTCTTGATTGTGGGCTTCATACAGAGGTCCAATTTGAACTTATTTGGTGAAGTTTTGAATCAGAAGTATAGGGCAAGTCAGAAGTTTAATCTTGCTACTACAGTACCCATGCTACAGTAAAACGCTACAGTCTTGGTGTAGGTTTTTAGTGATTATTTCTAGAATTTAGCAAGGGTTTAAGAGCATATTGTTTATCATTTGAAGATCAATCATTAGTGACATATTTATTGTTGTTAGCACCCATTCTCTTAACCACGTGGGTCTCACCAAGAGTGTTGTAATTATGTTCCAGATTTGCTGATTATAAGTTTTAGTCCTATAGCTTAATTTCAGAATATTCAGGTATGTTTGTATTACATTTGTGAGGAAATAAAAGTCTAAATTTTTGAATATTTAAATACATTGTATTTGCGCAATTGTTTAAATCTAATTTGATTAAATATCTTAAGAGGTTGTTAGAGTAGTTCCTTAATTCTCCCATTGCATTTCAACATGATTTGCTTTCCTAGCATTATCTTATTAAATCACGAGACAAACAAAACTTGGGAGTGCAAACATATGTTTCGTAAACCCAAAATTAATAACATGGGCAAATATTTTGTGTAAGCAAGAATCTGGTTGGAGAGGGTTCTTACAGTGGTATTAGAGTGGTTTCCTGCCATCCTTTGGGGTTAAATTGGATTGTTAATGCAACCAAGTGACAGGGAAAGAAGATACTATCAGAGGGAAATTTGTAAAAATTGGCAACCACCTCAACTCCCTGAAGGGAAAACAATATCTGGATTGATTGGTACTCATCAGGAGTAATCTTCAGGGAATATTGAACAAGTTGCAGGCATGGGTGATAGAAGGGATAATGGCCCACCACGGGATGATGCTAGAGAAGTGAGAGAAACCTTGAGAGGTATACATGCTGAACAACAACATGTAGCCGATGTATTACAACAACTTACCGTAGCTATGCAGCAGATGAAAAATCCCAGAAGACAGAACCACGAGCAGGATGACAATATGAGTGTGGTTGGGACTCCCGGGACACAAACAACACCTACTTGCAC
Organism: Cryptomeria japonica; assembly: GCF_030272615.1. Lineage (NCBI taxonomy): Eukaryota > Viridiplantae > Streptophyta > Pinopsida > Cupressales > Cupressaceae > Cryptomeria > Cryptomeria japonica. Next base: position 328,748,599 of record NC_081413.1, on the reverse strand, counting down.
CACTGATAGGCCTACACGACCCACTTTCCTGAATAGTGAACCAGAAGAAGAAAATGTTGGGGAAGAGGAAGATGTTTCATTTGCTGATAATATTATGACATTGCATGAGTAGGATTCTTATCCATAAGTAAAGGAACATTTAAAGTTTGACCGATTCATGAGTCAGAGGAGAGAGCACAATAGGTCAAGACAAGATAGAAGACCACAAAATCAAAACAGGGACCTTGAATATGCTAACAGTAAATTGACCTTACCAATGTTTCACAACATGATCGTGGATCCATAAGTTGGATACTTTCTTAAATTTTCAGCCTATGACAGAGGAGGATGCAATCAAGTATGAAACATTGTACTTGGATGGGGTGGCTCATGATTGGTGGCATAATGGGATGGTCACCTTGTAGCATAACTTCATTACCTCATATTAGGAGTTCACCAATAGGTTGATTGAATGCTTCGATAAGAAGGATCCGACAACATATTTTAGAGATCTAGCTCAGCTTAAGCAGGGGGAGTCTGGAGGGTTATATTGGTGATTTTCCAGAAGCTATCGGTTATGTTTCCCAACATTTCAAAGTGAAGATTAGTTGTGGTATTTATTGAGGGCTTATTGGAACCTTTGAGAGGGTGGATAAAAGCTTTTGACTCATCGACATTGCAAGAGGCAATGAAAAAAGCTAGAAGTTTGGAACTTGCAGCCCCACAAAGAAAAATATCGTCCAAGGGATCTTCTTTATACATGGACATCAAGTCATTCTCTAAGAAGCTAAAAAAATCAGATTTTAAGGGAGATTCTAAAGGGAAATCCATAGCACCATTAGACCAAGAAACACTCAATGATTTGCGCAATTAAAAGTTGTGTTTCTACTTCAAGGGCCCCTATGATGCAAACCATGACTGTCCATTGAGGCCTAAGGGAAAGGCTAACCAAATAATGTGGGCATTCTATGAGGATTCTGAATTTGAAAATTTAGACCAGCAAATTGATCAAGAGGAATCCAAGCCAGAAAAGTCTGAACATGAGCCAGAAATGTCAGAAAATGTGGGTGAACATGAAGTCGAAGCAAAGCTTCAGGAGGCACGTCTCACTAGCATACAATAGGAGGACTCATTCGGGATGCGTGGGGTTTTAGCTGCTCAAAAGGTTATTACATTGCTTGATACAAGTGCCACACATAACTTTATTAACGCTAAGTTGGTTGAGAGGCGTAGAATTCAAATTGAGGGGTTCAAAGGTATAAGGGTTAAGGTTGCAGATGGCTACACTCTTTAAGTGTGATAGGATGATTTTAGATCTCCATGTGCACTCAAACAATTTTGATTTTAAGGCAGATTTTTATGTTGTGAATATGGGAGATGTAGATGTGCTCCTGGGCATTAAATGACTTCTTGCCATAGAAGAATTTACCCTTAACCTACGTGAGATGGAGATGAGATTTAAGGTGGATGAGAAGACTCGTGTGCTAAAGGCCATCAGGGATAGTAGTTTCAAGATGATATCATTCAGGAGGATGGAGAGACTCATGCGCCACAACATGGTTGAGTGGGCAGCAAAGTATATGTTGATGCCATCCCAGGATGGATAGCGAAAACTAGTTTATCATCCAAATATACAGGAGTTGAGGATTAAGCACGCTAAGGTGTTTAGTGACATTCCACTTGGTAGAACTCCAGACCGAGGGATTAAGCACATAATAGAGTTGGAGGAGGGCTCAAAACCAGTAATGATCACTCCTTACAGACACCCAAAGCGACTGAAAGATGAAATAGAAAAGACAATAAAGGAGTTGCTTGCTATGGGGCACATTAGACCAAGAAAATCCCCTTTTGCTTCATCAATAGTTTTGGTGAAGAAAAGGGATGGAACCCTTCGAATGTGCATTGATTACAGGGTATTGAATAAGAGGACAATTAAGAATAGGTACCCCATTCCTCGGATTGACGAGTTGATTGATGAGCTTCATGGTGCTTGCTACTTTTGAAAATAGATTTGAGATCGAGGTATAACCAGATCAAAATCAGAGAGCAGGACATTGAGAAGACAACATTCATATGCCATTATGGACATTTCGAGTTTGTGGTTATGCCATTTGGGCTAACCAATACCCCTGCTACATTCCAGGCTACTATGAACAATGTTTTTTAGTCATAGTTGAAGAAGTTTGTACTTGTTTTCTTTGATGACATTTTGGTGTACAACAAAAAGTGCGAGGAGCACCTTGCCCTTATGGATACAATGTTGGGTATTCTTGATAGGGAGTCCTTGTATGCCAAGGAATCCAAATGTGATTTTTGCATGACGAAGCTGCTATACTTAGGCCATATTTTTTAGTGCAGAGGGTGTGTGGATGGATCCTAACAAGGTCTGAGCTATCATGGAGTGGCCTACTCCAGAGAACCTTACTTGGCTCCGAGGATTTCTGGGTTTGTGTGGCTTCTATTGCCGAGTTGTTAGTGGGTATTCATGTCATGCAACACCACTTACCAACTTGATGAAGAAGGGGCGTTCGTTTGGACTACTGAGGCACATGAGTGTTTTGAGAAATTCAAATGTTTGATGACTACATATCCAATCCTTGCATTACCTAATTTCACTAAGCCCTTTAAGCTTCAATATGATGCCTCTCGTGAGGGCATTGGCGCAGTGCTTATGCAAGATAAGTACCCTACTGATTTTGAAAGTAGAAAACTTAGAGGATTGGAGAGGAGCTACAATATTTATGACAAGGAGATGTTGGCCATCATGCATGCACTGGCCAAATTTAGGCAGTACCTTATTGGCAGTAAATTTTGCATTAAGACCGATCATAACAATCTAAGACATTTCATAGGACAATGAGATCTCAATAATCATCAACAAAAGTGGGTTAGTAAGTTGTAGTCATATGACTTTGACATTACCTATGTCAAAGGGACTCATAATGTTGTTGTTGTTTCTTTGTCTCGCCAACCACATTTGAGCTCCATGGTTGAGATTTCAGAGGATTGGAGACATCTGATCAGGTTCAATATAGGACAATAGATACACAATTGTAAATGAGCTTATCATTTACAAAGGGATAATTTTCTTGACCCACGATCGAAAATGAAGAGCAGAGTGTTTCAGACCTTTCACGATTTATCTATGGTTGGTCATCCCGGTTACTTTAAGACTTATAGGCAGATACGAGAGCGTTTCACTTTGAAAGGTCTTAAGTTTGATGTCAGAGAGTGCCTTGGTTTTTAGTAGAATAAACATGATCATACCTATCCTGCAAGGTTACTTCAGCCACTTCCAATTCTTGATTGGAAGTGGGAATGCTTGTCTATGGGTTTCATTACGAGCTTGGCTAAAGCCCAAGGTAGAGACTGCATATATGTGGTTGTTGATCAACTTACAAAGTATGCTCACTTTTTTTCGATTGCGGCTACATATTCAACTACACAGGTAGCAAAGTTATTTTTCTGTGAGGTATTCAGGTTGCATGGTTTACCTTAGAGTATTGTCAGCGACAAGGGTAGTCGGTTCATGAGTCACTTTTGGCAAGAGCTATTTAGACTTTGTGGGACCGAACTTACTCTGAGCACTAGTTACCACTCACAAACAGATGGTTAGACGGAGATTGTTAATAAGTGGGTCGAGGGATATCTCAAGAACTACATAGTTGGGAAACAAAAGGCTTGGGTGAAGTGGATACATCTCTATGAGTATTGTTATAACTCCACTTACCATATGTCAACTTAGATGACACCGTTCATGGCGTTGTATGGGTATGAAGTGCCTAACTTTTTTGATTTACTGCTAAGTGATAGTGGAGTGCTTAGTGCCGGTGATATTTTGCAGGAGAACCAAGATATCATGAGAGCCCTTCAGGAGAATATTCAGAAGGTATAAAATCACCAAAAGCAGTATGCAAATCAGAAGAGAGTTGAGCGATCTTTTGAGGTTGGGGATATGGTGAATCTGATGTTGAAGCCCTATCTCCAGTCCACTCTCAAGAAGAGTGGTGCTAAGAAACTCAACCCACAATACTATGGTCTGTTCAAGATAATCAAGCGAGTAGATGAGGTGGCTTATGAGTTGGACTTTTTGGTCGATAAATCGTGAAAGGTTCATAATGTGTTTCATTGTTTCACGTCTCAAAAAGGCATTGGGACACTGTGTGATTCCTTCGACAATTTTACCACCCCTGGATGATTTAGGGGAAATTGATTTTAGAATCTAAGGCTATCTTGGATGTCTGAGAGAGGAAGTTACGAAGATGAGTCATCAGGGAATATTTAATTAAGTGGAGGGATTTGCTGGTAGAGGATGCTACTTGGGAGAGAGAGGACATTTTGCAGCATCCGGAGTTGAGATTTCTTGGGGACAAGCAATTTTAGGGAGGGCGGATTGTAATGTCTCCTTCTAGGGAGACATTTGTTGTCAATAGGATTAGCCTATCAATTTTTACCCTCGTAGGCTAATGAGTGTGGATAGAGAGTCCTTTGAGGCAATGATTAGGTCAGTGGTGACATTACTCTCCTCCACAATTCAGTGTGTTTAGGTTTGGCCTTCGTTTGGTGTCTGCGGGGCTCATTTTCACACACTTACTATTTATAGTAAATCTCTAGGTTATGAGAGTACAATTACTATTTATAGCAGGGCACCTAAATGTATTATGATTGGTAGTGTTGATCCCATTGTTCAACTGGTTTGGTGAAATATGGAGTATTGCATAAGTTATAACGTTTAATTATTATTAAAGGTGACTTTTAATAGTTATTATTATAAAGTTATATTTTAACATTATATTTGCACTTTATAACTCAAGGGTCCATTTATCATGAAAAGGGGGCCATTATACTTAATTGTTTGGGCGCCAATACAAAGGAGATTATTATTAAATATTAAAGTGCAAACTTATAACATTTTACATGCAAATTAAATGTGCTTTTTGGATCCACCTCCTTGAGGAAATATAAAGGAAGCCAAGAAACATATCGAATCATTCATGAAATCATTTTTCAACATTTATGATTTTTGGAGTTCGTGCTTGGAGAAGGAACCAATTAGGGTTTCTTGCATTGTTGAGCCTTTGGGAATGGAAACTCTTATAGGTTGTGCAATTTTGAGGCTATGAAAGACCAGTTGAGATTATTGCCTAATTGTGGGCTTCATATAGAGGTCCAATTTGAGCTTATTTGGTGAAGTTTTCAATTAGACATGTAGGGCAGGTCAAAAGTTTAATCTTGCTGCTATAGTGGAGCTACAGTAAAACACTACAGTCTTGGTGTAGATTTTTAGTGATTATTTCCAGAATTTAGCAAGGGTTTAAGAGCATATTGTTTATCATTCGAAGATCAATCATTGGTGACATATTTATTGATGTTAGCATCCATTCTCTTAACCACGTGGGTCTCACAAAGAATGTTGCAATTATGTTCTAGATTTGTTGATTATAAGTTTTTAGACTTGTAGCTTAGTTTCCCAATTTTTGGGTATGTTTGTTTACATTTGCAAGGAAATAAAAGTTTGAATTTTTGAATATTTAATTACATTGTATTTGCACGATTGTTTAAATGTAATTTGATTAAATATGTTAAGAAGTTGTTATAGTAGTTGCCTAATTCTCCCATTGCACTTCAACATCATTTGCTTTCCTAGCATTATCTTATTAAATCACGAGACAAACAAAACTTGAAAGTGCAAACATATGTTTTGTAAACCCAAAATTAATAAGAAGGGCAAATATTTTGTGTAAGCAAGAATCCGGCTGGAGAGGGTTCTTACAATGAACACAACATGGGGTCCAAAAGATGTGCCTGTAAACTCCCTCTACCATCAAACTTGTTGATTTGCACACATGTGCTAAATCAATGATCACCTGTACAACATTAGCAACCCCAACCTCCTCTATGGCATCTCTCGAAATGCTAAACTGGAACTCTACATCCTTACGATTCCCTGAACAATCCATGACTTTGAGAAAATAAGAACCAACAAGGCATGTGACAATGATATCGATCAGTGGCCGATGTCTAACATCAGCCCACCCATCCATCACAATAGAGCAACCAGTCCTCATCCAAGTTCGTGTCATATCCTTCATTAGCACATTAACCTTGGCATACTCTTTGTCTAAGAGAGTAGTCTGTAGCTTATGATCTCCAAGGGGTATAAATATGGGACCAAAAGTGGCTATATCTTTGACCATTTGTTTGAAGTAAGAGGAACGTGCCACATGAAATGGGATGACATTAGCAAGAATGAAACTACCAATGGATGACTCTATAGCTTCACGCATTTGTATATTAAACAAAGCTTCTACTGACCTTCCCTTCTCACTACCCATATTCCTCTTTCCTCTTGTCTCAATTTGACTGCTACTACCAATAGTGGTTGTCATATGCCCAGATGTTTGCGAAGATGCGAAAGAAGGTGTCGGTATTGCCACACCTTATTTCCCCATTTCTACCTCCATATGCAATCTATGACACTCTATCCTCTCCTCATCTTTTAAATATGGACAAGCTTTGACCCCATCACTTGGAAACACCCAAAAAGTGAGATTCTATCCTTGTGGAGCTGCCCCTAAAATCTGTCAAACAAACATGACAATTCTACACCCTACTCCCTCCCAAATTTCTTTTTCTTTGCACCCTTAGGTGTAACATATTGGAGAAGAGGTTTTTTAATTAAAAGGGCCCTTTGCATATGTCCATAATTTTTGAAGGGCATTTAAATTCACTAGGTTACTGCCCACTACTTCTCTCAACACTTCCACTTGCATTTCCATTGACCACTTCCACTTCATTCACGCTACTACAGTCACCCCCACTACTACTTATTTTTTTAATGTTTCAATGAACTGATAATATACAAAATAAAACAAACAAATATTTCTCTCATAATATATGCATATCAAATGGCTAAAAGATGAATGTCCATACAATTAATATTTTATATTTATAAAAGATTAATATTCATTGAAAATAAAATACAATGGTAGCTACAACAGTACATGGCCTAGAAATTAAAAATTCAAAAACTAGATTCTTAGAGATTACATAAACTAGCAATTGCACCTTGGTGTGCAATGGGTACGCCGAAAAGGTGTGGAAGGTCAATTCAATATTTTTTCGCCTATTTTTTTGCATACATTTGTGTAATACATGAGATCAATCGGTAGATCCTTTAGAAAATGATGTTGTTTGTGCAAAAAAGGTCTCAATGGAGAAGTGATAGCTTTAAATCAGCTATGTATCCACTTAGAGGGATCCAAATATGATTTGAATAAAACCTTGAATTGGGAAGATAATTAGGCTTCATTGCCAATAAAATCGTGTTATGTTTGCAAGAGGGACACATATATAAAGGGAGAGATAGAAAGACAAAGTTAGAGATAGGAAATGATATATAGAGAGATGAAGGTGGAGGAAGAGATCTAGTTATTTAGATAGATAGAGAGATAACAAGATAGACATAAAGGGAAATATGAAAGAAGAACTATTAAGAGATGGAGATAAAGAGGCAAAGAGATATAGATATAGAGGTCTAGGAAGATGGAAAGGATGAGAGAGAGGGAGAAGTATAGATTGATAGAGAGAGGGAAGATTATGGTCTATTGTTTGCATATATTTGTGTAGTTCATTAGGTGAATTGGTAGGCCATTTACCAAATGACATTGTTTGTGTAAAATAGGTCTCAATGAATAAGTGATAACTTCATATCAACTATGCGTCCACTTACAAGGATCCAAACATGACAAAAACAAAACATCTAAATTAGAAAGATAAGAAGGCTCCATCTTCCATATTATGTTTGCAAGAGGGTGAGGGGAGATATATCCAGATAAAAATACATAGAGATATAGCGGTGGAAGAGGGTGGGAAAGATGGGTAAGGAGATAGATATATATATATATATATATATATATATATATAGAGAGAGAGAGAGAGAGAGAGAGAGAGAGAGAGAGAGAGAGAGAGAGAGAGAGAGAGAGAGAGAGAGAGAGAGAGAGAGAGAGAGAGAGAGAGAGAGAGAGAGAGAGAGAGAGAGAGAGAGATATATATGAAAATAAATATATAGAGAGGGCGAGAGAGGGAGAGATAGAAGAAGAAATATGGAGAGAGCGATAGAGAGAGACAAAAAGATATAGATGTAGAAGTATGGAGTGTGTGTGTTTGTAGGAGACATGAGAAAAGAGAGAGTGGTAAGGAGGTAGAGATAAAGAGGAAGGTAAAGATGGAGTTGGAGATAAGGAGGGGGGGAGTGATATAAAAAGAGGGAGATAGAAATAGGTAGAGAGGACCACAAAGAGAGATAGGGAGATAGAGGTAGAGAGATATAGATAGAAAGAGAGTGGTGATAGAGAGAAATAGAAAGATAAAATAGGAGAGGTATATATTATTACATATAGATAAAGAGAGGGAGGGAGATATCGGGAGATAAAGATAAAGGCTCAACAAGAGTTGGATAGAAACAGGGCAAAAAAGACAAGTAATAGAGAGAAGTATACATGGAGAGATAGAGAGGGGAAAGATAAAGATATATGGAGAGAAGGATAGAGAGGGAGAAAAATATATAAAAATAGATAGAGTGGAAGGAAAGAGAAGCAAATAGATATAGAAGGAAGTGATAGGGAGAGAGGGAGAGAGAGATAGGGATATAAAGAGGGAGGGATGGGGATAAAAAGGAAAGTTGGAGGGATAGATGTAACTTGGGAAATATAGAGGGGTGTGAGAGAGAAATATATAAAGAGTGAGAAATGGAAGGGGAGATGAAGAGGGAGAGGGAGTTGAATGGAGATAGAAAGAGAGAGATGATGAGAAGGGGATATGGGGAGATAGAAAGAGGGAGACAATGAGAGGGGATATGGGGAGATAGAAAGGTAAAGATATAAGATGTGTGTGTGTGTGTGTGTGTGTGTGAGAGAGAGAGAGAGAGAGAGAGAGAGAGAGAGAGAGAGAGAGAGAGAGAGAGAGAGAGAGAGAGAGAGAGAGAGAGTTAGTCTCTTCATTCTATAACTTTTAATTTAGATTTCGTAGTTTGAAATGTACTTTATTATATAAATTAAAATTCAAAATATAATTATTATAAATTGATTAATATTTTAATAAGATAATAATTAAAATAAATACAAAGTCAAAATATATGAAATTTCAAATACTAACAAAAATAATAAATATTAAACTTATTAAATTAATAAATAATAGAAAAAGGTAAAAGTAATTTTTAAATTTATTATAATTGAAATACCGATAACATTATATAAATTAAAGTAAAAATTTGAATAATTAAAGATTAAATTAATTGTAATAAACTTTAATTATTATTTGTAATTTCATAAAAATACAAACAATTAAAAAAATCCAATTTAAATATAAATTAAAAATTCCAATAAAAAATTAAATGCAAAGTTAAAATATATTGAAATCTAAATATTAATAAAATAATAATTTTAAAAATTAATAGTTAATAAAAAATATTAAATTATTCAATAATTTAAAATATGTATTTTCATTGAAAACATACTATCTACGTATGTATTAAAAAATTAAAGAATTTTCATTTAATATATATTAACATTAATTATTTATATAAATATATTATAATGATTAAAATAAATTAAAACATATAATAATATTAAAATTTTTGAATATATAATTGTTTACTATTTGTGCTATATATACATATATACATAGTATAAAATAAATAAATTAAAAGTGTTCAAAAAAATTTCAAATAAAAAATGTTAGTTTTTTTTACGCGAGTGGCCTAGTCAGCATAGATATATAAAAAAACCAATGACATTGAAAAGTGGTGATGTCATGTCAAATGAAGGGTTGGGTAATTCAGAAATTAAAACAATCGATACCCAAAAAACTGTTAATAGTTTTGCGAATATCTGATAAAAAAATGGTAAGGACGAAATGAACGGTCTGTATTTTTCCAATCGTCTTGCATCGTTACGGACGCAATGTCAGACCTAGATGGACTCTGACAGCTCGTCCATTTCATATAATGCACACCTTCGGCGTAATTAAAAAAAAGAAATAATAAAACTACTCCCCAACAAATAATAATTAATAATAATTGTTCTGTGCAAGTGGGGTGGGGTTTCCCTAGAATTGATCGACTTGGATTTTGCGCACAGGTAAAACGTATCTGACGGCTATAAAAACTCCAATGATCTTCCATGTCCTTTGACGAAGGTGGACCGTTGATTTTTAATATCAGCAAGTGGATCTCAAATAAGGGAACGCTTTGGGTGTAATGATAAAAGTTTTATCATTTATGTAATCTTTGAGAATCTAGTCTTTATCGGTTATCCACTAGCAACACAAAATGAATGTCGCAATCAAATAAATATATAGTGGGAAATGATAGTGCTTATGGAGAATGCATAAAACTGAAAGAGTGTAAAAATATGGGCCACAAAGCTCTTTCAAAAAAAAAAACGCTAACTTGTAGTTGGTGAAGGAAGCAAAAAAATTGGCCCTAGCCGCCCTAGCCGATGAAGGTAGCCACTACGCACGATAGAAAACATGCAAAGATCAAAAGTGGATGCAAATATTAATTCGAACCCTTTGACAGTCAAAGTGCGTGAATATTCTTCCAGTTTCATTGATAGGCAATACTTATTGTGACATTGTCCAATATTAACCTGGAACCATTATCGCCAGAAACATAAAAAAAATCGCTCCCTTTAAAATTCATCAAACATTAACATATGTCATATAATGAAAATCGCAGTCTTCATAGTTGAATATTATAATTTATATTTAATATAATAGTTTGAACTTATATTTAATTTAATAGTTCGAACCAATTATGGTGATTATATTTAATTTAATAGTTCGAACCATTTAGGGTGATTATATTTAATTAATAGTTTGATCAATCTTAACACTAGTCATGTTTTAATTAAATTTTAAATTATTTGATGGGGCCTACATTATTCGGAAACAAAAAAATTAAAAATATGACATTTTTTAATGTTTTTAACTAGCCCTAGTCGTGGGGGACGTCCGATCGTCCTCGAGATGGTTTGGGGACATCCCAGTCGTCCCCTTCCGTTCTTGAGACATACAGACGTCCCCCATGATTGGGGCAAACGTCCCCTCGTTTCCAGGACGTCCCCAACATATTGTCACATTTTGGGGACGAGAGGGAAATGTCTCCTGGCCGTCCCTAAATCCTCGGGAGTGGGACGAGGGTTTTCAAGTAAGGGATGTGTCCCCAGGTTACGTAGATAAAAACTAAAACACTTCAAGATACAAAAAAGCAAATCAACAACTTAAAATTTCAGATTGATAAGGCAAAGAAAGTGGAAGAAGATATAAGGTCTCAATTAAGGGCAAAAGAAGAATCTTGTAGTAAACTTGAGTCTCAAGTAGCTTCTTTAAAAGATGAACTAGAAAAAACATCCCTCAAACTGAAAACTAATCTCAAGTATGAGAAAAGTTCAGAACTTTTGGATGATATTATTAATAGCCAAAGATCAACATCTATCAAAATAGAGCTAGGATTTGAAGAAAGATCAAAAAGCTATGTTGATGCACTCAAGGGCTCTACCAAAGGAGAAAGCATCAAAAAGGGAGAATCATCTAAAAATAAGAAGCATAAAAATTTGTTGAGGTTATGATAAAGTTTGCGAAGAATGAAGAAGCTAAGAAGAGTCATCAAAATCCAAGCAATATTTCCATGGAGAGAGATAAGAAGGTATTTCATCCAAGACATAACCACATAAATGAGAACAAAAATAACTTTGTTGGTTATTGCTTTAATTGTAAACATTTTGGTCACAAAGCTGTAAATTGTAAAACTCACCTAATAAATCCTACTTGGAACAAAAATGGGAATATTACCAAGAAGGTTGATACCGAACTACAATTCTTTTTCTCCTTTACTATATAATGTTGAATGGTATAGGTGTAACAATTATGGACGCATAGCACGTTTTTGTAGAACCATCTTTTCAAATACTCCAAATCATGATAATGCAAAGAAGACTTTTATTGCTCAAAAAGAGAACAATACAAAGGAGTGGAAGAAAAAGAAGTTAGAGAGGAAAGGTCAATATTGATACAAACTGCATTACATGCCCAACATGTTGGGGAACAATGGTATGTGGAAAACGGATGTTCATGTCATTATACAGGTAACAAAAGCAAGTTTATCAAACTCAAAACCATAGATGGTGGAACTGTGAGTTTTGGAGATAATGCTACAACAACTATTGTGGGCAAAGGAACCATAAGCCTTAATAATGGAAGGACCAAAATAAATAATGTTTTGCATGTCAAAGGTTTGACACACAACTTTTTAAGTGTAAGTCAGCTATGTGATCAAGGTCATTCCCTCTTATTTCATGCTCAAGGATGTCAAATTGAAAAGGAAGGGAAAATTGTTGCTAAACCAGGTAGATTTAACAAATTGTATATTTTAAATGAAAGCAAGGAGAAGAAATATCTTATGACAAAAGAAGACGAGGGTTGTCTATGACACAAATGGATAGGACACCTCAATTTTGACAATCTTGTCAAAATCGGCAAGTCACAAGTTGTCAAAGATATGCCAATTATCTCAAAGCCTTCAAATACTACCTGTAATCATTGCCAACTTGGAAAGCAGACAAGGGTCTCTTACAAGTCCAAAGAGTTTTCATCATCCAGGCCTTTAGAGCTCACACATACAAATTTATGTGGACCGACTCGCACCAAAAGCATTTATGGTGAAAGAAACTTCATGTTACTAATAGATGATTCTTCTAGATTCATTTGGGTCACTTTCCTAAAAGAAAAATCAGAGGCACTAGAGAATATTAAGATATTCAAGGCCCTTGTTGAAAATTAGACAGGACTAAGAATAAAGTGTTTAAGATCAGATAGAGCCCGGGTGAGTTCACCTCAAAAGAATTTGAAGAATTTTGTAAGAAACATGAAAATTAAGAGACAAGTCTCGACAACTAGAACACCACAACAAAATGGAGCCGTCGAAAGAAAAAATAGGTCCGTACAGGATATCTCGAGAACATTCTCAATGAATCTTAGTTATCGGATTCATTTTGGAGAGAAGAAGTGCATACAACCGTATACATCCTAAATAGAGAACAAATCAGGGTCAATTATGATAAGACTCCTTATGAATTATGGAAAGGAAGGGCTGCTACGGTTAAGTACTTAAAAGTATTTGGTAGCAAATGTTGCATTCGAAGGGATAAAGAGAACCTAGGAAAATTTAACACAAGAATGGATGAAGGAGTGTTTCTTGGGTATTCATCAAGAAGTAAAGCTTTTATATGTTACAATAATATACTCCGTAAGGTGGTTGAAAGCAAGAATGTTCATCTTGATGATAATATTAGCCACAAAGAGATTATTCAAGAAATGGGCATTGAGGATTGTTGGGTCTCAAATCAACAGATTGGATAGGTTCTAAGGAAATGCCAACTTCTATGATCAAACCCTCCAATTGACTTGGCAACTTATAGCGTGAACCTATTTGGTTACCAACTCTCTCACTTTAGGCTCTGCAGGACCTAGGCGGGTATACCTACTCACTAGTTGTTCCTTCAACTAATGCTTTTTATAGCAGATTTAGTGTCTTAATCTGATATCTCCTAGTTTCAGAATGGCATAGGTTCCTAGAATGGAGATATAGCAGATGAGTTCAAGATTGTTGTTGTAGAAGCTATTCGATCTATGTTTCCTAATTACTTCTATTGCTTTAAAATAACATATGATGAATATAGTGATAAGTGTAATCTGAATTTAACCAGTGCCTTCTTTGCTGTTTGGGCTACAAAGTCATTATACTTTCTTCAGGACTTATCATGCGAGCCTGTGAGACAGTTTTTTAATCCACCCTTTTATGGACCTGTCGGTTATTATTTCTTTTGGAATCAATTGAATGCTTATATCATATGTTGATTGAATGAATTTAACCCTACCTTTAAGGGACCAATCAATGAAGTACTGCAAGGAACAATTACAATTCGCAAGCAAAACTCTTGTTTCAACCTTATAACATGAAGCATAAATTTGATTTCAAGAACATGAATAACCTTATCACTTTAGATAATATCACAGACGATTGCCAGAACAAAGTGAAATAATCCATAACACATACGCAAAGAAAAACAACAGTTCATAGCATGTATTTCATCGAAGTTTGTGCAAAAAAGACTTACAAGTTATCATACATTGCTATCTTCTTATTATGTATTCCTCCCTTTATTACAAAAACCATTCTCATATATATATGAGAACGAAAGCTATTCATGAAAAGACATGTCTTTTCAAAATGCTAATCGTTAGTTTGAATGTTCTTAACAAATTTAAGCAAAAAGAGATTAAGAATTCCCAAATGATGAATATAATCATCATCTTTGAAGGTTTTGATCCTAGCACTTTGTTTCTTCAATTCTTCTCCTTGTGACAGGTACTCGAATATCATCTGGTTGACGGTAGGGGCCATGTCCTTGCTTCGATCCATTTTTGATAAAGCCCAATCCTTAACACTGACAAGCTCATTCCGCAAATCCTCCAGAGATATTACATCTCCTTCTTTATAGACCGAGGGCATTCCGATAGGTCTCCCATCATCCAATTCCATAAGATCTCTCCTTAGCGCATCTTCGAGTTTAACATGAGTTTCCATGTGCGCAGTCCCTTCAGCCTTCTCCTCTGGCGTCATCGTATCAACACTGTTTAGTACTTCGTGCAATCGCGCTTTTAATCTCTCATGCTCTCTTAATGCCTTTATAGTTCCAGTGTACACCTTCCAATATTGTTCAATATGTGAAAGCATGGTGTTAAATCGGTGTCCAATGATATCGTTAACCATTTTATCCATCTTTTGTTGGATACTATTTGCCTGTTTGGTAGCCTTATCTGCTTGATATTTCCAGTACAGAGCATCAGAAACATCATCCAAGCTACGTCCTGTAGGATATGAGGTATATTCATTTATGGGAGTCCCTGTCTCAAGTTGCAATATTTTTGCTTGTAACTTTTGATTCTCCTCTTTAGATTTTTCATACAATCCCTTATAAGTGATGTTTTCTCTGACCAAGAATTCTGTCTGGTCCAAATTTAATCTCGCAACATCCAAGTTTAATTTAGTAGTGACCCTAGGGTCAGTCTTTCCAACCTGATGAACCATGAGATGTCCAAAGGTTTCTTCAATATCCACAATAATAGGCCTTTTTCCCTTTGGATATAACGCCCATTGCAGGAGAGCCTTTTTATCAGGATCATATCCGGAGCCTAAGAATAATTTGTCTATCTCCTGAGGCAACACCTATTGATTCAAGTCTTGCTTTTTCAAGAATCCGTCAAATAAAAGTGCTGAATTTATGTCCCAACCAGAAAAGATGATAATACCAGCCTCTTTTAATAATCTTCTCCCTTTCTCAAGGGTCATATCTTTCATGAGGGTATCAATTTCTTCCCCTAGTCTTTTCATCTGTTCCTCTTCTGGTCTTCCAGCCATGCTTCGTTTCACATGTGCCCCTTTGTATTGGTATAAAAATGAAAGGAATTCCCTCGAAGAGGCGAATCCGTCGTCAGCAACAAAATCTTCATGCTCTGTCATCCTTATATCAACAACATCTTTAATGTTAATTTCTCCAGTGTCCATATTCATCTCTGCTTCAAAACCAGGGGGATAATCTTCTCTAGGAGAATCAGCAGGGATACTACTAGCAGTTGATTTTGGTGACATGTGAGCCAATGGTTGACTATCCTTCTCAATGTTGATAAAGTGAAGGAATTGTGGGGGCCCTCTACGCATGATTTCTACTTCATGTTGGAGTAGCCTTTTGGTGATTTCCAGAGGATCTTGGAGGTTTCCAAGTAAATCTCCATCCACCATCCCTCTTGCCCTTTTCCATTTGAAAGCCTCCCAAGTCATTTCACTTCTTTCTCTCAAAACCCTGGCTTCCTCTCTTTCAAGGTTCTTGATCAAATCATCTGGCATTTTAGCCACATGTATTCCAGCCTTTAGTTTTTGTGACACCCTGACAGCTCTTATATATCCCTCAAGATCAAAGTTCTCTCTTGGTTCACCCAGAGTCATGCCATAGTAATCTAATTTATTTTGAAGAAGATGATAACTTTTCGAACTTTTAAAAATAAAATTAAAAAAAACCAATAAACCTGGAACGATGGACTGTTTACCGAAATCCGTAAGATGTTTGGCACTGACAGTAGATAGTTGCCTCACAATCTCCAGGCTAGCCACCCTGTTTGGTACTGTAATTGGAAGCATGTGTGGCTTTCCTTCATACCCAAATATCCTTATTTCTGTATGGTTATTGTGGCAATACCAATCACCCCAATTGTGATCAATCTGTGACTCCGGAGAGAAGTCTTTTGGCCTGAGAAATCTCTTAATTTCAGGGGACAGAGTATAATCTCTATGTTGCCCAAAGGCCGCACTAAGGGGTTTCACAAAATATTCCTGAAAATGCCAGTATTGGTTGTTCATGAATCTCTGATCCCATGCAGAAACCCACAACTGAACTGGTTTTCTCAAACCATTCTTATCATAAGCTCTGATGCAGAAATCATCTGACCAGAAATTGATTTCTTGTCTGCAGTAAAGAATAATATGCATCAATAAAGAGTACAATGAAAAATGGATATTCACAAGGTCCCCTTTTAACTTCTCCAACCCATGATTCAGGGCATCTGCAACATAAGTGGCATAATCAAATGACCTAGGGTCTTTTGATTGTAAATCAACACACAGAGCCATAACCCCAATATCTATGAGGCGATGAGCTTCTAAACCTAATACTTGAGCTGCAACATAATATGTATACTTAAAATATGGATGGAAATGGTTGACATCAAATGGCACCTTTTCATCTTTGCTGAACTGAACAAAGGACCCACCCACCTTCGGCCGGTGAATGGGTAATCTCCATGTCCTGTAGATGTTTTCCAAGCTAAAGAATTCGTGCGACAGCTTTTGCATATCGATTTTCTCCTCTACTTCCTAGTCTAGATCGAACACCATATCAATAGTTTGTTTGTTAATCACCACCAAGGGATTCCCTCGGTAGTCGCATATGGTTTTGGTTCTCAGATTATAGCAATCTACCAGGGCTTTCATTAGTTCAACATCCACAAACACATTTGGGACAACCAATTTCCCTAAGTTTTTCTTCCATAGATTACTTATGGGCTCAGGAGCATCCCTCCTTTTGTAACTAAATAGGAACAATTCATGTCCCCTGATTTCGGTCCATATGTCTCCCAGATTTTCAAATCTATCCTCCAATCCTTCTTCTTCACTCTTGATCTTTTTAGACCTCACGCTGGATGCCGGGCACTGGTCTAGCAAATCCTGAGTTAAGGCTCTACCTTCCTTTTTCTGTCTTTTGGGCTTCTCCCCAGGATTTAATTCTTTCCCTTTTCTACTCTTTTTAGAAGAAGAAGAAGATTCCATAGTTTCAGTAAATACGAGAAATCACACTTACTTGGAGAAGTGTCTGGCTTCTTCAAATTGTCGTTCACGAACCTCAGCAAATTCCTCGCAATTGTCAGTCTTTTGGCATCAATCTGGTTCTTATGAAGATTTGATCAGTTCGGCTGTAATTGCATGGGCAACTTGTGCACAGTTAATGTCTCGACGTCTACAACGGCTATTCAAATGTTTAAACTTAATTACAGATGTGACATTCTTCACTTGGGCCTTTAACTCTTTCACGGGAAGTACAGTTCGACCAAAATGATCGTAAGTAAAGTTTTCGATGAAACCCTTGTCTTCGGCCGAACGTTTTGATCTTTTATCGAAAGCTCACTTTCCTCGATATCACTTTTTCGGTGAATAGCTGACGTCGAAAAATCATTTTCAAGACTCATCGAAATCATCTTTTCCTCGATGAGCTTTCTTTCGATAAGTTATTCGCAAGTTTCATCGAAATCATATTTCGATGAATTCTATTCTTCGGTGAAAGTTCATGCAAGCTCCTCGAAAGTCCTTTTCCTTCGATATCCCCTTTATCGATAAAACACCTCTGTCCTTGTTCGATATAATGTTATCGATGAGATTTGCATTTTGATGGATGCTTTATGAATTTCTTCGGCAGTTGTATTTCTTCGAAATCACCTTTACCTTTTGCTTTTCATTTTTCGATGAAACTGGAGTATCGATGAGCGGCTTCCTTTATTTACCGATAGTGATATTCTGCCGAAAACATTTCTGCTTAGTGCTTTACAGGTCATGCTCAATTTCGATGAAAGTATCCTTTCGGTGAAACTCCCTTTGAGATGCTCGATACAATATCTTGGCCGATAATCTTTTGTTTTCAAGCCTATGGGAAGATTTTTTTATTTTTTTTATTTCAAACATAGTGATCAACAGTGGCTCTGACTGAGGATGGAGGCATATTGTGTATGTCTTCAAGAATTCAGAATCTCTGGTTAACATGATGGTATTTACAATGGGAATGGATCCTAATCTACTGTACATATAATAGAATGTATTTAAGAAAAGAAGTTTTTCAAGAATTGTCCATGTACTGGCAATTCTTGGACTTCCCCTGTTGTGTTTTGGAGCAAGTAGGAATTCTCCCCCTTTTTATCCATGATTACATATGGTCCGATCCATAAAGCCTCAAATTTACCATGCTTGCCTTTGTCCTGACTCCTGGCATTCCACATTAGAACCCAATCACTTACACAAAATTTTCTATCTGATGCCCTCTTGTCATATAACTTCTTCATCTGATTTTGAATCCTGATATTCTGCTTCTGAGCCTTTGCTCTGACCTCATCAAGCTCTACTAACTGCATTATCCTTTCTTGTGATGGGTCTTCAACATCTATCCCTTCTTGAGTCATGAATCTATGTACAGGCAAGAGATTGTCCAAAGGAAGTCTAGCCCTTTTGCCATAAACCAACTCAAATGGAGACTTTCCCGTAGATTTCTTCACAGTTATCCTATCTGCCCATAATGCAAGATTCAACTTTGAATCCCATGCTTTCTTGTTTTGTCCCAGCATTTTTTTAATGATCTTTAGGATATTCTTGTTGCTTGATTCAGCTTGCCCATTTCCTTGAGGGTGGTAAGGAGAGGAATGTGATATTTTGATGCCATATTCTTCACAAAAAGTGTTGAATTCTTCCAACCTAAAGGACATACCATTGTCTGAGATGATCTTTGCAGGAACACCGAATCTAGTAATGATGTTCTCCATTATGAATTTTATCACCACTTTGCTAGTGGCTTGTCTAGTGGGTATTGCCTCCACCCACTTGGTAAAATAGTCTGTAGCGACTAATATCCATCTGTGTCCTGCACTAGATCTTTCTGATATCTCCCCTATGAAATCTATCCCCCATTGTTGAAATGGTTCCTCAGCCAACATTGGTCTCAATGGGAGTGACCCTTGATATTTCATTTTGCTTGAAATTTTTTGACAAGCTTCACACTTTCTGACATATCTGTAAGAGTCATTGAAAACACATGGCCAAAAATATCCAGCTCTTAATATCTTATGTGCAGTAGTCTTAGCCGAGAAATGACCACCACAAACCCCATCATGCATCTCATGAAGAACTTTCTCTGCTTGGTAGTTATCCAGACACAATAATAATATCCCGTCTTTGTTTTTCCAATATAAGTCCCCATTGACAATTACATATCTTGCAGATTTTAACTTCAAAGTTCTCCTCTGATTATCAGTCATACCATCTAGGCATTTCAAGTGCTTAAGGTAGTATATGATATCAGTGTACCATGCTGTATTCTCAATACTGAAGTTAGCTTCTTCCCACTCAACTTGATTCACACAAGACTCCTCAATTTCAGTTCCTGTCATGAGTTTGGCTAACCCTTGTCCTTTGATAACCTGTGAGATTTTTAGCTCAATGTTGAATTCTTGTATTTGGTTGATCCATTTACACCTTTTGCCCGTGACCTCAGTCTGTCTGAAGATATCTTTCACTGCTGCATTGGGAACATAAGCTATAACTTCAGCCCCTACCAAGTATGGTCTAAACTATTTTACTGATTTGACCAAAGCGTAAGCTTGCTTTTCATTCAATTCATATTTTACTTCTGAAGGGCTCAAAGACTTGCTAAAATATGCAATGGGCTGCTCATACCCTTATGGATTTTTCTGCAACAATACTGCCGCTATTGTGTGACAGGAGGTGAATGAGAATATTATAAAAGGTCTGCCAAAATCTGGGGAGATTAGTACTGGTGCCTCAGAAATTGCCTTTTTTATCGCCACAAAGGAATCAATTGCTTCCTCAGTCCAATCTATTTGGGCCTCTTTCTTTAACATCCTTACTATAGGTTTTACTATGTCTGCAAAATTCAGAATAAACCTTCTTACAAAATTAATTTGTCCCAAGAATGATTGAATGGCCTTGATAGTTCGGGGGATGGGAACCTCGTTGATAGCCGCTACCCTCTCAGGGTCAATTCTCACCCCCTCCTTGGATACTATGTGTCCAAGTAACTTTCCCTCTTCAACACCAAAGTGGCACTTCTTAGGATTCAAGGAAATCCCATATTCTAAGGCTCTTTTAAATATCTTTTCAAGGTGCTCACAATGATCATTAGCTTTCTTTGAGTATGCAGTTAAGTCATCTTGGTATACTACCATGATTACATCAATCAGCTCTGCAAAAGCCACATCCATTGCCCTCTGAAATGTAGCACCAGCATTGGTCAATCCGAATGACATTCGTGCATAGACATAAGTGCCCCATGGAGTTGTAAAGGTTGTCTTATATTTTTCAGTTTCTTTAACTTTCACCTGATTATAACCTGAAAATCCATCCATCATAGATAATAACTCACACCCTGTCACCTTCTGCAGCATGTTATCCATATTTGGCAATGGATAATTATCCTTTAGAGATGATATGTTCAAATTCCTAAAGTCCACACACAATCTAATATCCCCATTTTTCTTCCTGACCGGTACCAAGTTGGAGACCCATGTGGAATATCTGCAGGGTTCAATAATACCCGCGTCTTTCATCTTTATGATCTCTTCCCTCATTTTTGGTAACAATGTTGGATTAATGGGTCTCTGCTTTTGTCTGAATGGTTTAGCTTCTGGCTTGAGTGGTATCTCATGTTGAAAAAGGTCTTCCCTATAAGCTTTGAGATCTTCATAAGACCATGCAAACACATGTTTGTATCTTTTTAGCAATATTATCAGTTGTTGCCTCATGGTAGGAGTTAATTTTTTTCCAATAAAAACATTTCTGGGGGTTTCTTCGCTTCCTAGATTGATTTGTTCAACATCACTCTCTTTAACAGTTGATCCTTTAGTCTCAATCACATCCTGAGCATTAAAAGTTCTTTCTAATGCTACTAGGCCTCTTGGTAATTTGTTTGACTTTAGTTGTATGATTTCATGTCCAAATAAAGTTTCTTTACCTTCAGTTTTTTCCACAAAGTCATTAAAATTTATAGCTTGAATCTGATAATGATCAACACACTGTAAGAAGTTCAGCAGATCTGCATCATCTTGAAACACTTGCCAATTGTATAAGTTGTCAGGAATAGATGGTCTTACTTTCATCTCTACTTTAGATATCCCAGTTAGTGTTATATCATTATTTTTTAATGCAATATTTGCCAAAAAATCTGCCATGATGTTCTTCGACCTATCTATCCAATTTATCTGAAAAGCATCAAAAAGCTCCATAGTATCCCAAACAACATTTCTGTATTGTTTCAATCTTAAGTGTCTTGAGGCATATTTCTCCTTTACTTGTGAAACTATCAATTCAGAATCACCAAAGACACTTAGCAATTTAATTCCATGCTTGACTGCTACGTTAAGACCAGTGAGTAGAGCTTCATATTCTGCAATGTTATTAGTGCCTTCAAATAACAACCTGAAAGAATACTTGTAAGTTTCCCCTGTGGGTGAAACAAATAGGATTCCAGCCCCACTTCCTTCCTTACTACAAGACCCATCAAAGAACATTTTCCATATTTGATCATCCCTTTCAGTTAGACATGACTCAACGGGGATCCATTCTTTAAATTTAGGTTTTGTCAACTGCACTTGGAAATTGTCCATATCAGTTTGTAAAAAACATATTTGGTTCACTGCCTCTTCCATGTCTTCTATGATATATGTGGACCGGGGTTCTCTATCAATTTTCACTTCCTGTCCATTGATTGGAATCGTAGCATATGACAAATCCAGCTGCACATATCCACCAATCATATTTGACCACTGCCTAGACAACAACATTCCATAGTTTGGAGGAACATCTACCACTGTAATATCTGTTCTATACAACGCTTCCGGACAGGCCGCTAATCTGAACTCTACATCCTTCATAACACCAACTACTGGGACTGATCTGTTGTCCATGGCATAGCATTTCCCAAAGGTAGTATCAACTTCCAATCCAAGTTCTTTCATTACCCCAACAGGCATGACATTTATAGTTGCTCCTGAATCAATCATACAATTCTTTATTTTCTTGTTGTTTATCACCAAAGTGAGATAAAATGGGTCTACCTGTGTTGGGTTTTTGGTTATAGTGGACCCTAAATATATAACTGGGGCCATTTGTTCATCACTGTCACCTGTTGGAACTTCTTGTTTCTGTTCATTTTCCTTTTCTTCTTGGATACCTGAAATCATCTCCAAAGTTTTCTCTCTGTACTCAGGAAACCTCATTATTTCCATCAATGGAAAAGAAACTTTTAATTGTGTTAATGCAGTAGAAATATCAAATGAAGTAGAGTGTTGTGCTGAAGGAAATTTTACTATTTGATCATCAAGACCCTTTGTATTATTCTTTGGTACAACCTGCTTAGTCTTAGTTGCTTTGTTTATTCGCTTGAGTGTCTCATCAGTTTCTTTCATAAAAAGACCAGTAGGTTTACCCTACTCCGGATTCACCATTCTATTCCTCAAATCATAAGTCCTTTTTGCTTGTGCAATGGCATAAGCTGTAATTCTTCTTTTTTCTTCTTCAGTAGGGATTCTGAGCTTAACGCTTTCATTTTTGCTAGTGGTCACAGGTAACACAGAGCATTGATCAATGTTCATGGAATCTGATCTTCCTTCTTCTGCAAAGGATATCATGTTAATAGTTGGGTCAACCATATGTTCTTCATAACCATCCTCCTCCTCCTGCAATCCTTTTGCTACGACGCACAAAGAGGGAGCATGTGGCATATTGCAAGCATAACACCACATGTCATCATCTTGAGCATAGTTCACTGTTCTTTTCAAGGGATCTGGAATTTGCTGGTTATCTCTGTGATTCCTGTCTACTGGTTTTCCATTTTTCCATGTAGTGTTATAGGGCATGTCATGCAATCTGGGCCTCTCAGGGCGGTAATATTGTTGTTTCTCTGTTTTGTTTACCCTCACAGATAAATCTTTTAGGGCATTTAAAACTTTGTCAAGCTTATCTTCATCTTTATTAACCTTGGGTGCTTTAGGATTGTACAACCTCGCATCCTCTCTTTTCCCCACTTTACCAGCAGCCTTCCTGTTATTTTCTATAACAATGGCATCTTTCATAACATCCCGGAGGTCTCTAGGATTTCTGGTTCTCAGTTCATAGTTTGTTTTACTATCATAAGCATTGATGTAATATAAAATGCTCACCTTAGGTACTGGTTTCATCCTATTGGGGATTTTGTTTAGAACCCTGTTAAATCTTTTGTTAAAATCTATCACTGACTCATTTTGCTCCTTTTTTATGCTAATGATTTCATGTAAAGCAAATTCAGGGCTGTTATGGTCTCCATACTGCTCAAGGAACAAGTCTTTGAATTCTGTAAGATTTCTAATGGATGCATCAGGCAACGTCCTAAACCAATCTCTTGCATCTTCTATTAATGACTGCATAAACAACCTGATCTTAACATCTTCATATGGTAAACCAAAATCCTCGATTACTGCATCAAAGGCTTTACAATGAGCCTCACCTGAAATTGCATTACTTCCTGTGAATCTTGGTATTGCGGTCCTGATTTCATTTGGGATAGGATATGGGTATACCATCATTCCTGAAAAATCAAACTGCCTCATTTGTTCCATATTTATTAGTCCATGCCCCCCATGAGGATTCCCAAAGTTTTGGTTCATATTACCATATAGGGGTATCTGATTTTGATAAGGAAGAGGGTATTGATTCTGGTGTTGATATTGAAACTGATTAGGGGGTGGATGTTGGCTATAAAATTGACCAGGAGGCGGGAACTGATTATGAGCAGTAAAGTTTGTATGTGAATTTGGCTGGACTGGTGGTGCACTTGATTGCACATGATCATCCTTTTTGTTACCAAACAAGGGGTTCTCATAAGCCTTGAAACCATTACCCTTTGTCTTACCCACTCCTTGAGCATATTTTTTCTTATAATTGTTTACATCTTTATTAAAGTCATCCTCACCAACATTTATGCCTAATTTAGCACACAGTTCCAAACATTCCTGAGTCCTTCCTGAATCTCTCATCTCAGCAGCTGCTTCCATCATTTGTCTAGTTAAATATGTAAATCTATCTGCAGGATCCGCCATACCCGATCCTGATGAAAGTGGTGTGTTTTGTCTGGATCATGCTTCGTGATTTTTGAAACCAGGGGGAATTTGACATCGCCCCTTCTGAGCTTTATATGTTGCAACCAAATCCTCATTCACTGGGCTTGAAGTAGTTGCTCTATCCTGTTCTCTTAAAGGTGAATGTTGGTTGCTTTCATATTTATACTGACTGTACCTTTCTCTCATGGATTCATTCATGGATTCTTTGTCTTTGTTCTTTCGTTGAGAGAAATCCAACTGGGATAAAGATTGTCCTTTCGTGACCGACCTCGTTCCGTGCATTGATATTCTTAATTCAGAGTCGCCACCTCTTTTTTAGAGGACATAAGTTATTTCTTTCTTCTGAGTTCTATCCCACAACAAAGTCTTAATAATTTTCCCTAGCAGAGTCGCCAATCTGTTGGGTCTCAAATCAACAGATTGGATAGGTTCTAAGGAAATGCCAACTTCTATGATCAAACCCTCCAATTGACTTGGCCAACTTATAGAGTGAACCTATTTGGTTACCAACTCTCTCACTTTAGGCTGTGTAGGACCTAGGCGGGTATACCTACTCACTAGTTGTTCCTTCAACTAATGCTTTTTATAGCAGATTTAGTGTCTTAATCTGATATCTCCTAGTTTCAGAATGGCATAGGTTCCTAGAATGGAGATATAGCAGATGAGTTCAAGATTGTTGTTGTAGAAGCTATTCGATCTATGTTTCCTAATTACTTCTATTGCTTTAAAATAACATATGATGAATATAGTGATAAGTGTAATCTGAATTTAACCAGTGCCTTCTTTGCTGTTTGGGCTACAGAGTCATTATACTTTCTTCAGGACTTATCATGCGAGCCTGTGAGACAGTTTTTTAATCCACCCTTTTATGGACCTGTCGGTTATTATTTCTTTTGGAATCAATTGAATGCTTATATCATATGTTGATTGAATGAATTTAACCCTACCTTTAAGGGACCAATCAATGAAGTACTGCAAGGAACAATTACAATTCGCAAGCAAAACTCTTGTTTCAACCTTATAACATGAAGCATAAATTTGATTTCAAGAACATGAATAACCTTATCACTTTAGATAATATCACAGAAGATTGCCAGAACAAAGTGAAATAATCCATAACACATACGCAAAGAAAAACAACAGTTCATAGCATGTATTTCATCGAAGTTTGTGCAAAAAAGACTTACAAGTTATCATACATTGCTATCTTCTTATTATGTATTCCTCCCTTTATTACAAAAACCATTCTCATATATATATGAGAACGGAAGCTATTCATGAAAAGACATGTCTTTTCAAAATGCTAATCGTTAGTTTGAATGTTCTTAACAAATTTAAGTAAAAAGAGATTAAGAATTTCCAAATGATGAATATAATCATCATCTTTGAAGGTTTTGATCCTAGCACTTTGTTTCTTCAATTCTTCTCCTTGTGACAGGTACTCGAATATCATTTGGTTGACGGTAGGGGCCATGTCCTTGCTTCGATCCATTTTTGATAAAGCCCAATCCTTAACACTGACAAGCTCATTCCGCAAATCCTCCAGAGATATTACATCTCCTTCTTTATAGACCGAGGGCATTCCGATAGGTCTCCCATCATCCAATTCCTTAAGATCTCTCCTTAGTGCATCTTTGAGTTTAACATGAGTTTCCATGTGCGCAGTCCCTTCAGCCTTCTCCTCTGGCGTCATCGTATCAACACTGTTTAGTACTTCGTGCAATCACGCTTTTAATCTCTCATGCTCTCTTAATGCCTGTATAGTTCTAGTGTACACCTTCCAATATTGTTCAATATGTGAAAGCATGGTGTTAAATCGGTGTCCAATGATATCGTTAACCATTTTATCCATCTTTTGCTGGATACTATTTGCCTGTTTGGTAGCCTTATCTGCTTGATATTTCTAGTACAAAGCATCAGAAACATCATCCAAGCTACGTCCTGTAGGATATGAGGTATATTCATTTATGGGAGTCCTTGTCTCAAGTTGCAATATTTTTGCTTGTAACTTTTGATTCTCCTCTTTAGATTTTTCATACAATCCCTTATAAGTGATGTTTTCTCTGACCAAGAATTCTGTCTGGTCCAAATTTAATCTGGCAACATCCAAGTTTAAATTAGCAGTGACCCTAGGGTCAGTCTTTCCAACCTGATGAACCATGAGATGTCCAAAGGTTTCTTCAATATCCACAATAATAGGCCTTTTTCCCTTTGCATATAACGCCCACTGCAGGAGAGCCTTTTTATCAGGATCATATCCGGAGCCTAAGAATAATTTGTCTATCTCCTGAGGCAACACCTGTTGATTCAAGTCTTGCTTTTTCAAGAATCCGTCAAACAAAAGTGCTGAATTTATGTCCCAACCAGAAAAGATGATAATACCAGCCTCTTTTAATAATCTTCTCCCTTTCTCAAGGGTCATATCTTTCATGAGGGTATCAATTTCTTCCCCTAGTCTTTTCATCTGTTCCTCTTCTGGTCTTCCAGCCATGCTTCGTTTCACATGTGCCCCTTTATACTGGTATAAAAATGAAAGGAATTCCCTCGAAGAGGCGAATCCGTCGTCAGCAACAAAATCTTCATGCTCTGTCATCCTTATATCAACAACATCTTTAATGTTAATTTCTCCAGTGTCCATATTCATCTCTGCTTCAAAACCAGGGGGATAATCTTCTCTAGGAGAATCAGCAGGGATACTACTAGCAGTTGATTTTGGTGACATGTGAGCCAATGGTTGACTATCCTTCTCAATGTTGATAAAGTGAAGGAATTGTGGGGGCACTCTACGCATGATTTCTACTTCATGTTGGAGTAGCCTTTTGGCGATTTCCAGAGGATCTTGGAGGTTTCCAAGTAAATCTCCATCCACCATCCCTCTTGCCCTTTTCCATTTGAAAGCCTCCCAAGTCATTTCACTTCTTTCTCTCAAAACCCTGGCTTCCTCTCTTTCAAGGTTCTTGATCAAATCATCTGGCATTTTAGCCACATGTATTCCAGCCTTTAGTTTTTGTGACGCCCTGACAGCTCTTATATATCCCTCAAGATCAAAGTTCTCTCTTGGTTCACCCAGAGTCATGCCATAGTAATCTAATTTATTTTGAAGAAGATGATAACTTTTCGAACTTTTAAAAATAAAATCAGAAAAAACCAATAAACCTGGAACGATGGACTGTTTACCGAAATCCGTAAGATGTTTGGCACTAACAGTAGATAGTTGCCTCACAATCTCCAGGCTAGCCACCCTGTTTGGTACTGTAATTGGAAGCATGTGTGGCTTTCCTTCATACCCAAATATCCTTATTTCTGTATGGTTATTGTGGCAATACCAATCACCCCAATTGTGATCAATCTATGACTCCGGAGAGAAGTCTTTTGGCCTGAGAAATCTCTTAATTTCAGGGGACAAAGTATATTCTCTATGTTGCCCAAAGGCCGCACTAAGGGGTTTCACAAAATATTCCTGAAAATGCCAGTATTGGTTGTTCATGAATCTCTGATCCCATGCAGAAACCCACAACTGAACTGGTTTTCTCAAACCATTCTTATCATAAGCTCTGATGCAGAAATCATCTGACCAGAAATTGATTTCTTGTCCTCAGTAAAGAATAATATGCATCAATAAAGAGTACAATGAAAAATGGATATTCACAAGGTCCCCTTTTAACTTCTCCAACCCATGATTTAGGGCATCTGCAACATAAGTGGCATAATCAAATGACCTAGGGTCTTTTGATTATAAATCAGCACACAAAACCATAACCCCAATATCCATGAGGGGATGAGCTTCTAAACCTAATACTTGAGCTGCAGCATAATATGTATACTTAAAATATGGATGGGAATGGTTGACATCAAATGGCACCTTTTCATCTTTGCTGAACTGAACAAAGGACCCACCCACCTTCGGCCGGTGAATGGGTAATCTCCATGTCCTGTAGATGTTTTCCAAGCTAAAGAATTCCTGCGACAGCTTCTGCATATCGATTTTCTCCTCTACTTCCCAGTCTAGATCGAACACCATATCAATAGTCTGTTTGTTAATCACCACCAAGGGATTCCCTCGGTAGTCGCATATGGTTTTGGTTCTCGGATTATAGCAATCTACCAGGGCTTTCATTAGTTCAACATCCACAAACACATTTGGGACAACCAATTTCCCTAAGTTTTTCTTCCATAGATTACTTATGGGCTCAGGAGCATCCCTCCTTTTTTAACTAAATAGGAACAATTCATGTCCCCTGATTTCGGTCCATATGTCTCCCAGATTTTCAAATCTATCCTCCAATCCTTCTTCTTCACTCTTGATCTTTTTAGACCTCACGCTGGATGCCGGGCACTGGTCTAGCAAATCCTGAGTTAAGGCTCTACCTTCCTTTTTCTATCTTTTGGGCTTCTCCCCAGGATTTAATTCTTTCCCTTTTCTACTCTTTTTAGAAGAAGAAGAAGATTCCATAGTTTCAGTAAATACGAGAAATCACACTTACTTGGAGAAGTGTTTGGCTTCTTCAGATTGTCGTTCACGAACCTCAGCAAATTCCTCGCAATTGTCAGTCTTTTGGCATCAATCTGGTTCTTATGAAGATTTGATCAGTTCGACTGTAATTGCATGGGCAACTTGTGCACAGTTAATGTCTCTGCGTCTACAATGACTATTCAAATGTTTAAACTTAATTGTAGATGTGACATTCTTCACTTGGGCCTTTAACTCTTTTGCGGGAAGTACAGTTTGACCAAAATGATCGTAAGTAAAGTTTTCGATGAAACCCTTGTCTTCGGTCGAACGTTTTGATCTTTTATCAAAAGCTCACTTTCCTCGATATCACTTTTTCGGTGAATAGCTCACGTTAAAAAATCATTTTCAAGACTCATCGAAATCATCTTTTCCTCGATGAGCTTTCTTTCGATAAGTTATTCGCAAGTTTCATCGAAATCATATTTCGATGAATTCTGTTCTTCGGTGAAAGTTCATGCAAGCTCCTCGAAAGTCCTTTTCCTTCGATATCCCCTTTATCGATAAAACACCTCTGTCCTTGTTCGATATAATGTTATCGATGAGATTTGCATTTCGATGGATGCTTTATGAATTTCTTCGGCAGTTGTATTTCTTCGAAATCACCTTTACCTTTTGCTTTTCATTTTTCGATGAAACTGGAGTATCGATGAGCGGCTTCCTTTATTTACCGATAGTGATATTCTGCCGAAAACATTTCTGCGTAGTGCTTTACACGTCATGCTCAATTTCGATGAAAGTATCCTTTCGGTGAAACTCCCTTTGAGATGCTCGATACAATATCTTGGCCGATAATCTTTTGTTTTCAAGCCTATGGGAAGATTTTTTATTTTTATTTTATTTCAAACATAGTGATCAACAAGGATGAAGAAAGCTAGAAAGAAGAAGAAGATGATGATGATGAAAATGAGAAGACTTCTACACCAATGAAGGCATCAAAAACCCCTTCAAAATTTGTTCAAAGAAACCATACAAAAGATTTGGTTATTGGTGATATGAATACTGAAATTTGGACGAGGAGAAGATTGGCAACCACACCAAATCACATGGCCTTACTTTCCATGATTGAACCTAAAATTGCAAAGAAGCTAGCCAAGACATACATTGGGTAGATGCCATGGAGGAAGTACTAAACCAAATAGAGAAGAATGAAACTTGGGAACTTGTCCCAAAACCCAATGATATGAACGTGATAGGCACCAAATGGGTTTTCAAAAAAAAATTGAGTAAAGATGGTCAAGTGGTGTGAAATAAAGTAAGGTTGGTATGCAAAGCATATGCACAAGTGGAAGGAGTTGATTTTGAAGAAACATTTGTCCCAGTTGCACGACTAGAGGCTATCAGGATGTTTTTAGTGTAGGCTTGCTACAAAAAATTCAAAGTGCGCCAAATGGATGTTAAATCGACCTTTCTAAATGGGAATTTAGAAGACCAAGTCTATATTGAACAACCAAAAGGATTTAATCTATCTGAAAAACAAAGACAATGCATGCAAATTTAAAAAGGCTCTATGTTGACAACATGAAGTTTTATCTATGTTGGTTTACCTTGGTTTAAGGTACAATTAACTTGGATGAATTGCAATTTGTTGTGGTTGCTATTCCAGGTGGTATGATAATGAAGTTAGTCAAAGGTTTTGTTATCATTTGAATCTAATGCTCATGTTCATGTAGAGATTGGTGCAGGTTTTAGTGATAGTTGACATGGTTCACCTTGGCATGTTCCTTTTTCTTCCATATGTGGCATGTTTGAAAATGTGAGGAGTTTGTTTCTTGATGGTGGTTGTCATGGTTGATTTTGCAAGTGTCTTGTTGGAACATGAGAGAATGGTGAAGATTCAGATGGTACATGGATGGCTTAGGAATGGTTCTCCCTTTTTTGTGATTCCTATGGGTGTATTTACAATGTATGATGTCAAGCGCAAGAATGTTGGGATTAAGGTGTCATCTACCTTGTAAATCCCATGACATGGTTCCAACATATTTGTAAAGTGCCCTAAGGCACTTAGGATGTATTGAGAAAATAATTTGTAATATTTAATTCTCACCATTGTTTGTAATACATTTATAAGTAGTGATGGGTTACACTAGAGGTAGTAAAACTGGGTTGCGAACACAAATATTTAATATTGTTTTTCATCTTATGGATGTATAAAATAAGATATTTAATGACTTAAGAAGTGGAAAAAGAGTGACCTATGGTCTTCTCCAAGTGAGAGTATGGAAGAGGCAACATGTGTCTCTTGGTTTTTGGTCATTTATTACATTTAATGTACTGTTTATCTTGCAAGTATAGGTGTCCACGTTGGAGGGAAGGTATTGGAAGCTAAACCGATGTATTTTTTAGTTTCATGGAGGCATTGGTTGTGGTCGTGATTAATGAAGAGTCTTCTTTGGGAACCTTTATTGGTGGTTTTGGAGCTCTTGTCATTCTATAAATTCAGTCTTTGGGTGTAGATTTAATGTGTAATAAAATGGAGAACAAGTGAATGTAATTTTCTCTATAGGAACGAAGGATGGATGGGAGGAATAAGGAGGTTGTTCACATGTATATAGGTTCTTCTATTATGGAGGAAATGAGGAGAATGAAAGTGATTGTATTGAAAACACTTTTAATGTTGTTAATACAAGCTTGTCCTCTCTTCTTGGTGTAATTTCTTCCTGAAAGGGTTTGTCCACATAATTCTTGTGTTATGTGTGTATGTTATGTTTTTATACATGCCTTATAGTTCCTATTTAATGTTTAAGTTAATCATTATTTATTGTTATTATAAGTTCACATAAGTGTAGTGGTGAAAAATTAGTGTTTCCACCACAATAAGAAAGAAGCCACTAATTTTTACTTGGGGACCAATACATTGAAAAGAGGGGTAAACCCAATGGATCTAGCCACAAATCAGAAAGGATAAGGGCTAAGAATTCTATTGGATTTATTGGATTTGATTGGATTGTCCTCTTTTAAGTTGAATTGTAAAATTGCTAAAATTAGGAAAATATGTTGGAATTGATGTAAAAACACATGAACAATGAGTTACAGTTGTTGGATCAAGCCACGAACCTGGATCCAAGGAATGTAAATGTATTTGGATCTATTCCCAGAAGGAGCTCTTGATTTGTTTGGATTGTAGCGACAATTGCCCTGATCCTCCACACTTTTCACACTCCAATGGGGGATTGATTCATCAATGTAAATAAAGCCAATTCTGAAGATTGCAACTTCATACCTGTTTCTATGCACAATAGAGAAGGAAAATTGGTTGGGAATAGGGGCCTGCCTTAGGTTAAACTCCAGTTTTGGAATTAACGATGAAATAGAAATGAAATATGATGGAATTGTAGTAATTGAAATGTTCTCCTTTTAAGGGAGATGTTGAATAATTATTGAAACTAAAATGCTATACCTCCTTGTGATGTTTTGTTTGTCTCCACACAAAATTAGGGTTTCATGAAGTCTTCAACAACATAGAACATGAATGTCAACTCCAATGCTTGAATCTTAACCTTATCTCTTCTCCAATGTTTGAAAGAAGACCGATCTCTTACTCACTTGAATTTGAATACTTGATTGCAAATTGAATTGATTTGTGTGTATTTGAATCTCTTGAATGTATATTAAAATGAGAGGGGTAGACCTCCTTTTATACTTGCCCGTTGAAAAACATCTTAATTTTCTGACATGAGCCGATACAAGGTCAGGTTTACTGCTCAAATATTGTGACTATTAAGGGGCCCAAAAATGGGTCCTAATTGGGAGGACCAGGGTGCCACACCCTAGTCTTGACCAATCAAGCACCAAAAATTAAAGGGAAAATGAAGTGCAGGGTAAAAAACACGACAATTATGGATGATATAAGCAGTATCAAGTCTCCAATCAGGCCTTGAGGCACGAACGCCAAGGTGAGGGCCCAAATGAGGACAAAATTGCAAGGGAGTACAATTTAGGACACTACAATAAGACAAGTTTATTAAGCATGGTTAACAAATTGATTTTTGACATCATAAAGAAGAAGGATCTAATCATGGGTTTTCCACAATTAAGGCAACTTAATTTTCAAATTCACATATGACTTTTAAATTTCCTTGTTGGTTTTATCCAGCTGTTAAATCTCATCCTTTGATTAGTTTATTGGATAGAGATTGATCTTCACAATTTTTGGTATTGAACTTGTTTATTTCCCAACAATCCAATCCGTAATAGAAAAACAAAATTTGAAACACATGTTTATTGAAAGTCTCATTTGTACATTCATACAATAAAAGAGCTCAATAAAATTTAAATGTATGGATGATCTCAACAAGAAACAAAATTCAATTTTTTTACAATATTTCTAAACACTTCATGCCTACAAGACATCAAATCTTCATGCCTCTACACCTCCTTACCTTCACTCCTCATTTTAAGTCTAATAATTTTCTTTATCGTACAACTCTCATTTCTACCTTTAACACCACAAACACACCTGCACATTCTTCTCTCTACTATCTGTCTTCTCTTGACAAGCTAATTGCCTACACCATTCATTATGCAATTCTATGGAGCAACCTACAAGTTATTTCTCCAACCTTTTTATTGATTGTTGCCTCTTAACACCATTAAAGGCTTTATTTTATAGAGGCTAATAATTTTGTGAGACACCAAAAAGAGGCACCCAATATTTTTTTTTCATTTACCTCTAGTTGTTACTTGAAATTGTCTCTATATGTTTGAAATTCATCATCAAATGCTTCCAAATATGAAACCCAAGCTTGTTGCACCATATGAAACACCTTTTTGTTGCATATTGCTTTGAAAAATAAAGAAAAACAAGAGCCAAACCAAGTCATGATCTTTGGGAATTGAAGTCTTTAATTATTTTCTCAAAAATCACTAGCTTATCTCTCCATTTTAGGCACTTGAAATAAAAGAATAGAACAATAATGGAATGCCAACGACCACTTACCTTATGAAAACTTTCATGGGCATCCAAATTGACTAAACTAGTTCATTTTCAATTTATAATATGCCAATTAATCCCTTCAACCTTGGAAACCTTGAAATTATGCAATATAATACTTTCAAAATCACATTAAACACTATGGTTACCTTTGATTTTTTAAATGAAAGCGGTCTTGATAAAATTAATATTTTGTCCTTCAACATTCCAAAACATGTCCTTGAATCTCCAACCTGCACCAAAAAATGAAAAACTTGAACATGAAAAGAAAATTATTTTTTAGGTGATATAGGATTGCTTGTGAACTCGGATGTTTCTGCATCAAATAGCTCGATATTTGCATAGATTTGAGTATTTTGTGGTTGTCTTGTGATGATTTATGATTTTCTGTATTTATGGTTATATATTAGGAACCACATCTTGCAAAACCAAAATCATTAAAAATACTTTTAGGAGTGATGAAATCTGAGGGTAGATATATGCCCCTCATTTTTTG
The DNA here is from genome assembly GCF_030272615.1 of Cryptomeria japonica. NCBI lineage: Eukaryota > Viridiplantae > Streptophyta > Pinopsida > Cupressales > Cupressaceae > Cryptomeria > Cryptomeria japonica. The sequence goes on along the minus strand of NC_081413.1, from coordinate 328,714,138 downwards.
TTTCTTTTATTGATGTAGAAATAGGGTATCATGCATACCACAATGAAGTTAAAAAATAGTGATGAAAAATTCTTTTAGTTAAAACAACACAATTCGAAAAGCGCTTGAGATAAACAAGAGAGAAATCATTATACTATGTAACAAATGACACAAAAATAAGAGTTTGCAAGCTCAAGTTATAAAGAAATAAATTAAATATATGAAATTAGGGTTTAGAGAAATCTTACCATAAATAGTGTAGTTTTTTTTTAATTTTATACTATTGTCTTATTCACCTTACCATCATTATAGATGGGTTCACATGAGCAAGAGAGAAAGGATACCAAATTAATGAATGTATCGGCCACTTGGGCTCTAGGGATTGATGGAATATGTCAGAGAGGGCATCCAAACTCACAAGGTAGGCCACATTAACTTTTCTTTGTATTCAATATTTGTTTTTTCAGCTATTCATAAACAAAATAACCCTTTCATGGGATTTGTTACCCTCACTAGGTGCTAGAGTTTGGATTGGGCACCTAAGTCCAATTTGGGCGCTTGGGTTTGAACAGGTGTCTATGGGATTTTGCTTGAAACTTGGTGATTTTGTTAAGATTTAATGATTTGAAGAGAAATCTAATAAAATGTCTCTAATGTTATCTTAGGTCCCTTTAACAATGTGAGAGCATGCAAGTGATCATATATACACATTACCATGTGACCATGCATATTCTATATCATTCAAGAACACAACAAATCAATGGGAGATCAATATATGATAGGTCTACAACATGTCGAGGATGAGATTTCATGGTTTTTTGTTGATGGCAGTTATGGAGTGACGGGACGTTGATACCTCCACTTTCCATCTTCCAACATGGGAGATGACGATATGTAGAGGATGTTGATCTCACATACAAAGGTGGATAAAGTGAGAGATGAGAGAGAGATTAGCTACAGTGGAAATACATGAGTGCCATGGTGGAAGCAACACATCTTACGAGCCTCATCAAAGGACTACAAACATAAAGTAGCTCTAGGATTTACTAACAAATTACACAACATCACATTGATATCCATCCATCACACGACCACTACTAGGACTCAAGGGTTCTAATAATGGTGCAGGGGCACTCAAAGGTGTGCTAGCATCTTTTCAACATGTGTTTTAATGCAACATAATGTGTTGCCTTGAAGGTTTCTTGTGTAGGTCCTAAATGGATGTGGTAGGTCCAATACTACCAATGCTATGTAATAAGCCCTAAGGCTCCAAGGTGTGTGTACTTGGTCAAAAGCCTTGTATGGGAATTTTATTTATGTTTTTGGTGTCTATGGGTCCTAGAGGTGTTGTGTGTCCACTTTGTAACCTTTGGTTTGAAGGCAAGTTTGTCATGTAATACTTTGTCCAAAGTTGCCATGTTGTCATAGGCAATCTTGTCAAAATTTGAGTTGTGGTTACCCAACGGCTATTTGGTTGAACTTGTACGTTGGGAGGTGGTTGGAAGGATTCCTTAGAATTATTTAAGCCTGAGGAACGATTTCCAAAGGTTAGATAGAGACTTTGAATGAAATTTATGTTTCCTACAATTCTGCAACTATCATTTTTACTATATTTTCTTGTTTTCTTGGCTTTGGTACAGACATTTAGAAGGGCTAGTATCTTGAGTAGGTTGTAATAGTGAATCATATTTCATTTGATGTAGGCTTGAGGACTTGAAACTCAGTGGTTACAAAGTTATTGAATTTTCTTTCTCGCTGCCCGGGGAAAATCGAAAAAATCAGGGTTTGGATGCAAAAGGTGCCACCATTCAACATTCCTCCGTGGGAATGGTCTGAAACCCTGGGGAATTTTGGTTTACCATGTATACTAAATTATTTTATTGGCTTTGGAAGCAGGAGATTCCACCTTGCCTTGTTGGAGTGATGCCCTAGACTTGACATTACCCATGTGGCAAGTCTGAGCAGTGAAGGATTGAATGAATCCTTGGTATAGTGGTCCAAACAGTGGTCAAATCTTGCATGGAGGGCACCCTTAGACATGTGCAAAACTTTTAATAAATCCCAATCTTCATTCCCATATGACCGGTGAAGACTTTGAAGCCCAAAACCTCTATACCGGCTAACAAGGCCAAAATAGGCACAGTAGGGTTTGGGTACTTACATTCAAAACCCAGATGCAAAAGTTTGCAATACTTTAGAGGGTCCAAATGGGTGTCTAAATATCAATTTTTTTCAAGGGGTTGTTCGGAGGGATTGGTAGATAAAGAGGGAAAATCCCAAATAGAGGCCTAATTGCTTGTAGCCCTATCTCCTAGGTCACTAAGAACAAAAGGCACAAGGGGCTTGTAAGAACATATCAAAGAGGTCTAAATAAATGAAAATACCATGTCTAACATGTTCAAACACCCACACATGACATATTTCACCATTTGATCAAAAGGTCTTGTTGGCAAGGGGCTCGGGGTTGTGAGGTGTCTTGGTTTAGGGGTTGAGTACATAGGAGTAGGAGTCTTCTTGTGAAACCAAGTTGTCTTGAGTGGATTGATCCTTGGGAGAGGTCAAGGACATGCTTAAGAACCTTTGGAAGGTTGAAGGAATTGGACCATTGGATGGTGCCAAGTGCTAACCCATAGAAGAAGCCAAGGAAATTGCTCATTAATTCCAAACCCTCTGCATCAAATAACCATTGTCCATAGGGTGATGAGACATGTTGATATTATTGTAAACCACATTTTGTTCTAGTTGTGATTTTGTTGTATATCTTGTATTGAAAAACTATTTGTGCATATATATGATCATGATATTTGTGCTTATGAAATTCTTTAAATAGATGTCACTTGTGACTTGATACAAATCAATGTGCTATATTTCTTTCATTAAATGCAACAGAGATCTACGTAAAACATATTGATGAACATGTATGTCAAATTCAATACGATTGTGATTTGATTAAACCTAATATGATTGCTTCATAAATGTGACAAATATTAAATTGATGTATGTGTGAAAATGTGATCTAATTAAAATTTATGAAAAGTGCTCAATTAGATACAAATGGTGATTTAACACATGCATATTCAATTAGATGCCAATGTGATCTAGCTAACATTTGTTTGACTCAATATAATCATGATCTAACTAACATGGTACATGAATTCTTGAATTGCATGCTAATAAAAATATAATTTCTAAACTACATAAATGAACCCAAGACAATCCTATGTTTATTATGAGAGAAGCAATCTATACTAAATAAAAACAAAATCTAGCTTTCTAACATAACATGTTTTAAAGAATAAAATGATAGCATACCATTCATAAAGGAAAGAGAAAGAAAGATTAAGCATAATATATACATAAATCATAGCAATAACAAGTTCTTTGAGAGGTGTATTTCTATTGCGGTTAATTTATATGCACCTGATCTATAGACTTCAGCGATGATGTATGGTCCTGACCAGTTTGGGTTGAAATTCCTTTTTCACTTGGAGGAGCATTCATGTTGCACTGATTATCATAGAGCACCAAGTCACCAACCATGAATGAGGGGTGAATAACTCGCTCATTATAGAAGTATTGCATATTCTTTTGATAGGCTTGAATATATTCATTGAGTATTTCTATGTTGTTCATCAAGTGTTTCAAGTTGTTGAAGACTATAAATATTTATCATCAAGGATGCCCTTTGTTTGCAGATTTGTCACTTAACTCTATATTCTTACGCCCACACAAATGACAAATGAACCAGCCAATTGAGTCAGATAATGATGCCTTATACTAACTCTTTGATTATTTTACAAGGTGCAACTACCTTCAAATAATATACAATGAATATAATCCATGTGTGATTTTAATTAGAAAGCAAATGAAAGGTGTATTTTTTAGCCAAAAAGATTTAAAAGGCAATAATCAAAACCAAATTTAAAATTAAATAGAATATCAAGATTTTGTGTCACACCACCTAAGATTTTATAACATCAAAATGAATCATCATTGCAATGTTCATTCAAAGACAAACCATTCATAGTAGTGTGCATGAGTTTAATTTCAACCACTTCGACATATAATGGTAAGCTATCCAAATAGTAGTGCATCCAACTTAAGAAGGAAGAGCCCTTCATCAACCATAATACACAATTCACGATCTCATAAATTCCATTGAGATAAATTTCATTAATATTTATCAAATCATCCTCCCAATATAATCACCTCCTTCAAAATATATAGATATGTCTTAAATAATTGTCTTTTAAAATAATGACTTCTTGAGGGCAACCATTTTAAAGATAACTTAAGTTTTTCATACTAAAACATTTAAAGAAACGACCCTCCACAGTCAATATTTTTAAAAAAGGGAAAGAAACTCTTCGAAGCATTTGAAAATAAAATCAGTTAATGTGGAGCATCTCCTCTCCTTGCAATCATTTCCCTTCTTGTGTTGCCTCCACAACCACGTTCTGCAACTCCTTTTGTGTTGCATGTGCTCACAACCTTGACTTGTAAGCCCTATACTTGGTGATGATCAGGATCAATAGTTTTCAGTTTGGGCTATAGGTGATATTGATTCTCAACTTTTATTTTGTAATCATCTTATTTTCTTCCACCAATTTCTTGCACATATTATCAACCTTGGTGTTAAAAGTTTGAAGATAAACTACCACACTCTCAAGTTTTTCCAATGATTCCTCATTTACTGTGTCTTTAGAAAACAAGTCTACTTTAAGCGTTTTCTTGAAACTTTGTCCTACTTCAGTACTTTCAAGCAATTTTTCTTCCCTTTATTTGAAAGCTTCCACTCCCAAGATCGTGAAGTTTCTTTTTAAGTCTTTAAGATAAGTATAATATTGGCCCAAAGTCTTCCTTATCTCAGTATCCAACTCTCCAAGCACAAATAACTTCCATTCAAGCATATCCATCCAGGCTGCAAATTCATTTTCTTTAGGATCGCTGACAATCTTCTCAACAACTAGGATGATTGAATGGATTTTTGTGATCTCCTCTTGCGCCTTAAGATCATTGATAGATGACTAATCTCCTTCTTAGCATTTTGTAAATCTGTATGTAGATCTTTCATCTTTTCTAACATTTGGGTATGATTCCCATGGCGTTCATAATATACATGATCCTATCACGAGTAAGTTTTTCTACCCACTCATCAACCACATTTATAATAGATTGACATCTTTTGATTTCTTTCAACTTTTTAGAGTCTAAACCCTCTATTGTAATGCTAGGAGTGCTCTCTATTGACTGATTTTTTATTTGTAGAATAGTTTGGATGAAGGAGGTCAAAGTAATTACTCGCCTTTGTAGTTTTGCATTCTTTTGTTCCTCGGCTTTGATCCTCTTTGATAGCATGCTCATTGAAAATTTGGCATGATAAATATCACCCTCAAGAGTTGAAGGGTCCATATCAATCCCGCTTAAATTAAAGTCCTCCTTCGTGATTTCATACTCATCTTTCTCACCAATAGGCTCTACAATCTCCGGAATCCATTCGCATGTATCGGGGTCAGCAACCATTCTTTTCATTCTTCTAGCCTTTTAAGCTTGGGTGTATCATGTAATTGCTTCACCATTGTGCCAACCTTGGTATGTATCATAGTAGTATACCTTTTATTTTTATCCACAAATTTCTTCAACCAAGGAGGAGAGGTGACTATAGAAGAATTGACATTCATATTTACAATTGTATTTTTAGGTGGCATAGGTTCATTTCATATAGGAGAATCAAGATTACTAAACAAATTAGAAACACCATCTTCACCAATGTGGTTGAAGATAAAAGGGTCATTGTCTAGGGAAGTGGTAACAAGGGTTGACGCTTGAACATCTGTCTTCTTATATGTTTTCTCCTTCGATGGAACTAATGAGTCTTCTTCACACATGGCCTTTAGCCTTCTGTTATCTTTAGGATATTCTCCACCTCCTCTTGACTATTAATTAATTCTTTGGAGGGTAGAACCTATACTATCTGAGGCTTTTGAGATATTAAGATCGAGATGTGTTTTGTTCTCTATTTGGAGTTATTTTTGGTGTTGAAGAACCAACATGTTCATTTGTTTTCTCTTCAATCCATCTTCTTGTTCTTTCTAAAACAAAGGAGGTCTAAACCACAATATCTATATTACTTCTGTTAGACCACCAAAACTAGGGAAGAGGACGAAAGGAAGCATCTTGATAGTCATCATCAATCATTTCAAAGGAACCATCTACCTCATCTTTAGGAATTGGCAATCATAAATTGAAGGATCTCATCTGATCTGTTATCAGCCTCATCTAATCTCTTCTCAGGACTTCTTTTTCATCTATACAGTCCTCCCAAAACTCTTCCAACTGAGGTTGGTGGTCATATAGGCTTTCTCCATAAAAAAATATTCTGACAAAGCCTTTGCTGAACTGAAATGTGATCTCAAAGACAAAGAATGAAAATTAAATTTTGCTAAAATCTTCTCTACACATTTGGCAAATTTATTACTCTTGCATGACAAATCAGAGAGAGAGAGAGAGAGAGAGGGGGAGGGGGGATACCCTTTCTTCTTCATGGCAAAAGATTTTACATTTACCATTGTCATTCGGTGACAAACCTTTAGGAAAACAAGATAGTTGAAGACATACCTTGGCAATTTCGATGGGGCATTTTCATAACCTCCTATTCTAAAATAAGAAAATTCATCAAAGTTAATATAGAAACTGCCATACCTTGTCATCACAACCCATAAGAAAGCATCATTGATGCAGAGGAAATCTTTCATCTCTATTTCTTTTTGCAACTATTGGAAATAACTAAACATAGGTTTATCTATTGTGAGAGACCCTTTGTGTCCTTAGACTAGGCCAAACAACCTCTTTATTGGCTATAATGTAAATCAACAAAAACCACGTGGAATAAAAACCTTTGTCTATACTTGACCAATTGCTCATGCAAATGCTCACTCATAAGCTTGGTCCAATCTATGTACTAGTGTTTTCCACAGATAACCAATATAAATTGACACATCCAATGTTGGAACTCATTTGATTCAAGACTCCCCACAACACGATGTAACAAGGTGATTACATCATTGATTTTATCTTTGAAATGGTGTCTCTTGAGGTGGGTAGGGAGCCTGGACTTGCCTTTTCTCTTCATTTTTAGCCAACTCTTAGCGATGCAATTCAAAAACAAGTCTATTCTATCACTGAAGTAGTCCCATCTTGAATTAATAGACATGCCTACAATTTTTTCCCAGTTGGGTATCCTTGATACTTGCGAGACAAGCTCAGAATCAAGTTTTGCAATTACAGAGTCATTAAAGGCTCGGATCTCCTATGAAATCGGGCAGTAATTATTAGCACATGAAATGACTAACTTTGAGCATGGTACAATGGGTAGGAAAGTTCCAACACTTACAAGTCCACTTTCGACAATCTTCTTACTAATAGCATAATTGGTATCTTGCTGCATTCTTCTCAAAATTCCTTGAAGGCTTGTATTTCCCAAATCCGTGTCCTTCACGTGGTATCTTGTTGCATTCTTCTCAAAATTCCCTAAAGGCAAGTATTTCCCAAATCTGTGTCCTTCACATCATCCAAGCTATTTTCTATTATCGGCGGCATTTAGGAAACACAAAATTTGAATTTCATACACAACAAACAATTAACAAGAGCTTATGTAATTCCAAAATATTCCAAACAAGATTGCAAGATACACAAAGGAGACTCACTACATAAACTCATGGGAGACATTCTAAAACCTTTGGGCCAACCAACTTAAAAGAATTCTCACTTCATATTCAGAAACAACAAGAAGAAAGGAATTTTTAGCCTAACTTGTTATTCAACGCTCCTTGCCTTCTTTCTTGTTGTTGAAGCTCTCGAATCTTTTTGGTTACTCTTCAGGACATAATGAACTATAGAGGAGGTGGCAGCTTCCTTTAATGATGCATTAATTTCATTTGATGTTAGTTGATTAATATCCACTAACATCCTCCCACAAAAAGCATGCTAAGACACTTCCCCATGCCTTTCGCCAGTAGCGGTTATTAATGTGTTGTATGTGTTGACATAATGAAAAGATTGTGCCTTGAGAGGTAGGAATCCCTTTGAGTTGGGTGATCGACAAATTACAGAACCATGAAACTGTTGATATGCAAGGTACAAGGGTTCAAAGAACCTACAACCAACCGAGAATAAAGAGCATCATTACTATATGACCAAAATTTAGATGAGACATTTGAGGAAAAGTCAAGTGATCGCGTGGTTCCAAAATGAATGAACATATCGATTGGGTTCAAAAGGTAAGAAAAAAGGCTGACTATGAAGGGCGTGATTTAATAGAGGTGGAGACAAATAAACAATGACTTAAATTTGACAATTGCAAAGATTAAATTTTAAATGAAGGGAAACACCAGGCTTTGAAGGGGCACAAGGACTGGAAAGGACACAAAGAATCTAGACAAGCTTGGTAAAAAGCCTTATTCCAAGGGGCATGGAGTCATACCAAAAACCTTAAAATACTAAGGAAAGAAAACTATAATCTAAGAGGAAGACTAACTAACTAAACTACTAGTTATATAGCTTGAGATCTTTCCCATTGTACATAATAGGAAATGGTGTGCCATTAGGATATGCCAAAAGGAAATCATTTTCTCCAATCATTAACCTGATCACAAAACCTTCCATAGAGAATCAAACTTCTTGTGAGAGCCTTTGGGTTCTCTTCTCTAGTCCCATAACAAAATCGAGTCTCCAATTACAAATCTCCTCTGCTTAGCCCTTCTATCAAAGATCCTCTTTATAGACTCTTAGTGCTTAGTTATTCTATCTAATACCTCATCCCTTTGTTCACTAAGCTTGGTCAGATACATAATTCTCTTTTCTAGTAAGGATTCAAATTGGTCATCTTCAATATACTTTTGTAATTTCAATGCTAACAATTCTAATAGAATAAGTAGAGCACATTCAATCCCATACACTAGTTATAAAGGAAACATTTTGATTGCCCTCTTATGTGTGATCCTATCTGCCCATAGAGCTTCATAAAGGTTCTTGTGGTATCCTTTTTGTTTTCATCTAACAATTTTTTGATGATGTAGATGAGATTTTTATTACTTGACTCAACTTGACTGTTGCCTTGTGGGTAGTAATTTGAAGAGTGAGAAAGACTGATCCCATAATCATAACTAAAAAGAGAAAGCTCAGAAGAGGAGAAATCGCTAACGCTATTAGCTACTATTTTCTTAGGGACACAAAATCTCACCAAAATATTCTCTTTCAAGAAATTGAGAATTGCCTCTGAAGTAGTATGTTTTACTGGAATGGCCTCCACCCATTTAGTGAATCAATATGTGGTAGTTATAATGTGAGTGTGTCCTGCAATGGATTCAAGGTTTATAGGACCAATAAAATCTAGTCCCCACTACTAAAAAGGTTCTTCAATGACCATAGGCCTAAGTGGTAATGCAACTAGCTGAGGTCTATTAGTGAATTTTAGTCATTTCTCAGATTCAGATACTCATTCATAAGAATTCTTAAACATACCTAGCTAGTAAAAACATTGGTGAAGGATTTCGAAAATCACCGATGTAGAGAAATGACCTCCTCAGGCATCATTATGAAATACCTCCAAGAGTTTCTTTTGTTGCTCTAGGTCTACACACCTCAAGAAGGTACCATCTACTCTTTTGTACAAATTCCCTTCTTGGAGGACATATTTACTAGCTTTCAACTTCAAGTTTATTCTCTCCTTGGTAGATAAATGAGGAGAGAATTCACCATAAGTCAACAAATATGCAATGTTAGAGAACCATTCATCAATGGTGCTTGTAAATAATACCAGTGGCAAACTTTCCTCTTCAATATGTTTGTTTTTAGCTATCATCTTGCATAGACCTTTTCCTCTGACTAGAGCAGTAGGTTTGAGGTCAATATCATATTCTTATACTTTTGCCACCCAAGCACCTCTCTTATTATAGTTGATATCTTGTTGAGTCAATATGCTCTTGACATTGGAGTCAACGAAAAAAACTACATCATGAGAATGCAAAATATAGAACCTAAAGTTTTTCAAGGCTTTCACAACTGAATATGCATGTTTCTCCATAGGGGAATAGTTTAGTTCATGTTTCTTTAGAGGTTCACTCATGAAGGCAATTGGGGCTTCAATTCCTTGTTCATTCTTTTGTAGCAAGATAGTTGACATTGTGTATTCAGAAGCATAACAATAGATAAAGAAATATTTCTCAAAAGCAGTGTGTACTAGAATGGGAGCATTAGCAATGGCTACTTTAATGTCTTCAAATGCTTTATTGCCCTCTTGATTACACTTGAAGGTTTGGCAATTCTTCATCATCTCCACAATGTGTTTGTTGACCTCAACAAAATTGGGAACGAATTTTCTCAGGGTATTGACTTGGCCGAAGAAAGACGTGGTACTATTTTGTGATGTTGGAAGGTTTAGTTGTTGAATCACTGACGCCTAATTTAGATCAATTTTTATCCTATCTTTGGAGATAATATGACCTAACAATTTTCCTTTAGCTATTGTAAAAATGGATTTTTTAGGATTTAAAGAGATACCATAATCTTTGCATCATTGTAACACCACTTCTAAATCATATAAATGATTAGTCATTTTTTTAGAGAATACAGTCAGATCATATAAGTAATCCACAATGATTTTACTTTTCAAGTCAGCAAATGTCAAATCCACTGCTCATTAAAACGTAGCCCTTGCATTTATAAGTTCGAAAAGCATTCTATTATAGGCAAACACACTGATAGGAGTAATGAAGGTAGTCTTACTTTGATCTTCAAATGCTATCTCTATTTGGTTATATCTTGAGATGCAATTAAGCATGGACATCATTTCTAAGCCTAAGATGGTTTGCAAAATGCAGTCCATCATTAGCAAAGGATAATTGTCCTTTAGAGATGGTTGATTAAAATTATAAAAATTCACACAAGTTCTTATCTTACCCTTTTTCTTCCTAACAGGTACAAAGTTAGCAATCCACATAGAATGGTGAATTGAGTAGATAATTTCAGCTTTGAGCATCTTATCAATTTCATTGAAAATAGCCTCGACAACCTTTGGATTGTATGTGCTTTGCTTCTCTCTAAATGGGATGTGTTAGGCTTGAGTGGGATGCGGTGTTGTCTTTCTCCATTTTTGAATTTTTTAAGTTTGCTTAACAACATGCAAAAACATCTTTAAAGTGAGCCAACAAGGACATTGAATGTTCCTTTTCTTGAGGAGAGCAACATTTTTCCGATACATACAGGTTTAGGGTTTCCTTTGGTTCTTATGTTGACATACTCATATTGAGAAGATTTCCTAACTAAATTTATACTTTTCTATTTGATGTATTGATCATGTTTATTAAAAGGATTTTCTAAGGAGACCAAACCTTTGGGAATTTTAATTCCTTTAAGTTGAATCATTTCATTTTTCTTGTCATCTTGAGAGTAGAATTCTCCTTCTAAGGTGTCACCGCTTTCTTCAGTGCTTCCTTCAAAGAACAAGTTGATGAAAGTATCGAATATTTCAAGAAAGTCTATGTTTTTCTATCATTATCGAAAACCTGCCAATAGGTCACGTTATCAAGTATGTTGGGTCTACATATCATCTCAATATTATATGATTTATCTTTAAAATCAAGGTGTGGCAATAGGAAAGATGTTGAGACGACTAAAGAATCAACCATACTATTTGTTCTCTTGGCATCAATCCTATTGTGAAAGCTTTGAAATCTTCAATGCAATCCCACACTCTATTTCTATTATGTCTCAACCTCTGATTCTTGATAGTGTATACATTCTTCACTTGCTTAACTATGAGTTATGCATCTCCCTTGACTCTTAATTGTTTGTTTCCTTTTTCTTTTGCAGCTACTAACCCCAAAACCAAAGCTTAATACTCTGCCATATTGTTTGTGTTCTCAAACTCTAGCTTGTAGGTTGAAGGAAATTTGTAGTTGTTTGGAGAGATAAGAACTATACTAGTACCAGAGTCGGAAGAGGAACAACTTCCATTAAATTCTAAAGTCCATAATTCATTAAACAAATCCAGTTTGATCATGTCTGTGCTTTCTTCAGTAGTAGAAGTGAACATATAAAGTCTCTACAAACAATGTATCGGATCTCAAGGATCACCACACTTCAACACTATGAACTTTTCTTTTGTTGTGGGTTCCAGGTGTACCTTCTTTCCATCTACATGTATTGTTTTATAAGACCAATCCATTTGAATTCCCCCCCCCCCCCCCCCCCTAAGTCTTTACAGAAACTTCTACTCAGTAACATCCCATAGCTTGCAAGAATATTAGCCACTAGGATTGTGAGTTACAATCTCTTTTTTGGATATAAGACTAGAGTGACTTGTGCATCTTTAATTTGGCCTAGGATGGGTATTTCAGTAGAATCCATAGAATAACATTTTCCATGAGAAGAAGTGATTGTTAAACCAAGGGCTTTGGCTACTTGAGTAGACATAACATTATTAGAAGCACCTGATCTATTATACAATTACTCAATCTATATCTGGCTATGTATATGGATACATAAAAAGGTTCTGGCATCTCAAAGGGATTCTTAGAATCAAAAGGTTTTGAATGAGAATTTGAATGATTTTGGTTTTCAATGACAGGAGGAACTTCGTCAAATGCTAGAGCATTGAAAGGAGAAATTGAGGATTCTTGTTTAACATATTGAACAAGCCTATCCAATTAAGAGGGGGTTGAGCCTAAAATATTCAGCTTGAGATTTTTGAATTTGTATTTTTACAAGACTCAACAATATCCAAAGAGCAAGGAACAGTATTAGATGAGGGATTGGAAGATACCTCAATAGCAATAGTTTTAAGAGTATTTGTTTCTTTTTTTTATGAATGTAATTTACATTCCTTGTCAGGATAAACTCAGGTTTGGACAAAGTATCACTAGTTTGACCTTCAAGTTCATGATCCTTCTTTTGTGCACATTGCCCTCTGGTGAACACCACACAATCAGAACTATTTAGCTCAGTATATGTTTCTTCTCCTCTTTCAAAATCAAACTTGTATTCAAAGAAATTAACAAATCAACACTAGCATCAATAGACTAAGAAGATTCTTCATCAACTTGATACCCCCCGTCTTGTTCATTTGTTGAAAGCATTTGCATGTATCTTGTCATCTTGGGGAAAGATGAACCACCACGAGTGGTAAGGTGAAAATTACACACCATATGGTTCTCTATATTTGTTGGGAGAGGTTCCATAATGCCTAATCTTTGAGGAAAACTAGTTAAAGACAATTGTTTTGGATAATTTCCTTGCTGACCATGATCTTTCCTTGACAATCTTGATAAAAGGGTTGATTAGGGCCTTCAGGAATTTTTCTTTACAAAGAAATTACATCATTAGCCAGCCTTTGGATCACAATAAGTTTTTCAAACTAAAACATTTTAAGAAACGACCCTCCAAAGCCAATAAGTTTTGAATAAGGAAAGAAATCCTTCAAAGCATAAGAAAATAAAATTAATTAATGAGGACCATCTCCTCACCTCACACTGCTTGTCCTTCTTCTTGTGTTCTCTCCACTGCCACGTTCTCCTAAGCCTTCTATGCTGCCTATGCTCCTAACTTTGATTGTAGGCCCTGTCCTTGGTGACAATCCACGTCAATAGTTTGTTGCTTGGGCATGCTGATTCTCAACTTCCATTTTCTTATCATCCGATCTACTTCCACCAATTTCTTGTGCATATTATCGACCTCAGTGTTAAAAGTTTGAAGATAAAATACCTTACTCCCAAGTTTCTCTAGTGATGCCTCATTTACCGTGTCCGTAGAAAACAACTCTTCTTTAAGCATTTTCTTGAAACTTCGTCCTACTTCATTACTTTCAAGCAGTTTCTCTTCATTTTCTTCGAGAGAATCCACTCTCAAGATCGTGAAGTTGTTTTTTAAGTCTTCTAGATCAGTATGATATTGGCCCAAACTCATCCTTATCTCACTATCCAACTCTCCAAGCACAAATAAGTTTCGTTCACGCATACCCATCCAGGCTACAAATTCATTTTCTTTAGGATCATTGATAATCTTCTCAGCAACTAGGATGATTGAATGGATTTTTGTGATCTCTTGTAGACTCCCATGGTGTTCATAATATACATGATCCCATCATTAGTAAGTTTTTCTACCCACTCATCAACTGCCTTTGTAATAGATTAACATCTTTTGATTCTTTCAACTTATCGGAGTCTAAACCCTCTATTGTGATGCTAGGAGCACTCTCTATTGACTGATTATTTATCTACGCAGAATAGATTGCATGAAGGAGGTCAAAGTACTTACTTGCCTTTGTAGTTTCTGCATTCTTTTGTTCCTCAACTTTGATCCTCTTTGATAGCATGCTCATTGACAATTTGGCATGATAAATATCACCCTCGAGAGTTGAAGGGCCCATATCAATTCTTCTTAAATTGAAGTCCTCCTTTCTGACTTCATGCTCATCTTTATCACCAATAGGGTCCACAATCTCCAAAATCTACTGGCTTGTATTAGGGTCAGCAACCATTCTTGACATTCTTCTATCCTTTTTAGGCTTGGTTGTATCCTGTAATAGCTTGGCCACTGTGTCAACCTGGGTATCTATCATAGTAGTATATCTTTTCTTTTTCTCTACAACTTTCTTCAACCAAGGAGTAGAGGTGACTACAAAAGAACTAGCATTCATATTTACAATTGTATTATTAGGTGGCACAGATTCATTCAATATAAGAGAATCAAGATTACTAAACAAATTAGAAACAATATCTTCACCAATTTGGTTGAAGATAAGAGGGTTATTGTCTTGGGCAATGGTAACAAGGGTTGGAATTTCAACATCTGCCTTCTAATTTGTTTTCTCCTTTGATGACACTAATGCATCTTCTGCACACACGACCTTTAGCCTTTATTCTCTTCAGGTTGTTCTCTACCTCCTCCTGACTGTGAATTTTAATTCTTTGGAGGGTGGAACATGTACTAGCTGAGGCTTTCAAGATATGAAGGCCCTAGGATGTGCTTTGTTCTCTGTTCAACATTGTTTTTGGTGTTGAAGAACCAACATATTCATTTATTTTCGTTTCAATCCATCTTCTTGTTCTTTCTAGAACAAAGGAGGTCCTAATAACAATATCTATATTATCTCTTTTAGACCACCAAAACTGGGGAAGATGACTAAAAGAAACATCTTGATAGGCCTCATCAATCAGTTTAAAGCCATCATCTACCTCATCTTCAAAAATTGGCAATGATAAATTGAAGGCTCTGATTTGGTCTATCGTCAGCCTCATTTGATCTCTTCTCAGGACTTATTTTTCATCTATACAATCCTTCCAAAAATCTTCCAACTGAGGTCAATGTTCATATATCCTTTGTCCATAAAAGTTCATTCTTACGAAGCCTTTGCTATCAAAATGTGATCTCGGAGACAGAGAATAAAAATTAATTTTTGCTAAAACCCTCTCTACACCTTTGGTAGCTTCATTACTCTTGCATGAAGAATTAGAGAGAGAGAGAGAGGGAGAGAGGAAAGGAATAGCCTTTCTTTTTCATGGCAACTTATTTTACATTTCCCATCACCATTTGTCGACAAATCTCTAGGAGAACAGGATAGTCAGAGACATACCTTGGCAATTTTAATGGGGCATTTTCATAGCCTCTTATTCTCAAATAAGAGAATTTATCAAATTGAATATAAAATTGCCATACCTCGTCACCAAGGTTGCAGCTTTAGGAGAAAATTCTCCATTCAGGTGATCCTTCAATCCTTTTAATCATGAGCAATATGAAAACACCATTGCCATAGAGGAAATCTCTCATCCCTATTTCTTTTTGCAACTGTGGGAAATAACTGATCATAGGTGTGTTTGCTATGAGAGACCATTGGGTCCTCAAACCAAGCCAGATAACCTCTTTTATTGCAAAAATGTAAACCAACATAGTGAACATATGGAATGAAAACCTTTGTCTATAATTAAGCAACTGCTCATGCAAATGCTCACTCATAAGCTTGGCCCAATCTATGTACTAGTTTTCTCCACAAATAATCAGTATAAATTGACATATCCAATGTTGAAACTCATCAATTTCAAGACCCCCCACAACACAATGTAACAAGGTGATTGCATAAGTGATTTCTTCTTTTAAATGGTATCTCTTGAGGCGGCCAGGGAAGCTAGATTTACCTTTTCTCTCCAGTTTTAGCCAACTCTTAGCGATGCAATTCAAACACCAGTCCTTTCTATCACTGAAGTAGTCCCAACTTGAATTAATCGTCACGTCTACAAATTGTTCTTGGTTTGGTATCCTTAATACTTGCAAGACAACCTTAGAATCAATTTTCGCAATTACAGAGCCATTAAAGGCTCATATCTCTTGTGAACTTGGGTGGTTATTATTAGCATATGAAATGACTAACTTCGAGCATGGGACAATAGGTAGGAAACAACACTTACAAGCCCACTTTCGACAATCTTCTTAACAATAGTAGAACTAGTCTCCTGCTACATTCTTCTCAAAATTCCCTTAAGGCTTGTATCTCCCAAATTTGTGTCCTTCACATCATCTAAGCCATTTTCTATTATGGGCAGCATTGAGAAATCTCGAAATTTCAATTTCATATGTAGCAAACAATTAACAAGGGCTTCCATTATTCCAACAAATACTAGACACGATTGCAAAATACACAAAGGAGAGTCACTATGGAGACTCATGGGAGATATTATAACACAAAATAATTCTCACTTCAAATTAGAAAACAAAAAGAATAAAGGAATTTTCAACCTAGCCTATTTTTCAGTGCTCCCTACCGTCTGTCTTGTTATTGAAGCTCTTGAACTTTTTGGTTACTCTTCAGGACAGAATGAATTAAAGTGGAGGTGGAAGCTTGTTTAAAAGAAGCACTAATTTCATTTGATTTCGGTAGAGAGAAGTACCAACTAGTTCATTATCCACTAACATCCTCCATCAAAAGTCGTGTTAATACACTTCCCCATGTGTTTCACCAACTAACAGTTAATACGTTGTATGTGTTGATGTCATGAAAAGACTGCACCTTGAGAGGTAGGAATCTCTTTGCGTTGGGTGATTGACAAATTGTTGAGCCATGGACCATTGAATGAATGAATGAATGTTTTTAATCACGTCCACAAGGTCAAGCAGTCTATGGGACCCACAGATAGCCAGTGAAGAAAATGTGTATATCTAAAACACAACACCTATATTTCCTTTTCTTTTTGCATCTTGGATCTTCTACTGTGTATCTTGACCAAAAATCTGCAACCCTTATTATCTTCTCTTCTTTGAACAAATCACCCAAGTTGTTCCCTTTTAATATCTCAATATAATTGATCCAGATGTCCTTGTAAGTTGAACATTCCATGATGTAATGCCATTTTATCTCAACCGCTTCTTGAGTGCAATATCTACACCACTTGTCTCCCCACTCCTCTTTGGGTATCATCCATCTTCCGATCTCACATCTAAGTTGGTGCAAACTTGTTCTTATGTGAGCGATTAGCATTTTTGTTTTCCATTTTATTTCCATTCCTATGTAGGTCTTTTGTGTATGGTCATATGTAGGGTTAAAATGTTTGACATAGTAATCATTTTTCCTCCCAATGCTTTCTTTGAATTTTCATTGTACATACTTTTTTATTTCCCCATTGTGATTTGGACATTCCTTATGCTAATACCTCACTTGCTCATCCATTTGACATTTTGCTTCATCCACGTGCTCTTTCTCCTATCTAATTTTTCACTAACTGTCATTTTTGGCTAGCGATGAGTCTCCATGTTATCTAATCTTCTTAGATAGCTTAACAACCGAAACATAGTTGATATGCAAGGTACAAGGGTTCAAAGAACCTACAACCAACCGACAATGAAGAGCATCGTTACTATTTGACCAATAGTTAGATGAGATGTCTAAGGAAAAGTTGGGTGATCGGGTGGTTCCAAAATGAATGAACTTGCTGATTGGGTTTAAATAGTAAGCAAAAGGCCGACTATGAAGTGCATGATTTAACAGAGGGGGAAACAAATAAACAATGACTTAAATTTAACAATTGCAGAGATAGAATTTCAAATGAAGGGCAACACCCTTGAGAGAAACTCACAATGAAGGAATCTATAGTTCTAAAGACATAATTGCATTAGCATTGTAAAAAAAGGTTAGAAGGGGTGGTACCTATAGTAATACAAATGCTTTTTTGATAAGACCATAATGTATAGGACAATTGATTGGAGGCCTGGAATTTGATGGATGTTAAAAATATATTATTTTAAAATATTTATTATAAAAATTCAAATTTATTTAGAATATTTTGAAATGAGAGGATATAATTGTTTCTAATTTTAAAAATATTTTAATATGAAGTTCTAGAATAGTTTTTAGAATTTAGTCAATTTATTTTTTAAATGTTTTAAAGAAGATTGCCTTAAATTTAAATTTAGAAACTTGCTTATTTCGAATATTTTGAAATGATAGATATAATTTTTTCTAATTTTTAAATTATTTTAACAAATTTTTAAGAATAGCTTCTATTTTTCTATAGAATTTAGAAACTTAGTCAATTTAATTTTTTTAATAAGATTGGTGAATTTAGATATTTGCCATAATAGATCAAATTTAATATTTAGACATTTATTATTAATAATTATTAACTTATTGTCATTTGATATTAATATGTAATATATATGATTATATAATATTTATTATAAATATATATTAATTTAAAATCATTTTAAAACAAAATATTATTGTAAACATGATTTTTTGGTATGAATTTAGAAATTTAGTAAATTTAATTTTTGTATATATTACTTATTAAAAAAAAATTGACAACTAGTATTTTTCATAAAACATCAAATGAAGGGCATTGAAATAACAAAACCATCATAAAAATTTCATATGACGAGTAGGGGTGACCATCAAATTCCAGGCCCGATTGAGTGTGTCAATCCTTGCCATATTTGTTAACAAAATTTTCAAAGGATTTGCTCAATTTTTTTTATTTGAAGCTTTAGCTTGACCATTTGATGGAGAATAATATGGGGTAGAGAAGCGATGTTGAATATGAAATTTCTGGAGGAACTTCTTCACATTTTTGTTCTTAGATGATGTACTACTACGAGAAATCAAAGCGAAAGGTAAACCAAATCAAAAGATGACATTATCAAGAAGAAACTGAGAAATTACTTTAGTAGTCGGGGAATAAAGTGAAATGGCTTCAACCCATTTCATAAAGTAATTAGCAGTTGTAGTAATGAATTTATATCCTTAAGAAGGAGGAAACAAATTTTAAATAAGATCTTAACCCCACGTGGAAAACGGCCAAGGAGCTACCTAGGCTTGAAGTTCCTAGGTAGGAGCATGGATCAAATTGCTATGTTGTTGACAATGTGGTAACTTTTTGACCAGAAAAAGGAATCTTTTTCCATAGATTTCCAATAGTAACCCATAAGAATTCATTTCTAAACCAAATGTTCACCAGAAAAATGCCCCACCAAAAGCACTTGAGTGGGCTTCTTCAAGGGTAATAGGGACCTCTAATTTCTTGAGGCATCAAAGGAGAAGACCATTATATCCTCTTTGATAAAGAATGTTGGATAAGATATGCAACATGCAACAAGCTTACATATACAAGCTCAAGCATTATTTGATCTAGGATTTAGAAAGGTACCATCATGAACATATTGAATTATATGAGAGTACCATTCATCAAAAAAAAATTTATAATAGTAAGAAATCTCAGAAGAGTTGTCAGAAATAGTTGGTGTAATAAGATTGTGAATAATAAGTTGGTAGCCCATAGATGAATCCTCAAGGAATATAATGGAAGAAGAACTCTCCATTTCATCCGCATATCGATTGTCTTTTTGTGGAATCATATATATGGTGTAAGAAGAAAAATGCTTTAACACTGATAAGGCAAAGTCATCATATTGTGACATTTTGTTTTGTTTTGCTTGATAAGATCCATTGACTTCTTATAATCAACTATGAATCTCCAAAGATACACAAGTGTTTAATTTTAATAGACAAAGCAACATGTAAGCTACCAATAAGGGCTTCATACTCGATAATGTTGTTGGTAATAGGAAATGAGATGGTAAGATAGATGAATTGGCTTTCCCGAAGGAGGTACTAACATAACACTAGCACCAGTGCTAGTTTGACATCTAGAACCATTGGACAAACCAAGAATATAATATCAATTAGATATCACATTTCACTATTTTGGAGGGCTTGGGTGAAATTGCTTTCAAATTGATCTATCCCACTTTGCGAAGATGCATTCTATTGTAAATTGTGAATATTTATAACTTTATGAGTTGTCTACATTCAATGAAAAAGAAGTGCTACCTTCGTTAGAAAACTTGGGTGCGTATAGAAGAGCCATAATATGTAGTTTTGCAAAATAAAATAAGGAAAACTATTAATAGAGTCCAAGAATCTTGAAAATAGA
The DNA here is from genome assembly GCF_030272615.1 of Cryptomeria japonica. Classification (NCBI taxonomy): domain Eukaryota; kingdom Viridiplantae; phylum Streptophyta; class Pinopsida; order Cupressales; family Cupressaceae; genus Cryptomeria; species Cryptomeria japonica. Next base: position 328,693,685 of record NC_081413.1, on the reverse strand, counting down.
ACACAAAGATCAAAAAAGAAAAAACGTGAAGTGGTATTCTAGGAAAAATGTGGGAGAACTATTCCTCCTTATAGTGCTTTGCAAATCTTTTGTGTGACCAAAACCTTATACAAAATGGAAATCTAATCCATAAGGAGCTATTAAAAAAAACTTGAATAGTTAAATTCAAGAATCAAAGAGTGAAAAAAATAGGTTGATAGAAAATGAGAAATGTAGAATATACAAATTTATTTATGAATTTGAATCAAATTTGTAATTGTAGAAGTGAATTCATATAGATTTTAATTATCTACATGATAAATCTTACAAGAGTTGAAGTCAACCCCACCTCTTGAAAAAATAGATCTGAAATTAAATGGCATCCTTTGCACTTCCAACTTCAAGTGAGAAGGGATTTCTCAAGTCTTAGAAAGGTCCAATATCACTGACAACTACTAAATACTTGTGTAGAACATTTTTTTTTTATGATGATTGATTTGAGCACCATTTTTAGAAGAATTAGAGGAATGGATTAAAAGAATTCAATTGTTTGTAAGTTTGGAGGAGATAGGCAAAGTAGTAGAGGACAACCATTAGTGTACCCACTTCTTATACTAGCTCTTTCATTGAATTCCAGCAAAGGTTAATAGTATAATTGCCATTATCGAATCTAACTTTCACTTCATGGAGCATCTAGAGTAAAATATTTAGGTTTGAGGTTCACAAATGAATATATTTCTATTTTTCCTGTTGCTTTTGTAACTAGGTTAGGAAAATAAATAGGATTCGGATTGCCTTAAGGCATCATCCGAATCCTTATAGGGTAGGGCCCTATCTATTGTATTTATATGTAATGTGTAAAACAAATAGGGCTAGGCCCTATTCCAATGTTGTCTAAATCCCAAAAAGGGGGCTGGGCCCTGCTTCATTAAGGAGGCATGTAAATAGGACTGGGCCCTATCTCTATGTGCACAAACTCGAATAGGGCTGGGCCCTTTATCTCCTACATGCCAAGCAACATGAAACATGTTCATCATATTATAGGGCCGACCCTATATCACTTCATGTAACGTGTGGTCCTAAATAGGTGCGCTCCCCTTGCAATATAACTTAATCATTATTAAGATGCCAAAATAGGGCAAGACTTAAGGGAACGTGTAAGCCTTATAATTGCAATTAAATCTTGGCACAAAACTTAAGGTAAAGCCGACTTGAATTGGTCTCCATGCCACATACAAATAGAGATTCATTTGTATGTATTCATCATTCAGTTTTATCATTATCAAAGTGAAGTCAGCTCTGCAAGATTTGGAGGTTAGCAAATATTCATTGAAGGCAAGTGAACCACCTCTGAAGATCAGCGAATTACTTCTGCCATCAGCATTTTCCATACATGCGATCTTGGACAGTGAATACATTGAAGAGGATAGCGAGTTCCTCTTGAAGGTCCACAAACATCATTAGGTCTGCAATCTTCAGTGAAGAACTACGAAGAGCTGGAAGTTGTATGCTGATAAATCTGTTATCTTCTGCTGTTACATTGTGCCCTAGCTGGGTTACGACTGTAACTCTAATTCTGCCCTAGGTTGACAGTTATATCATATAAGTAATCTGATTGTTATTGCCATTGTATTCTACAATTAATAAAAGGATCTAGATCTGATTTGTTGCTGGGTTTTTCCTCCAAGAGGGAGGTTTCCCAGGGTAGTCTTGTGTTGTGTGATCCTCTATTTGTATGCTTTACTGTGCAACTTTAGTTTTCTGTTTATTGTGGATAATCCGATCATGAAAACTAACATGGTATTAGAGCCAAGTTTGCATGTGCAATGATCAGATTTACAGCCTGGACTTCTAAGTGCAGATCTAGGGTTTTCAGATGATTACATGCACAGTCAAGGTCCTTCATCTACATCAATGGATTCCTCATCCTCTTAGTATCTTAGAACCTTCAAAGGTGATGAATCTCAACTTATTTCAAGGGAGATAGGTAAGTGAAGTTGTAGGTGATTTGAAGCTACCTTAAAACTTACCTTATTTTGATACATGTTGTCATATTTCTGCTATCATATACCTGCTATCACTTATATATTCAATGTATTCATGGCTGAATAGTGACAGTGTATACATATGGATGTGTATTAACTATTAGGATCCGAGTATAGGTAAATGTCTTCTATCTATATGTCTGAATCTATGTGTTGAGGGTTTGTAAGGGTTGGTGTTTCGTTTTTCTATATCATGTCTCTAAGGTAACCTAATGTCTACTCTTGAAGATAATGTTTTTAGATTATGTCTCTCTGAAGAAAGCTTTCATGCATGACCTGAGAAGCCCTCCCTCAATCAGATCTTGTCATCGGACTAATTATGAAAGTCTGTCTTTCATCTCTCTCTTTTAAGATGCTATGGGTCTACTTCGTAAGTAAGAATGAATCATCAGGTCTGTGAACTCTTTATTTAGATAGGGTTTTAGAGGGAGTCTTGATATCTTTTAATATCTCAATTTCATTCTTGGGTTCTAATCATTATGGTTTAATAGAGGAATTGATAATATATATCTAATGTATATTCCTTGTCTATTGTTTATTTATGATGATACTATCCATGATACACTGGGTGTATCATCCACGCTCTGCGAAGTGCAAGGTGGGACCACCCTCTGCGGAGTGCAAGGTGGCAGTTATTTCCCACCCTCTGCGGAGTGCAAGGTGGCAGCTCTTTCCACCCTCTGCGAAGTGCAAGGTGGCGGTTATTTCTCACCCTCTGCGGAGTGCAAGGTGAGTTCACCCTCTGCGGTGTGCAAGGTGACAGATTGTCCTTCTCTGGGAGAAGTTTATGTACCCTCTGCGGTTGTGCATGATTTATGTTAAATGGTTATATATATCTTTGAGTATTAATTATTGCAGGTGTGCATATGGAAAAGTCTCTTTCATCCTCTGTGGATGTGCATGATGAAAGATAATGGTGTTATATGCAGGTTCTCAGGAAAGTGTGAAGCATTGGCTTCTTCCTCTGCAGACATTGCTAGAGAAGATCATGTAAAGGTTCATTGTAATGTAATTGCGTGATCAAATCACGAATTGTATATTGATTGAACTATTAGGGATGGGCCCTAATCCTAAACCTTGTAAATGTTCATGCCATGGGTTTGTCCATGTGAATTTGGTTATGTATTTATTTTTCCTCCCTAGTTAAGAGGGAGTGTTGATTTTGTAACTAGGTTAGGAAAATAAATAGGATTCGGATTGCCTTAAGGCATCATCTGAATCCTTATAGGGCAGGGCTCTATCTATTGTATTTATATGTAATGTGTAAAGAAAATAGGGCTGGGCCCTATTCCAATGTTGTCTAAATCCCAAAAAGGGGGCTGGGCCCTGCTTCATTAAGGAGGCATGTAAATAGGGCTGGGCCCTATCTCTATGTGCACAAACTCGAATAGGGCTGGGCCCTTTATCTCTTACACGCCAAGCAACATGAAACATGTTCATCATATTATAGGGTCGACCCTATATCACTTCATGTAACGTGTGGTCCTAAATAGGTGCGCTCCCTTTGCAATATAACTTAATCATTATTAAGATGCCAAAATAGGGCAAAACTTAAGGCAACGTGTAAGCCTTATAATTGCAATTAAATCTTGGCACAAAACTTAAGGTAAAGCCGACTTGAATTGGTCTCCATGCCACATACAAATAGAGATTCATTTGTATGTATTCATCATTCAGTTTTATCATTATCAAAGTGAAGTCAGCTCTGCAAGATCTGGAGGTTAGCGAATATTCATTGAAGGCAAGTGAACCACCTATGAAGATCAGCGAATTACTTCTGCCATCAGCATTTGCCATACTTGCGATCTTGGACAGTGAATACATTGAAGAGGATAGTGAGTTCCTCTTGAAGGTCCACAAACATCATTAGGTCTGCAATCTTCAGTGAAGAACTACGAAGAGTTGGAAGTTGTATGCTGATAAGTCTGTTATCTTTTGCTGTTACATTGTGCCCTAGCTGGGTTACAACTATAACTCTAATTCTGCCCTAGGTTGACAGTTATATCAGATAAGTAATCTGATCGTTATTGCCATTGTATTCTACAATTAATAAAAGGATCTAGATCTGATTTGTTGCTGGGTTTTTCCTCCAAGAGGGAGGTTTTCCCAGGGTAGTCTTGTGTTGTGTGATCCTCTATTTGTATGCTTTACTGTGCAACTTTAGTTTTCTGTTTATTGTGGATAATCTGATCATGAAAACTAACATTTCCAAGCTAAATTTTTTAATCCTATTTACAATATTCATACCTCTTTAAGTATCTCATTTATTAAAGCATGTTTTAGGGTGGAAGTAATATTATAATTCTTGAACATTACAAATTGTAAAGCTTTATGAATACATGATTCATTATAGCATATGGTAAGGTACAATGAATATTATGATTCTTGAACTCAACAAAATTTGAAATTTTTTGAATGATTTAACCTTAATGTTCATAACTATTTTATTCTCTTTTCTATGTACTTACATTTTTAAAAAAACAATTTGTTATAATAAACAGCAAATAAGAAATTTTAAAAGTGATTGTATAATTATTGTTTCTAATTTAGATGGCGACAATTGATAGCTATGAAGTTGAGTTGTTGAAGTGGAGACAACATTAATTGTGACTATTGATATGCATATTTTCACTCAGCAATGAAGTTATCCCCATCTTGTAAATGATACGAACCAACCCAAGGAACAATAGTGAGAAACAAACAAAAATGAAACCATGATGATATCCTGCAAGACATTTACAACATAATTTACTATGACATCATCATGGATAAATGTTCTAACTGCATTTAATTTTATGACATCATCAACGCCCAAATGTACTCAAATTCTTATTAAACCACTAGTTCAATACCAAGTTTTGTTATAGAGAAACCCTTATATCGGTACTTGACTAGGTAGCTCATTCGTCATCACCCTTGATTGGGTTTGCACAAATTAATTTAACTTGATGTCATTGATCGATCGTTTGAAGATTCGAGCACCCGGCACAAAGCTTGAGACACAATTACATAGCAAATAAAATATGCCAGCAATAACCACCAACACTGACTTACATATCTGACTTTTCACTAATGTTTAGATTTAAGACAACACCAGCTTCGTGCAATAACCACCAACACTGACTTACATATCTGACTTTTCACTAATGTTTAGATTTAAGACAACACCAGCTTCGTGCAATAAACACCAACACTGACTTACATATCCGACTTTTCACTAATGTTTAGATTTAAGACAACACCAGCTTCGTTAAAATCAATTTAACCAAGGTAGAAACTGCTAAGTCTTTTTCTGTAATTCATATGCTAACCAAATCTTTTGCATTAACCTGTTAATATAAGGTGGACTAAAATTTTGATAGATTTTACTAAAAGTTGCTTCTTAAACTAAAATTTGGCGCAGTGTAGAATTTAAAAAAAATAGTTTGGTTGATGGAAACAAAATTAATAAATGGTATTGAATGTGGTTTGGTAATATTCTCTAGCTATAAAAAAACTAATTGTTTTGCTTACTAGCCTCGAGTGTATGTGCAGTTATTTACTCATGCAACTTACGATTGTTGATCACCACCCTAAGTGCACTTAACGTGTTTTTGCAACTTGACAATGTCATAGGCATGCTATTTGTTCAATTATGCCACTTAAGATTGTTTGGCAAACACCTAGGCACACACTTCAGGTGTTTCTGCCTCTTTACAAAGTCAAAGGTCTGCAACTCGTTCGCTTGTGCCATTTAAACTATGGTATTATCTTCCTAGATGGACTTTCAAGCAGTCACTGCTACTCAAAACTCTGCCAGCAACCTCCAGGCGCACTTTTTCTTCATCTGTGACTTAAAGTTTTGTCCTATACACAGGCTGATCGCAGTCAAGAAAATATTATTTTATGAAATAACAAAATAACTCAAGTTGACAAAAAATGTTCAGCTTATATACAATTGGATGGTGCTCATCTGGAGTACCTAATCTGACAATCTTCAGAAATTCATCTTTCAACATATTAACTGTTAGCAATTTGTGAAAATGGTCCAGCCAATTTATTCAACAGCTATGGATGGCCTAGAAGAAGTCATTCATTGACAAGTCAAAGGCAATATTAATGCAGTTTCAATATTCTAAAGTGTATAGTTTTTCACTTCTACCGATATATTGTTATTAGAAAGCTATATCTGTCTCCATCCTAACAAGCAGCATCGAAGTTTGGACGTAACAGAAGAAAGCATTTGTAAATATGTTGAATAAGCATGTGCAAACAAAATTATATAGGATAAAATATTTTGCCAAGCACGTCTTTTAAGCACTTATGCATAAATTCTGACATTAAAACTGATCCGTCGTTTATTTTAGAAGTACTCAAAAGCATGTCCAACAACATAACATATAATACTTTCAATTTCCTTAAGCTAAGTTTTCATTCACCTTAAATGCCAATATTTCAACTTAAAACATTGTATCAACTCGTTTTCAGCTCTACAGAGTGGATATTTGGCTACCCGACCAGACTTTATTCTACATACCACATGGAAACTGCTGTGCATTTTGGTTGAGGATCAGCAAATAGGTCCAGAAGCGTGTTGTGCTTTGAAAATTACTCAGCACATTTTAGAGTGTAAGAAAACACCAAAAACATAGAACTGTAGAAATTTAATCTGCTATTAGTATCACCTCCTGCAGCCTCCCATGAACGAACAGATGGAGGTCCAATCTCCCCTAAACAGAACATTCCTGTTATTGGTGCATCAGGAAAGTTGTGAGAAAAAATTGAGCTTTCAACATTTGGTTCACCAAAATATGATTCTCCACGGCCATTGCAAGCAAACAAGAGTCCACCAAGTACTTTATTATCACATTGCATTGATGTACTGGCTACCATTTCAACAGTGGTTGCAGGATGAACTCTGTCAAGGATGAACGGAGATCTCAAGTGTTCACGTACTTGTTCAAGTGCCAAATTGCTAGAAGACTTCCCTGTCTCTGAGTCTGTTCTATAGAACCGAAATACATCTCCAGTCTTGATTCCTTCCCCTTCAACAAAAAGGTATTGTTCATCGGCACTGTAATAAATTGAAAAATGAGCGTATGCAAGAGTGTGAATTACAACATATGAATTGAAAAATGAGTGTATGCAAAAGAGTGAGAATTACAATTGTTCTTTTAAACAAAACATTGACGATATTGAAAGAAGAAAAAATACAGACTACAAATACAAAGCTATTCCCCAACAATTTTTTTCCTAAATCCGGCAAGGAAAAGGTGCACATTCATAACTATGCATGGCTTATGATTCATTGCCCTTTCAAAAACAGAGTTTAATCTATCAAGTGAAAATAATCTCAACACAATGCAGTGAAGCAGATTCAGTATACCAAAAATACAGAACGGTGATGGCAACAATAAAAGTCCCGATGGATATAAGGAAGATTTACGGTATTCCATCTTTCTGCTTATTCTTCTTACGATATGTCCTTACTAATTATCACTGTCAAATCTCTAATGAATTGATTTGCATCTTCCTTCATTGGTTTGTTTCTCATTATTTGCGTGGACAGTTGCTGTCTTCCATTAAAAACTTCATAATTCCATTATGTCATAGACTCCCTTCATGATGCATTGTTGACCATATGATTGTCCTATCTATTGCCTTCATCCTTTTGTTATTGTAATGATGATATCTAAATGGATTGCCCTCTTATAAACATAAGAGTATGACTAATAAGTTTTACCTTTAATTAAAACATATTTATTTGTGTATCTTCTAGTTCTTACATTGGGGACATTATAGAAGTGGACAAGTACTCCCCTATATTCTCGTACCATGGCGGCAATGCAGCGATTTGGAACAGGTGGGTGTCAGGAAAGGCCTCATTCACCCCATCAGGTGGTTCCCCCAACTTAATCTGCAACAACTGGTCAGCAATGACATGACTCTTCCTTGGCCGCACAATGATGGTAAAAGTGAATTCCTACAATAGGAGCAGCCACTTGCCCACCCTCCCTTGGATGATGGGCTTGTTTACAAGGTACATCAATGCTTGATGGTCCACATAAAATGTGAGGGGTGTTGCCAATAGGAAGTGGCAAAACTTATGTACAGAGTACACCATACCAAGTGCCTCCCTCTCTGTTGTATTATAATTCCTTTCGGCTTTGGAAAGTAGGTGGCTTCCAAAGAAGACTGGATGGTCCAATCCATGTACGCTCAATTGTGCTAGTGTGGCCCCAATTGCATTGTTGGAGGCATCCACGTGCACATGAAATTCTTTGTCCCAATCCGAGTATGCCAAGATTGGTGCACTCACAAGTTTGGACCTTAAATCATTGAATGCCTTTTCTAGTTCATCTCCCCACATGAACGGTTCTCCCTTTCTTGTCAGCATGTCCAGCAGATATGAAATTTGTACAAAGTGCTTTATGAACTGCTAGTAGTAGCCTACGTGTCCAAGGAATGACTTTACTCTTGTTACATTCTCCGGGGCTTCCATCTAAATAATGACCCCTACCTTGTCAGGGATTGTCTTCAATCCGTCCTTGCATACTATGTGACCAAGCAATTTCCCTTTTGGCACCATAAATCTACATTTTTTCAGGTTTAAAGCCAATCGTGCCCTTCGGCACCTTTCCATACATTCTCGGAGTGCGGTGAGGCAATTCTCTTGCCCATTGTATATCAACCAATTGTCCAAGAAAGCTTTGAAATTACCCACCGACATTTTATCAAAGATGTGCAATATTATTCGCTGGAAGGTGGCGGGAGCGTTGCACAAGCCGAACAACATCCTATTGCAAGAATACACCTCATCTTCCACCATAAAGGTAGTCTTAAGTTTGTCTTCCTCAGCAATGCTTTTTTGGTTGTATTCGGAGAATCCATCCATGAAGGAGTATATCTCGTATCCTACAACCTCTTCCAATATGGTGTCAATGAACGGAATCGGAAGGGGTCATTGATGGTTACTGCATTAAGACACCTAAAGTCCACACAAATCCTTATCTAGTTCACTTCCTTCTTGAGGGATATGATGATTGGAGAGACACACCCACTCATTTCCACTTTGAAAATTATGCCTGCCTCCAACATTTTCTCAATTTCTTCTTGTACCTTGGTGGAGTAGTTCTTGTTCATCCGGTACGGCCTCTTTCGTACGGGTTGTGCACCCGGTACAAGAGGGGTTCTGTGTACACATAACTCTGGCGGTATCCCCTTTAGATCTTTGTACGTCCATGTGAAGACATTCTTGTATTCCATAAAGATTTTGAACACAACCACCTTCAGTACGTAGTTCCAATCATCACCAACCAATATCATCTTCGAATTGTCTTCATCACCGAGGTTCACCTTCTTCACATTTGATTCTTCATATTTTATGATTTTGTCCTGTTCAAAGTGGTGCGGGTGTGTCATCTACTCGTGCTACTCCTTCCTTATATTCTTCATACTCTGGAGGAAATGTGGCACTCTCCGTACCAATATCAACTTCCTCATTCTCTAACATTTGCAGCATGTTACACTCAGGGTGGAAGACCTCATAGTCCTCCATCTACCAATGGAACAACCTGTTTAGGGAACTTGTCTCATACTCCAAGAAGTCTTCTAGTTCAAGTACCCCTTCATCATCGGTTTTTATCGCCTTCTACCCTTCATCCATCTTGAAATCTCCGCCCTCGAACTCTGAGTCAAAGGATGCCAATTCTTTGCTCATCACCTAGTTCCTATGGTCAATGATGTACTTCCTCCCTTTGCTCTCAATGGAGAGTGTGTTCCACTTCCAATTGTGATTGGCCTTGGCAATGATCAACTAGCCCCTTCTGAGGAAAAGCATCGTACGCCTTCTTTTCCAATGGAATCACTATGAAGTTCAAGAAGAAATATTGTGTGCCAATCGTCACCTTCTATGCCATCAACATCCCGAGTGACTTGATGTTGTGCCGGTTGCCACCTACTGGATGGAAGATTGGCAGCCAGAGGGTTGGCTTCCACAAACATTTCCATGTTTCTTTTGGCAAAACACATTGACACTCGAGCCTCCATCGATGATGGTGTTTGTTAGCTTCCTTCCCATTATTTCCATCTCGATGATGGTCGGCTTCCTTCCAATGCTCACCGTCAGCCATATGGGATCAGTGGCTAGGTTGCAAGGTGACTTCACCATCGGACCGACTATGTCGTCGCCGAATATATTAGTGATGGCCATTTTTTATTGTGGCATGGTCTATAGAAGGTCAGTTACATGTACGAGTATTATGGTTTGCAACACCTGTCTCACTATGGTTTTCTCAAATTCCGACCATAGTAGAGTACTGGCGGTACTAGTTTTGTTAGAAGCTCTTCTTTCCTTTGCCATCGCCCGTTCTACACCAACTTTGGCTTGCCAAAGTCTTTCCTTCTTTGTACGAGGGTCTAGATATATTGCTTTCATTGTTTGTAGTCTCATGCTCGCCAATACTTCCTCATCTTGATATTCCACGGCTAGCATGTTTACCCATTTTTTGTTTCGTGCAGTGGGCGTCTTTGTGGTTTCCGGGTCCACACCACTTGCATTGTTGTTTTGACCACTCTGACAGTCTACGAAGTGACCCCATTCATTATGATTTCGACACTGGATCATGGGTCTACCCTTTGTGTTGTATTGTATTCTACTTCATTGGGTGTTGTTGTTGTTGTAGCGGTTGTTATTATTCCCTCACCTGTTGTTGCGATACCCACCCGACGATGCATTAGGATTTGCAGGTTGTAGTGTTAGTAGCCTAAGTGGATTAGGTTGTAGTAAGCCGAACATCAAGATACAATTTATAACACCAGAGCATAATAAACATTAGCAAGGAACCAACAACACACAATGCAGTATACCAAGATATATTCGTGTAACACAGATCTCTATCATATTCCTCTCCAATCCAATGTGTTCCAAATGTGCTATAAGTTTACAATATAAAGAGTTTGCGATTGGTTAGGCCATCAACCGTCAGACAACTAACTACCCCGTAGATATCCTCAATACTATTGTTTTCTTTTAAGTATTACAAAAAGCCTTATTTACTAATTAACCGGCTTACATCATCCCCCCCCAAAACTTGTCGTCTTCCAGATGAACACAAAACAACAGAATAGCAATAAAACTATCTACTTAGAGGGACAAGAGGACGTCCCTATTCCTGTAGTGGCCCATTCTCGGAGGATCTTTAGATCTCTTTCAGCAATGAGTTGTTTTTCTTGAGTTGCTTTCAGAAGCCTGAGTGCATCCATTTGGTCTTTCTCAGAGGCAGCCAACTCCTGTTCCCTCTCCAGCCGCGTGGTTCTCTCTTGAGCCCCTTCTTGCTCTAGAGCGTTGATCCTTTCTTTTAGCTCACTTTCTCGCTCTAGGGATAAGGTGTGGTCTCCTTCCAGTTTGCTGGCTTTCCAGGTCATCCCCTAGAGCTGTAAGAATGTAGTACAGAAAGTCCGTTCCATGGAAGTGAGGGCTCTCATTACTTCCTGATTACCTCCTGTATGCCCACTAAGGATCTGTGGTATTTCCCAGTCTCCTACCATCTCCGGAGTCTCTGTGTCGGGCCAACCTTGGTTCCCTATTTTCTCCGAGGACTCCCTCTCGCAGCCTTCTATCATAAATGCCAGTAGTGCTTCCGTTGCTCTTACTATAGCAGGCACATCGGATCCTCGGGAATGATCTATCATCCTCTTTGTGGCTGTCCTCATTACTTCCAACTCTGAAAGAAAATGCTGAGCAGCAGCTTCCCACTCTCCGACCCCCTCTAGTGGTGAGGACATGTTGTGCCCTTTCCCAGTTTCTTCAATCCTCAAGCTCTCCTCCTGCTGGTCAAGCCCCAGCGATGGTGAAGGTGGCGGAACCTCTATGTCCATCTGGAATTTGGCGAGCAGGCTATTTGTTTCGGTCTCCATGTCTTCTTCCTTTGTCCCCTTCCCTTTATCCCCTTCTGGCTCTTCCAGGTGCATTTCTTCTTCTGTATTGCCTACCTCCATAGTTGCGAGAGGATCAGTTATCGGTGCCACTACCAATGCGACAGCTCTAGCGGCTTCCACGCCCCTGGGTGTGTTTATATGGAGAGTGTGGGCCCCTGCACTGTGTCTCCTCAAGTCTATTAACTGGGATGGGGTTCTTGCAACCCTAGGTACCAAATGTGCCATGGTGGGAATCTATGCCGGTTTGAAAAGTACCTTTTTCCTTACTCCCCATCCTGGTACGGCTGGTATGCCCCCCATACAGCTTTCTGTCTCTACCTACTGCAGACCTCCTACGTGCCCTCCTTCTTGTTCCATGCCCATTGGCTCCAATGTTGGAAGTCCTGTCCTATCCTCCTTATCACCTTCTGGTCCATGCATAGTGTGGCTTTGCTCCATACGGAATTCTCCTTCGTCTTCCTCTGATGAAGATGATATATATGTTTCCTCTTCCCCCGTCTCTACCTCTTCGTCAGAGTTGTTATCTTCTTCTCCTCCATCTTCTATGCTCCCTGCCAGTTCTTGCCTTGCTTTCTTCCTCGGTGTTGTCTCTGTGGCTACTACTGTAAAAGTGTCCAGGTGTAGCCAATAATACATGGCTGGCTTGTAGGGCTCCACCCGGCTTGAGGCCACAAAACCTCCTCTATTTGCCAATGCCACTTGAGTTCTTAATGCTTCCAAGAAGAGGGCGATGAGGTGATGGGGCATATATAGGGTTTTGTGTTTGAGGAGCATGGCTTCCTTTACTCGGCTGGAAAGGACTTGGCCCCAATTGTATATTTTGCCATTACTCAGTCCGTACATGAGGCGTAGCATCCATATTGCAACATCGGATGCTCGGCTTGCTGCTGTTAGCTTACCCTTCAGGATATCCATGACGCATCTCCACTCTGGTGAGGTGAGGTAAGATTTTTTCAGGCCCCTTCTATTGCTATTCTGCCATAAACTGTCCCATTGCTCTTCTATGAGTGTATCACCGCAGATGTGTTCCAGCAGCCACTTCTTTTCTTCTGTAGGCATTCTTGCTGATGGTTTCATAGCTGAATCGCCGCTACTTGGAATTCCGAAAACCTTGCTGAATTCCTTGGGTGCATAAGAAATGACCACCGTCTATCCCAAATAGTCAATTACTGATCTATGCTTGTCCTGCTCATATCCATGGACCATGGCATGCAATATAGGCTCAAATTCGTTTAGATTGAAGATGGGCATAAAAATGATTTTATCAACCTCTGCTTTCTTCAATGAACTCTTTAGAGGGTGGTCCTCATCATTGCTTTCCCACCACCTCCTGCACTCACTTCCAAGCACTCCTTCAAACGTGATACTCTCCACGTTCACCTGTTTTGATGCCCTCTCCTGGCTTTTCTTGCTGGTTCTTGGCATGGCCATTGCTTGCTTGTTAGAGGTACTGGCCTTGTAATTTATGTCATAACTTCCCGTTCTAGGGTTTCCGTGACTCCCTTTCATCATCTCGTGCTTGTATGCTGCTGTACCTGAGGGCTACGAATGTGTACTCTGTGGCTGTGGTGTTGCGTACGTTAGGTGCCGCGTACGCTGTGATTTGTCCACGCTGTCGTGGTCTCGGAAGGCGCCGCGTTGAAACTCCACACAGCGCCTAAGGTATACACCGCGGCTGTCGGGGGCTACGCATGCAGGGAGCTGCATACGCCGTAGCCTATGTACGTCACCCCTCCGGTTGGGTGTTGCGCATGCTGGTGGTTGCGTACGCCTCCACCGGCTGGGTGCTGAGTACGTGCCCATTGGTGGTTGCATATGCCTCCACCGGCTAGTTGCTGCGTACGTGGGTGGCTGCGTGTGTGTCAGCCCGCATACCCTTGCGTGACTTCGTGCCGCCGTCTCCCCCTTCGCGCTGCTGCTCCGTGTGCCACCGCGTACACCTCGTCCCTGCTCCACGCCACGACTCTCCCTCACTCTGTCGCGTACGCCGCGTGTGCCCTTCGTGGCTCTGCGTACACTCCACCCTGCGTGCGTTCTCCTTCCGTTCCTTCCCTCGGTTGTGTGTACGGTGGTGTGTACGCCCTGCACATTCCCTTTGGCATCCACGAGGTTTCTCCTCGGAGCTTTCCTTGCGTTGTTGTTGTAAAAAGTTATGTGCCTTTTTGCCTGTGTTTCTTCTTTATTCTGTTGTTCCCATAGTAATAAAAAATTAATTTTATTCTTTCTGGCCTTTATTGTCTTTTTTTGACCTTCTCTTTCCATGCATAAAGTTTTGATTTGCGTTCTCTTTTTTTCTAGGCTATTCCTGTTTTTCCAATTTCTCTGAACCCTTGCTTCTAACTTTCGTGCCTTAGGGGCATCTGTCTTGGTCCCAGTCTAGTCATACCCCAGCATATTCGTGGCAACCGTTTCTCTCTCCTGGATAGTTTCTCTCTCTTGGTAGATTTTAAGTTTTGACCCATTTACTGGGTCTCTGATTGGGCTGCCATCTACGGTAGATAATTTTATTGCTTTGTTTGCCCCTACTCTCTCTATTTTGTAGGGCCCTATCCAGCGTACCCTGAACTTCCTAGGTCGGAGTTCATTCCGGCCATTGCATTTGAGTACCAACTGTCCTGGCGTAAATTTCATCTGTCTCAAGTGTTTGTCATGCCAGAACTTCCTTCTTCTTTGGGCTACTTCTGTGGCCCATTGTGCTACTGTCCTACGTTCCTCTATCTGAAGTAATGTATTCAACCGCTCCCTTAAGCTCTCCTCGTCCCCCAACCGGTTTTGGACCGCTATTCTCAAACTCGGTACAGTGTATTCTACTGGCATCACAGCTTCATGTCCATACATGAGCTGGAATGGGGTATGCCCAGTAGTGGCTTTGTAAGAAGTACGATAGGCCCACAATACCGCACCCAGCCTTTCCTCCCAGTCCTCTCGTTCTACTCCACAAGTCTTGTATAGAATGGACACCAATACTTTGTTTGTTGACTCTGCTTGTCCATTCGCCCTTGGGTAGTACGGACTTGACAGTGTGTGAAAAATTTTGAATTCTATTGTCATAGTGCGTATCACCTGGTTCACAAAATGTATGCCTCTATCACTGGTGACCCGTATGGGTATTCCAAACCGAGTTACGATCTGTTCATATAGGAACTTGGCCGTACTGAGTGCCATATTGTCTGGGAGAGCTCTAGCCTCGGCCCATTTTGTAAGGTATTTTGTAGCCATGACTATGTACCGACATTTGTGTGCTTTGCTTATCCTGAGTGGCCCTACGAAATCTAACCCCCATCTCTCAAACAACTCCTGTGGTTGGGATGGAAAAAGAGGCATAAAGTCTCGTTTGAGTGACTTACCCGCCCTTTGGCAAGTATCACAACTTGACACCCATTCCCGCGCATCTGCATAAAGTGTAGGCCACCATAACCCTGCTAGTAATATTTTTCTTGCGATAGCATCTGGGCCCATATGCCCTCCTGCTAGCCCTTCATGTGATTCTCTAAGAACCCCTGGAATTTCTTCCTCTAAGACACACCTTCGTAGTACCCCATCAGGGCCCATTTTATACAAAAGGCCGTGGATCAGTTGGAACGTTGTGCTTTTTAGTGCCAGCTTCCTTCTTTCACTTGAGGGCATCTCCTTCGGGAACGTTGCACTGGCGAGGTATTGTCCGAGCTTCTCATACCAAGATGGTAAGACTGCTATTTGGAACAAGTGGCCATCCGGAAAATCCTCATTCACCCCCCCTTCTGTGCATTCCCCTGATTTTATTCTTGACAGATGATCAGCTATCACATGGTTCTTTCTAGGTCGCACCACAATGTTGAAAGTAAATTCCTGCAGTAAGATCAGCCATCGACTTACTCTCTCTTGGATGACCGGTTTGTTGACCAGGTACATGAGTGCCTGGTGATCCACAAAGAAGGTAAAGGGCGTGGCCAGAAGGTAATGACGAAATTTTTGCACTACATACACCATCCCCAAGGCCTCTCGTTCTGTGGTACTATAGTTTCTTTCTGCTTTCGACAGTAGGCGGCTGGCAAAGTATATAGGGTGATCTAAGCCTGTGGCTCCTGCCTGTGCTAAGGTGGCGCCAATGGCAAAGTTGGAGGCATCCACATGTACATGAAATTTATTAGCCCAATTTGGGTATATCAGGATAGGTGCACTTACGAGTCTGGATTTGAGTTCCCGAAAGGCCTCTTCTTGCTCTTGGTGCTATACAAATGGCTCCCCCTTCCTTGTGAGTTTTTCCAGTGGAAGGGAGATCTCAGCAAATCCCTTAATAAACCGTCGATAGTACCCTACATGGCCCAGGAAAGATTTTACTCCTGTGACATCCGTTGGGTTTCCCATTTCCTTGATGACTCTTATCTTATCAGGGTCCGTCTTCAACCCTGCTTTGCAGACTATATGGCCAAGTAACCTACATTTCTTTGGGTTGAGGGCAAGTCGTGCTCAACGGCACCTTTCCATGCACTCCCCTAGTATTTGCAAGTGATTTTCCTTCTCGCTGTACACTGACCAATCGTCCAGAAATGCTTTAAAATTTCTAGTTGCCATCTTGTTGAAGATATGTAGTATGATCCTCTGGAATGTGGCTGGGGCGTTGCATAATCCGAATGGCATCCGGTTATACGCATAAACTCCATCCTCTACAATGAATGTGGTTTTCAACCTGTCTTCTTCTGCTATGCTGATCTGGTTGTAGCCTGAAAAGCCATCCATGAAGGAATAGATTTCATGCCTGTTGTGACCATTTCACACATCGCCCCATTAAAATGGGGACCCCCTCTTTTTGCTTTTGTTTTGCCTATTTTTCTCTCTGCTTTTAGGGTTTTGATTAAGTGAGTGAGTTGTCTGGACTAGGGTTAGGCCTTAGGGGTTTCTTTTGGATATTTTCAAGCCGAGTCCAGTCAAATTTTGAAGATTATTAAGCATCCTCCCGAAGATTGCAAATTTTTGAAATAGGATGGGCCTGTCAGGAAGTCAGGTATGTCTTAGGTTAGGTTAAGTCAGGGATCTTGTTGAGGTAAATTCAAATTTTGCCTAAGTGCTAGCATTTTGAGGATGGAATTGTGCATTTTTGTCCGAGTAAATTTTGACCAAATTTTTGAAGGCTTGATAACCGATTCCCAGCCGTGAAGATGACCTAATTATGCCTTGTCAAGTGATTGAAGACCTAAATTGTGGTTATTTTGGCTTTTAAAGGTGAAATCGCCCCTGTCCCTCTCTCAGGGACCAAGGCGAAAATGTTATTTAGTGCATATTTGTCTCTAACTTCCTTTAATTGTTTTATGCAGGGTCGCCAGGGGATATTCTTGGACGTAAATTGAAGATTTTGAAGATTTTGAAGACTCGAAAATGATAAATTTTGAAGGTTTGAGGTGAATTCGCTCCTGTCCTCTACTGAAGGACCAAGGCGAAATGGTTTACTTAGGTCATTCTTGGCCTTGATTGGTCAAATTGAAGCGCCAAGGATACAATGATGGATGAAATCAACATGATAGAACACCCAGACTTAGTCGTTAGCAATGAAAGGTTGAACTTTTTGTCTGGAAAGATGAATTCGCTCCTGTCCCTCACCAAGGGACCAGAGCGATTTTCTTTGTATACACCTTTTTGGACCTTTTTAGGATTTGGGCTCTTGTTAATAGCTTGCAAAAAGATGGTATCTTCCCCAGCAAAGGAAATTTGAGATGAAAATTGTAATGATTTGGCCTTGAGGACAAAATCGCTCCTGTCCCTCACTGAAGGACCGGAGCTTGAATTCCGAATTTGCATTATCCTCACAAGATTTAAGTGATTTCGCGATTTGAAGAGGTCAAGAGAAGTATGTTTTATTCGTTGAATATAACTTGAGTGGCCTACAAAGGAGAGAATCAACCCAAGTTGCAATAGGCGCTCCTGTCCCTCACCAAGGGACCAGGGCGAAAAACACATTATCAAGTCTTCCTCCCCAAATTTGGACGAATCCAGATCAAGACATAAGATTGGGGTGATATTTAAAGTGCTTCAAGGAAGAATGAAGTTGCAAAGACCATGAAATTCGATGAAAAATGGCTAGGGCGCTCCTGTCCCTCACCAAGGGACCAGAGCGAAATCTTCAAATTTGCCTAATAACCTAACGTTTTGGAATGCTACTTTCGTTTCCAAGACTCAAGATGAAATAAGGAATCATGTGTTATGCCTTGAGGGTAATTGGAGGTCGATGTGGTCAAGAGATTGTGCAATAAACTAAAAGGCGCTCCTGTCCTTCACTGGAGGACTAGGGCGATTTCTATAAAATCAACAATTTGCCTCCAAAGCCACGCCAAGACAAGGTGATACAAGATGGGAAATGTATTTCGAAAAATGATGAACAAGGAATTGACCCCAAGAATCAACAATCCTAGGCTCAAAAAACAAAAATCGCTCCTGTCCTTCACTGGAGGACTAGGGCGAAAATCCTTGGAAGAGCTCATTTTGTCTTGAGAAAGCGAGTTGGACATGCATGGAACGAACAATAAAGATCATTGCTTACCCCACAACGTGAATTGGCGATTGGAAAGACAAGGATCAAGGACAAAGACAAAAATCGCTCTTGTCCCTCTCCAAGGGACCAGGGCGAAAATGCTTTAAGGCAAGCTCCTTCCAAAGATCACATCGATTAAATTCAAAATTCCAAACAAAAATGCCATTTTGGACACCAAAGGTGAGGTTTTGAACGTAAAAACGAGAAATGCAAGGTCTAAAGTGCATGATCGCTCCTGTCCCTCTCCAAGGGACCAAAGCGATGTTATTGATGTCCATTATTTTCCCATGCTTGAGCACTCACTTCAAAAAACTCACATTAAATGCCAATTTCGCTAAAACTCCAAAATATTTTAAAAATTAAATTGACATTTAATAAGTGCGCATAGCATTTAATAATTAATTTTGAGCCTTAAAAAATCGAAATTTTTAATTATAAAGGCATTTAAAATTAATTATTATTAATTTAAAATAAAAGATAGAGCGCTTGGGGTATCATTTTAATACTTTTATAAAGTCGGCCTCTTCTTTTATTAAATTTTTGTTTATTTTTGGTCTATTTTCACCAAGTCGGCCTATAAGGAATGAGGTGGTGAGCGCCTATATATTTGGGGTATTTTGAGCGATGTTAATCCATCATTCAAAGTGCGATTTGGAAGAACAAGAAGGAGTGCGAAATCTGGTCTAAGTTGGAGCGAACTTTGTTAAAGGCTAGAGGTGGAGCGAATTTTCCTCAAGGCGTTGAAGACTAAAGGTGGTGGAGTTGAGGCTCGTGAGGATAAAAGGGAGGCGCATTTTGCTAAAAGTTTTCGATCTACCTTTTTCCTAGCGAATTTCCTTATTTTGCATCGTTTTTTAGAGTTAATTCTCAAGTGGAGGTATGGCGATATTTATCCTAGTCTCAATTTTGAAAATTTTGAATTTTGAATTCCAAATTGCATAGTTATATTTAGGAAATGATAATTCAAAGATTTATCATGAAGTTTCCTAAATTAAATGCTTCAATTTTCCTTTCTACTCTATATGTTTAAATTGCAGATATATTGCTCATTATGAAAGGTTATGTAGGTATCAAGATGGCGACCCCAAAGGCAGGAGCATCCACTAGTCGTCCAACTCTCATGAAGGAAGATCAAAAGAATGAAGAATTGGAGACCAAGATCGTGTCAAAGTGGAGCAACATTGGAGATACCAACTTGGGAAACTTCAGTGTGAAGAAGTTTCGAGAGGTCCCTTACATTGGAAAGCCATCACCTGTCGCAAGGAGAATAATTGAAAGTGGCATTATCAAGGCGGCCGGCTTCCCTCCAGCAGTCCAGTGTCATGAGCTGATGATCGAGTGTGCCCGCCATTATGACCCACAATCAAGATCAATCGTGTCCAAGGAAGGGAACACTTTGGCTTACCTTTCAGAAGAGGCTATCAGTGAGGCTCTCCATCTACCAGAACATAAAGATATGATTTACAAAAGCTTGGAAGGAGCTAGATCCATGTACGAGGATGATCCAGACACTTGCTTGAGCATCATCAATAAGAATTGGTTACTCAAAAGTCGTCCTCGCCTGAGCAAGATTCCCAACACACCACATAGGATTGACTTCCAGGAGGAATACAGAGATTTGATAACTTTACTCAATCGAGTTACAGGGGCTCCTCAAGCCTTCTATTTTGAGAAGTGGATGTTCTACTTCATCCAAGTGATAGTTCAAGGGAAAGGAACAATTCATTGGGCTAGAATTATTAGCCATTGCTTGGACGTGCAGTTGAGAAGACTGAAGGCTACCAAGTCATTCCACATGAGCTCGTATATCATATATGCCTTGATCAGGAGTTTTGAACATGCAGGACTACCTCACAGAGGAGCGATCGGAAGAGCGCCCGAGGAAGTCAGAGTTTGTGAATCTTATGTTCATTTACATCACCCACCTGGAAGTAACTACAAGTTAGTTAATGATACCTTCACGATGAACATCACCAGGATGTTGCAAGGTGGGATTCACAATCGGATATATCAAGATGCACAAGAGCTTGTAAAGAGGTATGGTGCTTGGTTTATCCAATTCCAGAAGTTTACATATATTAGAGTTCATGGGTGTCCTTCACCTCCATATATGTTGCCAAGATATCCGACAGACAGAATAGTGTTACTTGAGGTGACTCGACAATTGGCGGCTTATGCGAAGGCATTCAGACATAGGCATGGAAATGGAATTCCTGTACCTATCATCCTAGGGAATTCAGTTGAGGTATGTCCTAATGCTTTAGCCTTGGATGATGCAGAGAAAGAGTTGGCCTTATATTCATTTTCATTCTTTGCCTTGAGAGAGAATTTTGATCGTTATGGGTATATAGAGGAAACAGTTGGTAGAAAGTACAAGCACGAATTTCAGATAGAGGACTTTTTGATGAATCTCTCAAGTGATCTAGAAGTAAAAAGAAAGATGCATTCCAGATTACCTTTAGATCTCATCAGGAAATGCAAAGTTTACAGAGTGGCCGATCAAGCCCAGGACAGTGGCAGACATCTCCAATCATCTTATGACAGAGAGGACAAAACAGTGAAGATAGATTGGAACGAGCCTGAGATTACAGACTTGAGAACTTTGATGGCTCCGGTTTTGTCATGTACTCGTAGATAAGTGGATATACAACATCAAAAGTTGAGAGAACAGAACACACCGATGACTTTTACTTTGGAAGAAAGGCCAGGGGAAGGAGGAGCAAGCACAAGTGAAGGCCATCCTCATCCTAGGAGCACAAGTGAAGACAATCCTCACCCTAGATGCGTAAGTGAAGGCAATCCTCATCCTAGAAGCGCGAAGAGGAAAGAGAGACCTAAGAAAAGGGAACCCTCCAAGAAGAAGCAAGAGGCCCATCGAGATCACTCATCTGGCACATCTTCCCGGCATGAAAAAAGGACAAGTCAAGGACAAGAGAAGAGGGTACTTGAAGTTGAGGAATCTATGGAATCAATGGTCCAGAATGATAAACATGAAGAAAGGCAAGCACCTCAACGCTCATCAAGTCAATCTCCCCAAGTCAATGAGCTACATGAAGACAAGAATGATGATGAAGTGACATCTCCTCTCCGAGAAGAGGGATTAGTGCCTAAAAAAAAACAAGTTAAAGAGACAAGGTCCGCCATTCCAGATTGGTTAAAAGAGAGGCTAACAAGGGTGATTGTGATCGAAGATGAAGATAATGTAATTGATTTAGAAAGCCTTGTTGGAAATTCCCAGGAAGTGACAGAGAGGAGGAAGGCTACCAAGATCTCCAAGATGATCAGAGATGAGACAGGGTCCAGGAAATGCAGATAGCTACACCAGCAGTGGACAAATATGAAGGTGAGATCCTGGCAGAGGAGTATGATGTAGAGACATTTGAACTTGGTCCACTCACAGCCGAGTAGACACTGGATGAGGCAACTGATTCATTTGAGGCACTTAAGGACAAGCTTAGAGAAGAAATGGAAAAGAATAGAAAGCTTGAGCGAGAGGTCGGTGCTTGGAGAGGCTACTTTAGCCATCTCAATCAGCCTTTGGGACGTTAGGATCTAGCAGTATCTCCCGTGCAAGCATTTCCCCTTGAATTAGTTGGCGAGGCAGAAAGAGTTAAGAGCTTGGTTCAGCTTATGAGCTCTTGGATTGACAAATCCCATACCGTTGCCATTGAGTTCGCAACAAGAATGATGCAGACCACCCATCGAGCTATCCAGGTCCTTGAGATCATTCACAACCTATGATAACAGTAGCTGCCTTTGCCCACACTAGAGATGTTATCATTCCTGTTCTGCAAGTAATCAGGCAAACACCAAGGAAGATCCTAGCACAAGAAAAAATAATGGATGGAGGAGCTCATAATTTACTCCAGTGGTCAACTTTACTCCAGATGAAGGAAGTTCTTTTCGAAGACATTAGTACCAAATGCAATCAAGTTGAGGAGGTCATCCATCCAATCCAGGACAAGGTGTTTGAGGTGTTATGTTCTATTCTTGGCAGAAGGATTGAAGATGAGACAGATGTGAATCTTCAAGAGTTGGAAGAGAAGGTTAAGGTCATCTTTTGCAAAGATGAGAATATTATCACAGATGAGCAAAGGGATCAAATGTTCGCTATTATGCTCCTGATTGAGAAAATCAAGGAACTCGAGCCTGGATGGGATGCAGCTCTTCTCAAGGCTTTTGATCAGGTCATCCACTTGGAGGAACGAATGAGGAATCTTCCCGAGATTCCCATTGCTGAGATCGAAGGAATTGTGTCTAGATTCACTGCATATGCTAAGAAGGAGCATTGGAAAGGGAACAAGGTTCTAGAAGAGAGGTTGTTATAGATGATGTGGCACCTTAATTATCATTGGTCTATGTTTCCTAGATTTTTGTGCCAATTAAATATTTGGCTATGTATTTAATATTGTTCAATAAAAGGGGAACTTTTGTAATAAACCCTAATTAGGGTTTAGGTGTCAAAATCTCAGCCATTGATCTTCTTTTGATCTGGGTCGTTCATTGTAATTGAGGATGCTATATATACCCTCATTCATTTTCATTTTGTCATTAGAAAATTAGAAAAGGAGAGATATAGAGAATAGCGTAATAGAATTAGAGGGTGAGAGAAGAAAGTTATTTTGTAGCAAGATTGAGCATTGAAAAGAGAATTTCAAGCAATTGTTGTCTATTTTGGCTTTGAGATCAATAAAATATTGAAGTTATGGTGTTTTATTGCAATTCTTGTGGCTACTTTCATGGTTGCTTACTTTCTTGAATCATTCTTGGTCGAAGTAGTATTTAAATTTGAAGGACTAAGTGTTGAGCTTGATCTTTGGTGAGATTCACGTTCCAAACCACTAGCTTCTTGCTGATTGTAAGGACGCCTTGTGTGGTCAACTGGAGATATTTGGATTGCTTAAACCTTCAATCATTATTGAACCATTGATATGTACCTTCATGGTAGTATGATTCTTGATGAATTGAAAAATCATTAAGTCACCTTAGAAGATCGCATCAACTTCAGTAGAGTTGTTATTCCTAGGCAATACTGAAATTGGTAGAATCTTACCAAAGCTAGCCTACATTGAGTCATTCCTAGGATTAGATTAGAATTCATCTCTTGCAAACCCTACCTTTTGATCCTTTTTGAGAACTTGTTAGTTTTAGGAAATTCTGTTCCTGTACGGAAACGTAAGGCCCCTTGATTAAACAACATTCACAACGACCACTGGTGCTTATCCACACGTAGAGAGCCTACATCAAAGAACCTTGGAGTCATCCTGATTGATCCTTTTTTGCGACATCTTCAGCAATCAGAGGCTTTATTCAAGAGAGGATAAGGTACCCTTAGGTATTTTATTCTGTGTTTGATTGTGTACAAAATACATGTCAACAATGCCCCACCACTTCTTCCAGTATACTATCAGTAAAAGGTATGGGAAATGGATCTTTCACAGTTATAGCATTTAAACATCTGAAGTCTACGCAGATGTGGATTTGATTCCCCTCTTTCTTGAGCGAAATGACAATAGGTGAGACCCATTCGCTGGTTTGCACCCGGAATATGATTCCGGCTTCTAACATCTTTTCTATTTCCTCTTGTAGCTTTGCCGCATAATTTTTGTTCATGCGGTAAGGGCATTTCCTCACAGGCCTAGCTCCTGGTATTAATGGTATGCGATGTACGCATAGTTCTGGAGGCACTCCTTTCAAATCCTTATATGTCCATGCGAACACATCCTTGTATTCGAGAAATATTTTAAATGCTACTGCCTTTAGTACAAGGTCCCAATCATCCCCCACTAGTATTACTTTTGGGTCCTTTTCTTCTCCAAGGTTGGTTTGTTGTTACCTTTGGTTCCACATATTGTACAATCTCATTTTCTCCAAATTGGTGGGCCGGGGCCCCATCTACCTGGGCCTCCCCTTCCTGGTATTCAGCAAATTGTGGTGGGAATATATTGTCTTCCTCGATCTCCAGGATCTCTAATACGTTACATGGGTGGAAGATTTCGTAATCTTCCATCTGCCAGTGGAATAACCCACTGATAGAACTTGTCTCGTCCTTTGAGCAATTCCCCAAGCAGAGGACTCCTTCTTCATCAGGTTCCATCTCACCATCCTCCCCCGGTGAGCCTTCCTCGGACCCAGAGTCCGAAGCCACTTCCTAACTCACTACTTGGTTTCCTAGATCGATGATATATTTCTTCCCTTCACTTTCGATTGAGAGAGTGTTTTTCTTCCAATTGTGGTCCGCTTTGGCCATGATGAGCCATCCTCTTCCCAAGAGTGCATCGTATCCCTTTCTTGCTAAGGATATAACCATAAAATCTAGAAAGAATTGTTGGGTTCCAATGGTTACCTTATGGCCCATAAGCGTGCCCAGTGGCTTTATGCCATGTTGATCTGCTCCTACGAGGTGGAAGGCAGGTGGCCAGAGCGTCGTCTTCCCCAAGGTTTTCCATGTCTCCTCGGGTAGCATGTTTACCATAGACCCACCATCTACAATGGTGTTAGTAAGTTTGTAACCGAGAATCTCCATTTCTACTACGGCTGGTGTCCTGCCTACCCCTACTGTCATCAACATAGGGTCAGTGGTCTCCTTTGAGTGGTTTCTTCCTTCCATTTCCTCTCTGTGGCCCAACGTCTTTTCCTCCTTTCTAGTCTCTTCTACTTGGTTTATAGCTATCCGTAGTTGTGGTAGTGTCTGCAACAGATCGGCTACACGGACCGACACAGTGGTTTGTAGTAGTTGTTTCATTATGGTAGCTTCGAAGTCGGCTCGTATCGTGCTGGTGGTTTTGTGGGGTACTGTCCTCCACCATCCCTCACTCATTTCCCTTTCTATTCCCTTTTGTGCCTCTTTTAATCTTTCCTTTTCTGTACATGGGTCGGGGTACGTTAGTTTCCTTTCCGACCTTACTACCTCCAGCATGTTCACGCCTTTTTGTCTTGGACATTCCGCATCTTCGTGACTGCCCGACCCACACCATTTGCAGAGTAGCCCTCCTTATCCAACACCAGTCTGGCAGTCGCGTGCAAAATGGCCCCATTCGTTACATCGTCGACATTGTATCATCGGTCTGCCTTTTGCATCATATTGGATGCGTCCCCGTGGGGTATTATTATTGTTGTTGTTGTTACTCCCCCTCCGGTTGCTCCTATAGCCACCTAGTGATGCGTCTGAGTTTGTGTTCTTGGAGGGTGTACTTGGTGGTGTTGGTTGTTCTTGAGTATATAGTACCTGGGCACTCCTTGCCTTCAAGTTGTAGGCGCATTCCTTAACGGAATGTCCCAACACTTGGCAGATGTCACAAAAAGCTTTCTTTGGATAATTGGTTTTTGTGTGTCCCTCCAGTTTGCACTCTATGCGCCAGAGGTCCCTGCCCTCCCTACTTTCTTCCTTCTGTGTCCGCATTTCTCGCATCATCCGTCTCATATCTTTCCGGAGTGCCTGTATCGTCCGAGACTCCTCCTCGCTTCCCTGATCACTACTATCTTCATCACTTGTGCGCTTCTTGCCCTTTAATGTCTTGTTCTCGCTTTCAATGTCCATGGCTCTATTGTACGCATCCATGAAGGTAGATGGAGGTACTACCTTCATCTTTTTCCGCAGGGATGGTTGCATTCCCTCGATGAACCATCGCTTCTTCAACCCATCGGTTGGCGTATTGTCCATTTTTCCAATCAACTCTTTTAGTCTGCAGTAGTAGGACCTTACCGTCTCACTCTTGCCCTATTTGGTGTTGTATATTTCTGCGACTATTTCGTCATCGTCCCAAAGTAGCCGAAACTCCTCCTCAAACGCCTTAGCAAGTTTTTTCTAGGTATCCTTCGAAGTGGTGGGCAGGTCAGTGTACCAGTCAATGACAATTCCACGGAGGGTGGCCGGAAATGCTTTCAGCCAGTTATCCTCATCATCCTCACCATTGGCCTGCCATATGGTGACACAGGTTTTACAGTGGCGAGCAGGGTCCTCTAATCCTATTCTGTTGAATCTGGGAAGTTTCTGTTTTTCGGGGTTATGTGCCATCTTTCTCGTACTCTCCTTATTATTCTGGGAATTGTTGAATGACTCGGTTGGCACGGTTGTTTGCTCCCAATTCTCACTACTTTCTATTGCCTGTGGGCTGTGGTGACTCCTGTGGGCTGTGGACTTGTGTATGTTGTTGAGAACCTTCAGCTAGGTTCCCTCTTTCTTCAACTATCTGGTAGAGTTTCAAGCGCCTCTCAAGTTGCTCCTGGATGCGCAGGGATCTCCTCATTATGTCTTCGTGGTTCCCTTCTGCTTCCTCTGGGGGTTGTCGGCTTCGACCTTTGTTGAGTGTATTTGGCATTAATTATTGGAACTTCGGTGGTTTCGTCGCTGTGTGGAATCTCTCTGTTCTTCTTCCCTTCAACTCCTTTCTCTATACTGTTGGAGCACTTGCTGCTTGCGTTGCTCCCTCCATATGTTCTCTCATTCCTCTTCCCGTTCCATGAGTACACGTGCCAATAACCGTGGAAGACTACCCAGGAGATCATGTACTGCCTGGTTCACGTTGAGTTCCGCCCATACCATATCAGCCACGACCGCGCTCAGTTCCGCTTCTCGCTGTATGTACCGGTCCACGGAAACGTCCCACGCGTGAATCAGTTCTTGTGTCAACTGATCCTCCCTGGTTACTTCAGTGTTATCCTCTACGCCATTGTCTGTTACTCGGATGCTTTGGTCGAATGGACGACCCATTATGCTTCCATCCCGCCAGCCTTCCCTCCAGAGACCTCCGGATACGACTTAGGCAGCGGTGCCAAAATGTTAGTAGCCTAAGTGGATTAGGTTGTAGTATGCCGAACATCAAGATTCAATTTATAACACCAGAGCATGATAAACATTAGCAAGGAACCAACAACACACAATGCAGTATACCAAGATATATTCGTGTAACACAGATCTCTATCATATTCCTCTCCAATCCAATGTGTTCCAAATGTGCTACAAGTTTACAATATAAAGAGTTTGCGCTTGATTAGGCCATCAACCATTAGACAACTAACTACCCCGTAGAACTAACTACCCCGTAGATATCCTTAATACTATTGTTTTCTTTTAAGTATTACAAAAAGCCCTATTTACTAATTAACCGGCTTACATGTAGACAGCAATTATGCTTTAGTTAGCTGAATAATACTTATTATACTTGATTAATAAATGGCAATGTAATGGGTTTTAGTTCCCGTTGGGGTTGTTGGTAGTTGCCGGCAGTTGAACCTCTTAACCAACCACCGAATGGTATATATGTCTGCCATTGTATCGAGAAAGGGAATGTTATTGTGGTACTCATTACATGTTGCAATAAAGGATATATCATTCTACCATATACTATTGTGGATTCTCTATGTGTTGTTGTTTATGTTCCGGTTACTGTTCTGTTTACTTCTGGAAGTTGAAGTACCTATTCCCTAGGGGGTAAACACAGGTGGTTTTGGAGGTGTGGTCGGATGGGTCACTTGTTCCCCTTGGGAAAAGAGCACTTGTGTGCTTCTTGTCTTCAAGTTGTACATGCATTCCTTGATGGAATGTCCTAGTACTTGACAGTTATCACAAAAGAGTTTCTTGGGACAGGTTGTTTTTGTGTGACCTACTTTACATTCAGCGCACCACATTTCCTTATTCTCCTTCAAGTTCTCCTTTTCAACCTTCAATTCCTTTATCATTCTTAGCATATTCCATCAGAGGGCTTGTACTATTTTAGTTTCCCTGTCACAACTGCTCTCCTTCGTATGGTCATCATCACTAACTTTCTTCTTTTCTCGGGATGTTTTGTTTTCACTTTCGATGTCCATCGCCCGATTGTAAGCATTGGCGCACGATGATGAGAGTACCACCTTCGTTTTTCTCATTAGCGAGGGGATCAACTCTTTAATGAACCACCGATTTCTCTACCCGGCGGCCGGCTGGTTCTCCATTTTGCCCAACAACTCCGTGAGCCTACAATTGTAAGCTCATACATTTTCATTCTTTTCTTGTTTGGTATTATAGATTTCCGCCACAATTTCATTGTCATCTCGCAAGAATTTGAATTCCTCCTAGAATGCCTCCTTCAGGCTATCCCACGAACTCGAGTGTCTCGATTCCCATTCTGAAAACTAGTCAATGGCCACTCCCCTTAATGTTGCAAGGAATGACCTCAACCAGTAGTCTTGGGCATCCTGACCACTTACCAACCAAATGGTCTCGCATGTTTTGCAATGTGTTATAGGATCCTCTAATCCGTTACCGGTGAACTTGGGAAGTTTTTGCCTATCCACAATTAGATTGGCTAGGGGGTCACCATCATCCTCGAATGGTGTGTACCATGTGCCCAAGACTAGATTGGATTGCTTGGCTCTCAACATTCCAGTGCTCCACTTGCACTCTTGGCCACACACGAGCCCTCTGCACGTCCATCGTCTGCGCCCTCTGCACCTCAGCTACCTTCCTCAACCCTAGGCTCCCTCCTCCTCGGGGTCTTTAGCTTAGGCCCCCCTATTCTTGATCCCTCTCTTATGGATAGCTTCTCAATGCGGTGCAAATTGTGTTCAAAAATCTTGGCAACCTTGCTCTAGAGGTACCTTCCTTCGTTGTCTTCTTTGTCACGTACCAACCATACGGACGAGCTATTTTCTATGGAGCGAATCCCTTCGTCCGACATTGAGTATACCGATTGATTATCTACCTAGTCGGTGAGATCCTTGTTTACTTCATTCAGGAGTGGTAGGTTCCTAGCAACTTCCTCCCACTCACTCCACGTGCGTGGTCTCTACCTCTCCCAACTACGGCTTCGGGTGATGCTTCTACTCTCGCTACTTGCTAGACTTTGGGACTCCTCAACTATTCTCCATAATCGCTGCCCTATGTCATTTTGTTCATTGATCCAGAGAGATCTTTTCACTGATCCCTCTCTCTCGAGTGTTTGCAATATGTTTTCATTCTTTGTTTGGTCGTAAGGGCATTAATTGCCAGGGGTACACCATCTACTCATATACCTCTCTTCTTCCTCCCTACATTTTCTCTCTTTGTATCGTTTAAGTATTTATTGTCGACGCTGCTCTCGATTGTTGTCCTCTTGTAGGTCCTAGAAGGCAATGAGGTTACGAGCCAACAACCTTTGTAGTCTAGAAAGGAGATGATTGACAGTGTCGTTCACAATCAAGGCATCCCATGCAACGCTCTCAAGGACCTCATTCTTATGAGCCTCCCGTCGAACATACTGGTTGACGGACACCTCCCACAAGTACACCAAGTCCTGTGTCAACTCATACTGCCTTGAGTCGTCTTCTTCCTGAAATGAATCCGATCATTCAATCAATTGGCCCATTACTCTACCATCCTACTTGCCACCATTCGTGGTCACTCTCAAATCTCTAGGTTCGAATCGAAACCGGCGCCAAAATGTTTCTTCTCGAAGGGAACTTACTTGATTACACAAAGTAAACAGAATACAGAAATAGAAACATGTAATGTCCCCTTCTTCGTAGTGATTAGTTCAGTGGTCCATTGGCCTATTCCAGAGACCCGTAGGCTATTTGGAAGAGAGAATTAGGGTTTCCAACCTTTGTGGAGTTCTGCACGAGCTTTTTAGGGTTGTCAGGAGGGAATTCTTCAGTTATGCTTATGGTTTCCTTCTGGGTTTTCCATGAACTCCAGGGTGGCATAACATGCATTTGATTCTTTGGTGAAGTCAGAACTTACTATTTTTAGTAAGTTAGGTTTTAGCTGTTTGGTTGGTGCAGTTCTACTGAGCTTTCCAAGCTCTTTCTCAGGGTGCGAAGATTATGTTTTTCAGAGCAGTATTTCTTGACTTACTATTTTTAGTAAGTGGCTGTGTTGAACATTTCTATTTTTAGCAGTCTCGGACAGGGTCCTGACTCAACACAGTTCAATGGTCTTCATCGCACAGCTTCATCCTTGATTTTGGTATTAATCAGTATTGGAGTTATAAGTTATTTAATTAAATATTAATTCCTTATCCTAAGATTTGATATTTAATTATTTTTATTATTGATTAATTGTATTATGGGGCAACTTAGGAAAAATATCTATCTGCCAACAATATTGTTATTTTCCTAAGTCAATGGCATTAAAAAGGGTGGCGTTGAGAAAGATGAAATATTTCATGTTTTTATTATTTTATATTGCAAAGTTGTCACCTAGGAAAAAGTTCGAACTTTGCCTAGGGAATTTGGGAAAATTAACGCCATGTCTAGGGGAGGCTATGACATGAAATGAAATTGAATTTCAATGGTTTTGGGTGCCATTTTGTAATATCCCAGTTATTTTTTATTTATTTTTAAGGCCAACAATAGACATCGACAAAAAGATAACCCGTTAAGGTTAGAAATCTTAAACTGAAACATGCTGGGAAAGTAACCCTTCCACTTTCTGATCACCAAGTGCCCAATGTGGGAAGGTGAGAGCATAAGGTGTTGAGGGGATCATTAGCTTGATTAACTGAAAACAATGCAGTGCTTGGGCGGCAAGCCAGCCCCTTCCGCTTATCCAGCGGGAAGGTAAGAAAACTTGGCGGTGAACCAGCCAAGTGAGATACACAAAAATACGAATCACTCAACCGCAATATTTCAACGGGAGGACTGCAGTTACATAACAATCTCAACTCGACCGCTTATGCAGCGAGAGGACCATTACACTTAGATATCACTCGACCACTTATGCAGTGGGAGGACTGAAATTACAATTTGCTTGATAATAGGTGGCAAGCCAGCCTCTTCCACTTTTCAACGGGATGAGAATTACAACATAGAACTGGTTAGTAGTACTACTACTTAACCTTACAAAAATAGAAGATACGAGAAGAGAGTAATGCTGATTATCCCAAAATGAACATGAATTTCTGCTAATATCAAATCTGCAGGCTGGAATTGCAAAACCAGCAACCTAAGAAAACTCTAAAAAGCTCACAACTCTCTCTATACACATCCAAATCACCCAAAACCAGTCCCAAACCCACACTAGACTAATTGCAATGACAACCAACCAAAACCATGATACCACAACCCCCTTATCGATTTTGCACGCATCCCAATGCAAAACAAAAAACCATGCCTAGCTTAAGAATTTCGATTTTGTCTAGGAAATTCAAAACTTAACTAAAAATGCCACAAACTTACAAAGTATATCGCCATTACTGGGAAGGGTGAAAGAGCCAATACCCATAACGATCAGTCGCTTCAGTAGAGAGGTGTGATCGAAAATGCACTTCAGCCACAGGCAAACCAGCAAGTCCCCAAAATCGTTCCAACACCAAAAATGACTATGACATGCTCTGAGAATGTAGTAGATAACAGCACACAACTAGGTACTATGTTTCAAGTACGAAACCGGGAAGCACTAGGGAGACGCACTCCGAAGCCTCAAAGTTTTGTTGCCAAACCGGCAACATAACATTACAAATTTTCAAGATGATCCAGAATGGGAGCCCAAGGTTCTTATTTATAACTTCACACCATCAAATTGAAATGCAAATTGCTTCAAACTCAACTTCTTCCATTTGCATTTCATTTCATCTCACGTGGACACCAAGAGTGGCGCCATCTCACAAGTCAATCCTCACGCCATAAAGAAAGGACCACGATATTTCACTTAGCAAACATTAGAGATGGAAATAAAATAATATCTTTCTTAATAATTTTGACATCTCCTTATTAGACATAAATTTCGCCAAGCACTTAGGAGATATTACACATTAATCCCAAATTCAATAAATCGGTAGCAATTAATCAGATTAATTAAATATTAAACCTTACGATAAGGAAATAATATTTAATTGTGTCACATATGACTCCCTGTTGACGTGTATTTTATACACCATCATACACAGAATAAAATACCAATAGGCATCTTATCCTCTCTTGAGAAAATAGTCTCTAACTGCTGAAGATTCGCGTAAAGGATCAGTTAGGAAGACTCCAAGGTTCTGTTAGTAGGGTCTCTACGTGTGGACAAGCTTCCAGCGGTATGATGTGATTTGCTGTTTCCTTCAAGGGGTCTTACGCATTCTGAAAGTTCAAGATTTTACTAAACTAAAGAAACTTTTCAAAAAGAAACAAAAGAGTAGGGTTTGAAAGAGGTCTAATCTAGCCTAACCCTAAGAATGACTTCGGGTGGACAAGACTTGGCAAGATTCAACCAACTTCAATTTCGCCATAAGATAACAACTCTATTGAAATTGATGCGAAATTCTAAGGTAACAAAATGATATTCAATGCATCAAAGATCAAAGATACTACCACGAAGGTACATATCTAAGATACAATAATGATTGAAGATTAAGGGACTCAAAGTATTCTCCAGTCGACCACGCAAGGCGTTCCTACAATCAGCAAGAAGCTAGTGGTTTGGATTACGAATCCTACCAAAGATCAAGTCTCACACAATGTCCTTCAAACTAACACACTACCTTGATTGAGCATGATTCAAGTAAATTAAACAACCATGAAGATAACCAAGAAAGTTGCAACAAAACACCATAACTTCAATATTTCATTGATTTCCAAGTCATCATGTACAACAATTGCTTGAATTCCTCTCTTCAAAACTCAATCTTGCTACAAAATAAAATTGCTTCTAGCTCTAATCTCTCTAATACAACAAACTCTCTGATATCTAACTATTGACTATTGACTACTGACTATTACCAAATGAAATGAAAAATGGGGGTATAAATAGCATCCCCAATTACAATGAAAGGTCTAGATCGAAAGTAGATCAACGGTCAAGATCATGACACCTAAACCCTAATTAGGGTTTGTTACAAATGGCCTCCTTTTTACTGAACAATATTAAATACATAGCCAAATATTAAATTTGGCACAAAAACCTAGGAGACATAAACCAATGACAAATAAGATGCCATGTCATCTATAACAACCTTTCATCTAGAATCTTATTCCCTTTCCAATGTTCTTTTTTGGCATATGCAATGAATCTTGTCACGATTCCTTCGATTTCTGCAATTGGAATCTCGGGAAGATTCTTCATACTCTCTTCTAAGTGAATGACCTGATCGAATGCATCTAGAAGAGCTGCGTCCCAAGTAGATTCAAGTTCCTTTGTTCTTTCAATCAGGAGCATGGTGGCAAACATCTGATCATATTGCTCATCTGTAACATTTGCGTCCTTGCAAAAGATGACCTTGATTCTATCCTCTAATTCCTGCATATCCACATCTGTCTCGACCTCGATCCTTCTGCCAAGAATGGTACGAAGTACCTCAAATACTCTGTCCTGGATCGGATTGATCACCTCCTCAACTTGGCCACATCTAACACTAATGTCCTCGAAGAAAACACTCTTCATATGGAGCAAGGTTGACCACTGAAACAAACTGTGAGATTCTCCATCCAAGATCTTCTCTTGCGCTAAAACTTTCCTTGATGTGTGTCTAATTACCTTCAAGACAGGAATGATGACATCCTTGGTATGGGCAAATGCGGCTACTGTTATCATCAAATTGTGGATTATCTCAAGAACTTGGATAGCTTGATGAATAGTCTTCATCATCCTTGTTACAAATTCTATGGCCACTGTATGAGATCTATCCATCCAACTACTTGTACGTTGGACCATGTTCCTGAATCTTTCTGCCTCATTGATTGATTGAAGTGGAAGTGCTTGCACCGGTGACCTAGCTGGATCCTGACGTCCCAAAGGTTCATTGATGTGACTGAAATAAGTCCTCCATGCACCGACCTCTCTCTCAAGCTTTCTGTTCTTCTCCATTTCTTCTCTAAGCTTGTCTTTCAATGCCTCAAATGAATCGGTGGCATCATCTAAAGTCTGCTCTGCTGTAGATGGTCCTAGCTCAAATGTCTGTATATCATATTCCTCTGCTAGGATCTCACCTTCATATTTGTCTACTGCCGGTGTAGCTATCTACAATTTCCTGGATCCAGTCTCATCTCGAATCATCTTGGACATCTTGGTAGCCTTTCTCTTCTCTGTCACTTCCTGGGAATGTCCAACAAGGCTCTCTAAATCAATTGCATTGTCCTCGTCCTCTACGACAATCACCTTGGTTAATCTTTCCTTCAACCAATCTGGGATAATCGATCTTGTTTCTTGAACTTGAATCTCTTTATGCACTATTTCTTCTTGTCTGGGAGGAGATGATATTTCATTGTCTTCTTTATCTTCATCTAACTCATAGTCTTGGAGAGATCCATCTGGTGACCCTTGCTGTGCCTGTCCTTCTTCCTGCCTATCGTTCTGCACCATCGATTCCATGGATTCTTCCACTTGAATTGTTCTCTTCTCTGGTCTAGAAGATGTACCGGATGATCTATCTCTGTTAGCCTCTTGTTTCTTCTTGGATGATTCTCTCTTTCCAGGTCTCTCTTTCCTCTTCGAACCTCTTGGATGGAGATTGCCCTCACTCGCACATCGAAGGTTTCCTTCACCTGAATTTCTAGGATTAGGATTGCCTTCACTCACACTAGCTCCACCTTCGGCTGGTTTCTCTTCCAAAGTGAAAGTCATAGCTATGCCTTGTTCTCTCAACTTCTGATGTTGTATGTCAACCCATCTGCGAGTACAAGACAAGACTGGTGCCATCAAAGTATCTAAATCCACGACCTCGGGCTCACTCCAATCTAACCTTATTGTTTTGCTTTCTCGATCATAGGAAGACTGGATATGTCTGCCACTGTCCTGAGCTTGGTCGGCCACTCTGTAAATCCTGCATTTCCTGATGAAATCCAAAGGCAATCTCGAATGCATTTTCCGTTTCACTTCAAGATCATCTAAGAGATTCATCATAAAATCTTCTATTTGATACTCATGCCTAAACTTTCTGCCGACTGTCTCCTCTAAATGTCCATGTGGATCAAAGCTTTCTCTCAAAGCAAAAGATGGAAAAGAATACAAGGCTAACTCCTTCTCTGCGTCATCCATAGCTAAAGCATTAGGACATACCTCAACTGAATTACCCAAAATGATAGGTACTGGAACTCCATTCTGATGTCTGTGTCTGAATGCCTTCACATATGCTGCCAACTGTCTTGTTACTTCAAGTAACACAATTCTGTCTGTCGGATATCTCGGCAACATGTATGGAGGTAAAGGACATCCATGCACCCTAATATAAGTGAACTTGGGAAACTGAATGAACCAAGCACCGTACCTCTTTATGAATTCCTGTGCATCCTGAGATAATCTGTTGTGAATTCCACCTTGCAACGTCCTTGTGATGTGCATCGTGAAGGTATCATTAACTAGCTTGTAGTTGCTCCCTGGCGGATGATGCAAGTAGGCATAGGAATCACAAGCTCTGACCTCGCTGGGTCCTCTTCCAATCACTCCTCTGTGAGGTAGTCCTGCGTACTCAACACTCCTAATCAAGGCATAGATGACATATGAACTCATGTGGAAGTACTTAGTAGCCTTGAGTCTCCTCAACTGTACATCCAAGCAATGGCTAATCATCCTAGCCCAATGTATCGTACCTTTCCCTTGAACAATCACCTGGATGAAGTAGAACATCCACTTCTCAAAATAGAAGGCATGAGGGGCTCCTGTAACTCGATTGAGCATGGTAATCAAATCTCTGTACTCCTCCTGGAAATCAATCCTGTGTGGTGTGTTCGAGACCTTGCTCAGACGGGGATGGCTCTTGAGTAACCAGTTCTTATTGATAATGCTTAGACAAGCATCTGGATCATCTTCGTACATTGATCTGGCTCCTTCTATGCTCTTGTATATCATGTCCTTGTGCTCTGAAAGATGGAAAGCTTCACTTATAGCTTCCTCTGAAAGGTACGCCAAAGTGTTTCCCTCATTGGACACGATCGTTCTGGACTGTGGATCATAGTGACGAGCACACTCGATCATCAACTCATGGCACTGAACAGCTGGAGGAAAGCCGGCCGCCTGAATGATGCCACTCTCGATTATTCTCCGGGCGACAGGTGATGGTTTGCCAATGTAAGGGACCTCTCGAAACTTCTTCGTGCTGAAGTTACCCAAGTTTGTATCTCCAATGTTGCTCCACTTCGACACGATCTTGGTCTCCACTTCTTCGGTTTTTTGATCTTCTTTCATGAGAGCTGAACGACTGGTGGATGCTCCCGCCTTCGGGGTCGCCATACCTACACAACATTTCATAATAAGAAGCTAGATATTGCAATAAATAACATAGATTAGAGAATAAATTTTAGGAAACTTCATGATAAGTCTTTGAGTTATCATTTCCTAAAATAAAACGATTGAGCTAGGAATTCAAAATTCAAAATTTCAAAATTCAAAAATTAGACTATGACGATTTAAAATTAAAACAATAACACCAACATCGCCATACCTCAAATCGAGAGCTAACTCTAGAATGCAAAATAAAAAGGATTCGCCTAGGCAAAATTGACGTATAAATAGTCTTCAACGCAATCTCTCCTTTTAAAATATCAATTTCGCCACCTTTTGAGTCTTTGACGTGATCTCCTCTATCCTTGGCAAAGCAACATTCCTCTTATCAAGTTCGCCACCCTTCAAGTTTTTGACGTGATCTCCAATGGATTTGACAAGCTCGCACAAATGGAAACCTCAAGTTCGCACCACCTTGCTTGGAATGAAATTCGCTCCACCTTGGATATCAATTCGCACTTTCCTTTGATCGCATATGAGATGAAAATGATAATGTGAAAATAATGATTTTCACCTCCCCTTTATAGCGCTCACCTCTTACCACCATATAGGCCGACTTTGGTAAAATAAAGCAATTTTTAAACGATTTTTTAATAAGTAATAAAGGCCGACCTCCATATCTTAGCGCTCTTTTGATTTTTTAATTAATAATTAATTAAATGCCTTTGTTTTTAAATTATCAAATTCGATTTTTTAAAGGCAAAATAATTAATAAATGTTAAGCGCAACATTTAAATGCTAATTTATTGAATTTCAAAAATTATCGATTTAGCATTTAAAATAAATTCAAAAAACATTTGTTTTGGGCGCCAAAATTTGAAAATGAAATATACATACCTCATCGCCCTGGTCCCTGACTAAGGGACAGGAGCGATCCATCAATTTGGTCTTAATCTTTGCACTTTTGACGTCCAAAGTCTTCATCTCCACGTTCAAATCGACATTTTAGCTGGGTCCTTCGAGTTTGATTGACTTGTTTGTGCGAAGTAAGTTCTTTAAATGTGATATCGCCCTGGTCCCTTGGAGAGGGACAGGAGCGATCCTTGTCTTCTAGCTTGAAATTTATCGTTTTTGATTCTAACTCTTCGTTCATTGCCTTCCAAATGGCGTTTTACACCCTTTGCAACTTGTTTTGCTATGATCTTCGAAGGATAACATGTGTCTTGGCAAATATCGCCCTGGTCCCTTGGAGAGGGACAGGAGCGATCCTCATAATTTCTCCTTGACCTGGCATCTTTAATTTCTAATCTTCATTGTAGGGCGAATAATAACATTGTTTGTTCATTCCATGCTTGTTCCACTTGATTTTTTACAAGGCATTTAGACTTTAGAAAGATTATCGCCCTTGTCCCTTGAAGAGGGACAGGAGCGATCTGGAAGCTCTAGCCAAAATGTGTGATCTTTCAACCTTGATTCTTCGTTCATTGCCTTTTAAAGGACGTCCTTGATCTTGCGTGAACTCGCCTTGACATGCATTTAAAGGAAAATGAAGGATCCTATGCAAATCGCTCTGGTCCCTTCCTGAGGGACAGGAGCGATATAGTCTCTTTGTTCAATTTGATGATCATTTAACGTTTAACCCTTTTGCATATCACCTTGTTATGATGCCTTAGACCTTGTGTGATCTGCAAAAAACCTTGACCTCACGTGATTTTTGAGAGATTTAGCCAATATGAATAATATCGCTCTGGTCCCTTGGAGAGGGACAGGAGCGATCCTTGTGTCCTTGGTCAAATTTGCGAACTTTTGATCTTGGTTCTTTGTTCATCACGTTCCATATAGCATCTTTGACGTTGCCTATCCTTGCCTTGTCTTGGTTTTGAGGGAACATGGGTATTTTAATAAAAATCGCTCTGGTCCTTGTCCAAAGGACAGGAGCGATATGAGTTCCTTGCACAAATTGGTAGCATTTTAACGTTCAACACCTTGGTATATGACCTTCAAAGGACGCCTTGAACCTTTTACGACCTTGTAAAACATTAACTTAACGTGATTTTTGCATGAATTGGCCAATATATTCAATATCGCTCTGGTCCCTTCCTGAGGGACAGGAGCGAACTTCAAGTCTTTGGGTTCATGCTTGCGTTCTCCAACTTGCAATTGTCCTCCTTGGGTAAAACGTGATCCCTTGATCTTCCTTAATCACTTGGTGCTTGTTAAACTTTCGAAATCTATGCCTTTATGCAAATTTCGCTCTGGTCCCTTCCTGAGGGACAGGAGCGAATTAGGTGTCTTGATGCAAATTCTTTAACTTGGCGACCTTTGTAACTTTGTGCCTGATGGAGATGTCTTAAAATGTCCTCACCACCTTGTTCTTCGCCTTGGAGTGTCCTGAACTTGGAGGAACGGCAATATAACCATTATATCGCCCTGGTCCCTTGGAGAGGGACAGGAGCGATCTTGCTCTTGTAGGCTCCACATCACATTGCTAACCTCTAAAATTATCTTCAACGGATTCGCAACATTCCATTCCATTCATCCATGCCTTGGGTTTGATTGTAACTTAGCAAGAAATTTGTCTTAGACAAAAATCGCTCTGGTCCCTGACTGAGGGACAGGAGCGAACTAGGCATTTGAGGTCCCTTGTTGACATTTGGTAATCTTCAATTTATCTTCAATGAGTTCATTTCACCCTGTTTCTTGCCTTCAAACTTATATTGGCATTCTGGACCACTCTCCTTCATGTCGGCACTTCAAGTTATATTCATTTGATAAAACATATCTCTTTGGACATCTTCAAATCGTCAAATCATTAAAATCCTGCAAGTATAAGGCAATATTTGATTTGTAGCTCCGGTCCTTCACTGAGGGACAGGAGCGATTTTGCTCCTACAGGCATTTCCGTGTTCGTGAAATTCTTCAATTTATATTCAACGGAAAGATCACGCCCTTCCTCATCACTTCCAATTCGAAATTCACTTTGACTCTGCAGGGACAGTAAGATATTTGAAAACGAGCTCCGGTCCTTCACTGAGGGACAGGAGCGATTTTGCTCCTACAGGTCAAAATAACATGATTTCACAAGTTTAATCAATTCACGAGGCAAAACAAATCATTTCAAATGCCTAGGATCAAAAGGTCAAAATTTGGTCAAAATTAGTCAATTGGACAAAAATTTCACATTTCATCTTCAACACTTAGACAAATTTAAGCTCTGCACTCAAAATTCCAATTGAAAATAGACCATTTTGACGAAAACATTGCATTCAAAATTTGCATTCTACGAGAGAAGGCTCAAAAGCTCTCAAAATTGACTGGATTCTGGCCTGAAAAGACGGCAATTAAAACCCTAAGGCTTGACCCTAAATCCAGACAATTAACTGACTAACAAAACCCTAAAAGCGAGCGAAAAACGAGCAAAAAAAAAAAAAAGAGGGGGTCCCCATATTCAATGGGGCGATGTGTGAAATGGTCACAACACTCCCCTACTGATTACTGTCAAAACCAAGATGAAACTGAGCCAGGAAGGCCACTGAACTGTTGCAGGATCCGGACCCTGTCCATTGCCAGAAATAGAATTATGCCATACTGCCACTTACTAAAAATAGTAAGTCAAGAACTAATGCTTCGAAAAGCATGATCTTCGCACCCAGTGATAGAGCATGGAGAGCTCAGTAGGACAGTATCACCAAAATAGCCATCCCCTGACTTACTAAAAATAGTAAGTCCTTGCCTCATCAATGTTGGACTCTCATTCTTCATTCCACCTAGCCTACGGGTCTCAGGAATAGGCTAATGGACCATTGGGAGGTCATCAACGAGAAGGGGACATTACACATTTGCATTTGAATTTCAAAGGGAAAAATCTATAAATACAAGTGCTTGGCCTCTCATTTGGTATCAAATGAATTTGCATCGTTATGCTGCCGAATTGGCGATTGAAAATATAAGCTTCGAAGTGTGGCTTCCTAGCTAAGTCTCAGTTTCGTACTTGCAAGATAGTACCTAGCTGTGTCCATGTATTACCAGTGTTGTTGGTGAGTGAGTTGCAGATTGTGGAGTGTTTTATTTGAGATTGGAGTGTTTTCTAGTTGCTGGTCGCAGGACTGCTGAAAGTGTATTTTGCTCACACCTCTTGGCCAGGCGATTCCATCATTCTGGGTACCGGCTCATGCTTCCTTCCTACCACTGGCGATGCATATTGTAAGTTTTTAGCAACTTATTTCGAGTGTGGATTTTTATATTGAAAATCGAACTTCCCAGGTGTTGTGCGTTGCACACGCCCCCTGTCGCCGACAGGGTCCCCCTTTCCAGTTTTGAGTTTTTTGATCGTCATCCCGAGAATCGAAGCAGAGTTTCTCGTGTCTCCTCGAGCGAGTTCGTGATCAGTTCGTAAGCTGATCGACGTTGGAGTAATGAACCAATGAGTCCTCTTGACTGATCTGGCTTTCGGGCGTAAATACCGAAAGTTTGTTCCAAAATTTCAAAGCTTAACGTAATGCAAACATTTCGGACCCCAGGTCCGAACTTGGCGAAAGTCAAGTTGAGGTAAAAGGGAAACGTTATGCGCTCCCCCTTTTGGATTTAAGCGTCCGAAGGTCCGAAGTTCACTTATATCGCAAAGGTGGTTTAGCTCCGAAAATGAGAGTTCGCCAAAAAACATGAAAAGCTCTGAAAATACACTTAAGTGTCCATTTTTGGACCCTGGGGCGAAAAGTTTGAAAATCACAATTTGCGAAATATGTGTAAGCTCCGAAATTTGCCAAACATGTCATAAGGTCCGAAATTTGCCTTAAGTCCTCATTTTCGGACCCTGGGGCGAAATGTGAAATATGTGAAAAGCGTCGAAAGTTGCAAAACTCCCCATGTTCCGAAAATATCTCCAGTTCAAAATGTCTAAGTTCTCCAAAATTCACCAGAAAAGCATGTGTTATGATTTTAAAATTTGCAGAAGTTCTCCAAACCTCCAGAATCGCGCCATAAACCCATTTAAAACGTCCAAGACTCCAACGGTAAAATACGCAGAAGTAAAAGACCAAGGATCAGATTTCACAATCGAAGAGAAAGAGAAGCATTTTCAAGATACATCTCGCAAAGAGCTTCTCAAGCCAGACGCCATTAAATTTAATGTTTGTTAAAATTAGATTATTTAATTTTTCAAATTAATTTAATCAAGTGAAATTGGTTGATCGCAGGACGTCATCGAAGAACCAGGAGAGAGACCTGAAACGCAAATCAAGGAAGGATCGCAATTCAAGGCCAGGCGCTGAAGACTGGAAAAAGAAAGATGCAGGAGCGCAAGAGCAACCGAGCATTGGGAACCGTGCCATTGAACATAGATGAAGTCCACTGACAAAATTGGAGGCAAAAAGCAAAAGGACACTCTGAATGCTGCAAGTTTATGCATTCTCGAGAAAAGGAGACACAGATGGATTTAAGTCCAGAAATTCAGTTTTAAAGCTGAAATTGTTTTATTGTAAACTGCCTATGGGTCCCGTGCAAGATATTTTTGTGGATAACTATTCCCAACCACCAAGAAAATTGGATAGGCTTGAATTAAAGTCAAATAGTGGCAGGTAGTTGAGATAGTTGTTGGTTGGATAACTGAGAATTAATTCGGCATTGGTCAAGGCTGTCAGCTTCTGGAAGACAGATCAGGACCCTTGGATGCAGTCCATCCTGGCCTCTGATTCAAAATTGTAGTATCTATAAAAGGCAGAGGCCTTTTTTCTGTAAAGGGTTAGATTGTTAGAGATTGAGAGATTGTTAGAGATTGAGAAATTGCTAGATAGTTAGATTTTAGAGTTAGAATAGGTTAGATCTTAGCAGTAGCATAGAGATGCTGCAGAAATTGTTGTAATAGGCAGTTGAAATCAATATATAAACATTGATTTGGTGTTTATTGTCTTGTTTTCATCCTGTTTGCATGGTTTCTTTCAGCATTTTAGATAGATCTTTATGTTTTGGGTGTGCAGGTATTTGATAGATTCGGGCTCATACCACTGAGGATATGTTGATTGTGTATCCTTTTGTGTGGTTAACCTGAGCCTTCGATTGTGCTTAGTTCAATTGCAGGTGTCCGTCTGAGCTGCGCCAGAATTGGGTGCTTAGCCGTGCGTCTCCAATCTGAAAATCTTCCAAGTTCCTTTGAAGATTGCACCGTTCCTGCAAGGTTGTGAGCCATTCTGGCCAAGCAGGAATTGGTTATGTTGAGTCTGTCTACCCGCATACCCGTGTTGTTAGTTTTAGATCTCCTAAACCTTTCCTTTTGCTCTTTATTACGTAATTCGAGAATCACAGCAGACTAGCTTGTTGCACATCGTAAGTCCCCTTGTGTTTCCAGCATAAACACATCAAGCCACTGAGAGATCCCGCAGTCAAGACCTGACAAAAGAAATCTTGAGGTAGTCTCCTTTGATCAAACTTAGAAAACAGCATTAGAGACTTCCTTATCTCAAGAGAGAGTAGGATAATCAGTCGGCTATTCTATTCTGCGTTGGCCGTATGGAGTTTGCAGCAATGCGATTTCATCCACGTCAACACCAGGTTAGGCCATGGATTTTGTGAAAGCATTGGGAAGCGTGCAAAATAAATATCAATGTTTCGATGGCTTTCCTTGGGTTTGTTTTCATTGTAGCGGGTATAGCAATTGTTTAGAACAAATTTTCAGTGAATTGTGCGAGTAACGAGAGAGTTACGAGCGTTTTAGTGAATCCATAGGCTGCAAATTTTGATGTTAGCAGAAATTTCATGTTCTTATTTGGATGTTCAACATTACTCTCTTCTCACATTATCTTGATTATTGTAAGGTTAAGTAGTAGTACTACTAACCAATTCTGGCTTGTAACTCTCACCCTGTTGAAAAGTGGAAGAGGCTAGCTTACCGCCTATTTTCAAGTAAATTGTAATTCAATCCTCCCACTGCATAAGTGGTCGAGTGATGTCTGATTGTAATGGTCCTCTCGCTGCATAAGCGGTTGAGTTGAGATGTTTTGCAAGTTCAGCCCTCCTGCTGAAATATCGCGGTTGAGTGATTTGTGCCTTTGTATGTTTCTCTTCGCTGGTTCACCGCCAAGTTTCTTGCATTCCTGCGGGATAAGCGGAAGGGGTTGGCTTGCCGCCCAAGCATTGTATTGTTTCCAGTTATTTGAAGCTAACGATCCCCTCACCACCGTATGCTCTCATCTTCCCACATTGGGCACTTGGTGATCAGAAAGTGGAAGGGCTGCATTTTCCAGCAAGTTTTCAGTTTATGCTTTCTAACCTTAACGGGTTATCTATTTGTGGATGATTATTATTGGCCTAAAAAACAAAAAAAATAACTCGGATATTACAGTGTTATTAGAGCTGGTTTTCCTGCCAGCCTGTGTGTTCCGAGTGATCAGAATTCTCCTGGAGTGACAGAGAAACAGTGGTATCAGAGCTGGTTTTCTTGCCAGCCTGTGTGTTCAAATTGATCAGAGCACAAGTTCTCCCTGCCATCCTGTTGGGTCGTGGTTTTTTGTTGCATATCAGAGTCTGGAAGAATGTCTACTACAGATAAGTCTATTTGTGAGTTAATGCAAGGATTGATTAATTTGATGAATGATCCAGATATTAAAATGGGGTTCGTGAAGGTTCTTGCAAAATCCAAACATAAGGAAGTTTCTGAAAACAATATCTTTAATACAAAGACAAATGATGGAGTTGGTGTTTTGACACCTAACTTTGAGACAGTGCTTCATGAAGACTCTTTGGTGATGCATGCACCTACCATTGATGAGGTTGTCATTCAAGAAGAAGAAAAAACAATATTTGAGGTTGTGCATGATGAATCTCTTAATGTTTCTTATGGAGCTAGTGACAGTGTTGAATGCACTCATGTGCTTCTAGAGGAAGAGCAGATGAAAATTGAAGATGTTAAACAAGAGGGAAAGATTAACAGATTGTTGGATGGAGATTC
The DNA here is from genome assembly GCF_030272615.1 of Cryptomeria japonica. Lineage (NCBI taxonomy): Eukaryota > Viridiplantae > Streptophyta > Pinopsida > Cupressales > Cupressaceae > Cryptomeria > Cryptomeria japonica. Next base: position 328,649,199 of record NC_081413.1, on the reverse strand, counting down.
ATGTTATGAAGCTGAAAATATTGTAGCTAATGATGAAGTTCCTAATGACCAAGAGGCTGTCCTATTTTGTTTAAAATATACCAAAATGATGACATTCAAGGGGCAGATTTAAAGGACCAATCAGAAATTGCATTTTAGAATAATGGGGTTGAGACTCGTAGTTCGAAGAACGAGCTTGACCAAATTCTGAAAGTCTTTGAGCAATGTCCCAAATTGGAATTTTCCGATTTAGGACAGCAGGATTGTTGGTCTAAGTTGGAAAAAGGAAATACTTCCCAGATCGTTGATAACCCATTGTTTGAGATGGGTAAAGTGAAAACATATGACAATCCACTGTTTGAGTGGGAAGATGAAACATCACTTGGTTCTAGCATTGCTCTTGGTGAGAATAACAATGTGTGGAAATTAAGACAAGATTCAAGATCTAAGTTGGATGATACTTGGAGCTATTGTGAGCACTTTTTAACTAAACAAAGTAATCAACCCTTTAGCACTTGGGATCCGGGTATGATGGCACCTAGCGATGACAAGGAACTTGTGTGGGATGAATTTCCCTTTGATCCTGATGAAGCTCAAAAAGCAGATTGTGTTGTAGAGTTAGAGGACCATATGGTTTTTGATGATGGAAAGTTTAAAGAGGTTCTAAAATGCAAATCTGATTCACCCATTCATGAAGTTGGTAGTAAGCAAAAAGTCAAAGATTTAGTAGAATCTGATCCTCTTCATGATATTGAGCAATTGCAGCTAGTGGGTGGTGAAGAAAAGGAGTCTTGGAGCAGCTTTGTGGGCAGGAAAGACAAGAAACAAAGTTCTGATTATCAGTTGCAGCCAATGACTAGTACACCACCTTTAGAAATGTTCACGAGTGGAAGGATAAAGTCATGAGGTCCTTTGAGAATGAGGTGCGAGTTCTATCTGGGTTTGACCATACACATAGTTTGATAGAAGAACTCTATTGGAAGACTCAAATTGAAGAGAGACGGAAGCGAGTTAAGGATGAAGTTGCTCTCCCCAATCTGCAACTCATCAAAGACTCTTTGGAGATATTAAAATCAGAGTGCATACAATTGATCACAGATCGTGATTATGCCATCGAATCTGCAAAGAAGGTCCTTAGTACTTTACAAGGAAAAGAGAGGAAACGTGAAGAGCTTACTCTTGAGCTTGAGTCAACAAAGGACATGTTAGAAGAGACTCAGTTGGCTCTAATGGAGTTAGAAGATCAGTTTGTTGATTTCGAACTTTTCAGGGAGCAAGAAAATGCACAAAGAGCTGAAGAAATCAAGCAAGTTATTGGTGAGCTTGATAGTCTTCAAGAAGAGTTTGATCTTGAGAACTTCACAAGAAAAACAAAGGTTGCATGTGCAGATTCAGATCAGCAAGATGGAAGTGAGCAAGAAGAAAGTGATGGCTTCCAAGTTCTTGAAAACCCTCTCTTTGTGCTAGATGATTTCAACATCTTTGGCATCAAGATGTTGTCAAAACACAGTTTAGAAGTCGTCCAAGGTTTCATTGCAGCAGCAAGGAGTGAAGATTTCAAATTTGTTACTCACAAAGTAGGGGAGAAAGGACCAGAATGTGGTGATTGCATGCTTGATAACCCATTTATTGGGTTGAATAATAATAAGGCTCATACTAGTCCATTTTGGGAGTTGGATTTGAGGGCAAAACTTGTTCCATAGTCCAATGTTGTTGAAGCTTTCATGGTTAGGCTTCCAGGGTTCACTAGAGGAGACATCAATTTCTTAAGTATGCTCTTGGTTCTTACTAGCACTTGGGGATGTTTGGAGTTTTCTTTTCAGTATGTTGAAGATCACTGTCAGTTGGGTGTCCAGGCTCGAGATTGTCAACATGGTCTGATGGAGCTTATTACATTTAGAAAGAAGGATCTTTGGAGGGATAAGGAACAAATTTTCAGAATTGATGGTGCTATTCCCTTCTTTATCAGCGATTTGATGGTTCCTTTTGCTCATCAACTAGTGGATTGGGAAGATATTCTGAGCAAAGGATGGTTCCATGCGGAGTTAGAGTCACTAGAGAAGATATTTCCAGCCTTGGACATGAGCAAATGTGTTGTTTTGGATGAGGATTTCCTATATTGCAGCAGTTGTTAATCTTCTTGGATGCTGATTTCCTTGAAATTAAATCTCAAGTCAATCATTTCAGACTTGGTGGGCTGCTGGTGTACTTTTTTCCAGACTTCACAGTCTCCTGGCAAGATGGATTTATTGTCTCAAATGAGAGGTATGGCGAGTTGGGGCAATCAGTATCTGTGTATGGGAAGTGTTGAAGCTCTAACTAGTGGTTATACTTATGCCCTTTCTTCTACTTACGAGTGGGACAGTAAACCTTTGCTTTCTTTGGTTCTTCATGCTGAGGTTCTTGGACAAGGAATTGTAAGAGATTTTAGAAGTCTCCATGGTTTTGTCAGAATAATTTTGGGGTTGGCTTAGTAGATTCATGTGTAGTTATGAGTATGAGTTTGTCAAGCTCTTGCAAAGGAATGCTTTCCTCTTTGCAAAAAGATTTGGAGATGTCACCTTGGCAGTTGTGGCTCTGTTAGATGTCACCTTGGCAGTTGTGGCTCTGTTAGATACCATATGGAGACGTGCTGAGAAGTTTGATTTTGAGTTGAGTAGACTATCTTCCCTATTGCCCAGGCTTGTGATAGCTAGTGGCATTGTTGATATTGATTACTCAGAGCTTTATGGGCATGAGATGTTGCACGATAGTGATGTCAGTCCTTTAAGATTTTTCAGTTTGAGTATCATGGATGGTGACATTTTGGAGTTACAAGGGAGGTTAATGCAGTTTTGGCGTGATGTTTTCACTGATGTCATCAGAGTGGCACAACATCAGCATGGTGGGTTCTTCTTGAGACAGGCATGGGACCCTAGGATCGTACTTGCTTTGGTGCGGATCAGTTTAAAATTTTCGAGAGTTATGATGGCATTGCTTGAGGACAAGCAATTTTGAGAAGGGCGGATTGTAATGTCCCCTTCTCCACAGTGATTAGTTCAATGGTCCATTGGCCTATTCTGGAGACCCGTAGGCTATTTGGAAGAGAGAATTAGGGTTTCCAACCTTTGTGGAGTTCTGCACGAGCTTTTTAGGGTGTCTGGAGGGAATTCTTCAGCTTTGCTTATGGTTTCCTTCTGGGTTTTCCATGAACTCCAGGGTGGCATAACATGCATTTGATTCTTTGGTGAAGTCAGAACTTACTATTTTTAGTAAGTTAGGATTTAGTTGTTTGGTTGATGCAGTTCTACTGAGATTTCCAAGCTCTTTCTCTGGCTCTTTCTCTGGGTGCAAAGATTATGTTTTTCGGAGCAGTATTTCTTGACTTACTATTTTTAGTAAGTGGCTGTGTCGAACATTTCTATTTTTAGCAGTCTCAGACAGAGTCCTGACTCAGCACAGTTCAGTGGTCTTCATCGCACAACTTCATCCTTGATTTTGGTATTAATCAGTATTGGAGTTATAAGTTATTTAATTAAATATTAATTCCTTATCCTAAGGTTTGATATTTAATTATTTTTATCATAGATGGACTACTCGCCAAAAACTCGGCGAGTTTCAAAAACTCGCAGAGTTTTTGAGCCTGGCGAGTAGTTACCACTTCTACTCGCCAGAAAACTCGCCGACTTTTTGGCGAAAATTCAGCGAGTCCGAGTTAAAAACTCGGCCGCCTGGGTCTCTTAGCCGAAAACGGCAAAATAGTAATGCATTTTTTGTTTTTTGATTGCGTTTTGCGCTAAGAAGGGGGAAGTGGACTTGTAGTGAGTTGCAAGGTGATTTGGAGTGATTTTTGAGTGATTCCAAGTGGATTTGAAGGGGATTTGAAGGGAAAATCAGATTCCCAGGTAAGTTTTTGCATTTTTTTTCTATGCTTTTTTAAAACAATTTGTTTATTTTTTGTTGCATTTAGATGGATTAGAAATGATTCCTAGGTAATCTAAATCATTTCTAAGTTATTTGCACGAGATTTAACACTAGATTTGACAAGTTTTGTTGAATTTTCACAATTATTTTGAAGAATCTAGTTTTCAAAAAAAAATTCAAACCCTACTTTTTTTGAAAAAAAACTTTGAATGATGTCTAAATTTATTTAAACTAATGTAGATAGTTTGCTAAATTGTTTAGCTAATATGTTAATTTTTTTTTTCACTTTGTATGTGTAGGTTAAGTAAGCATTAATCATGGCAAGGGAGCAATGGCCACTAGATCCATGCCCATCTGAATATATAGGCACCCGTCCTAGAGGTGCTAGAGATGGGGCATAGAGGTATGCCTATGAGGGACCCGATCCTGGGTCAGTTATATGCATAAAATGTGAGAAAATACTTCATGGGGGCATGAATCGCCTCAAAGACCACCTTGCAGGAATAGATAGGCATGATGCTAGAGCATGCCCTGAGACCAATGAAGAAATAAAAAGACAAATGAATGCCCTACTTGCAGCTGGGGAAGAGAAGAAATTGCAAAAGGAGAGGGCAAAGCTAGCCATGAGATCAGCCATAGCTAAATCTCAAGGTGTTTCTGTTGACCTTGAAGAGGAACAAGAAGCACTTGAGAGCATAGTGGGCTCTCGGTGTGGCCCACATATCCGCAAACCCACCATCACCTCGCCCGTTGCTTCTGCTTCCTCTAGTAGAGTACCTGGCATTGTTCCACTTCCATCACCACGAGCAGGGTCCATAGGTGATTATTTTGTGCCCAGGAACACACCTGGAGCACAACCATCATTAGAGGCCACTGGATGGAATAAGGAGGTACATGAGAAAATTGACATTGCAGTAGCTGATTTTTGGTACTTCAACAACATTGCATTCAATGTGGCGGAGAATGCTTATTGGCTGAATTTGGTGACTGCTATGACAGTTTCAGGAAAGGGGTATAAGGCCCCTTCTCGCAAGGATTTGAGTGGGAGGTTGGTAAATTACTACATAGTCCACTTGATTTCATTTTTAATTATTTTTTAGATTTCTTGTTTATTAAATCAAAATTGTGTAGTAAGACCTAATTTAACTTTGCACTTACAAGTTGCTCACAATGGCAATTGGTAGGGCAAGAGAAGTGATGGAGGATCAAAAAATTGAATGGGCAAACTATGGTTGCACTATTCTTTCTGATGGGTGGACAAATGGCAAGAACTGCACCATCATCAATTTTTTGGTTGCTTGCAAGGAGAATGTAGTATTCTTGAAATCTGTTGATGCCTCCAACAAGGTGAAAAATGCAGAAACATTGGCTGGAATGTTGGAGCATGTCATCATGGAGGTGGGGGTAGAAAATGTGGTGCAAATCATCACAGATAATGCAGCAGTATGTGTCAGCAAGTAGAATCCTTTTAAATTATCACCTTTAGGCATTAGCAATATTTTCATTTGTTGTGGCTTTGTTTTACTTGGTTGCATATTTCTTAAGAATAAATTCTTCTTTTGCAGGAAGAATCCTCCAAGAGAGGCACCCCACTCTTTTTTGGACACCTTGTGCAGCACATGTCCTTGACCTTCTCTTGGAGGACATAGGAAAACTTGAGTGGGTGACTCCAGTTGTGGAAGATGCAAGGAGGATCACCAAATATATTTACAATCACCCCTGGGTCCTACATTTGATGAGACAACACACCCAAGGGAAAGATTTGGTGAGAGCTGGAGTCACAAGGTTTGCAACGATTTTCTTAATGTTGCAAAGCCTTCTTGCTGCATTGACTTCTTTGAACAAATGTTTGAGAGTGGAGAATGGCTTAACTCACCTTATTCAAAGAAGCCTGAAGGAGAGGTTGTCGCATGCATAGTCTTCGACAGCCAATTTGCACAAAGGGCTGCAGAGATTATGAAGGTTGTTACTTTAAAACTTTAATTTTTAAATTTTAGTTATTCTTGATTCAAGTCTCTCATTACTAATTTGTAACTTCATTATTTAAATTTTAATCTTTTTGTAATTTGTATTTTTCAATTGTAGGTGTCAGAGCCCTTGGTTCGAGTTCTTCGCTTGGTGGATGGGGATAAAACCCCAATGGGATATCTTTATGAAGCCATGGATAGGGCCAAGGAGTCTATCAAAAATTACTACAAGGGGGATAGGCTCAAATTTGATCCCATTTGGGAAATTGTTGATAGGAGGTGGAATAATCAGCTCCACCAACCCATTCATGCAGCAGGGTACTTCCTCAACCCTCGTTTTAGGTTTGGGGGTTCTTACTCAGATTCGAATGGAGAAGTCATGGAGGGCCTCAGTACATGCATTGAGAGGATGGTACCTGATGTTGAGGAGAGAGACCTCATTGTGAGTGAGCTCCAAAATTATGAGGGAGGAAGGGGTAAGCTATTCTCTTCAGAGCTGGCTAGGAGAGGAAGAACCACTCAAACCCCAGGTATAACATTTGCCATTTGGATTTTGGGATCTAAAGACTAAAATGATTGATGAATTATGTTTTCTCTTTTCTCTTTGCTTTCTAACTTTTCCATTTTATTTATTTTGCAGATGCTTGGTGGCAAAATTGGGGTAGAAACACCCCACATCTCAAGAAATTTGCCCTCAGAGTCTTATGTCAGCCTTGCAGTTCATCCAATTGTGAGCACAATTGGAGCTTGTTTGAAGCAATCCACACGAAGAAGAGGAGCAAGTTAGTGCAGAAACGACTCAATGACCTTGTCTATGTGCAATATAATCTTCGATTGCGTGTAAAGAAGGTAGAGGAACTACAAGGTGGTCCAATTGACTTGGATGATATAGATCCTTACAGTGATTGGACATCACAGGAGCAGCCTCCATTGTTTTCCAACACTGACATCACTGATTTGGAGAGGCAAGCTATGGAGGAGGGGGGTGGATTTGGTTTCAGGATGGATGACATTGAGGAGGATGAGAATGCGGATGAGGATGAGGATTCATTGCCAGTGCCAGAGGCAGGTGGAGACATAGCTTCATCTGGGATGGAGGATGAGTCTCAATCAACCATACGAGGATCAGTCTCAATCAACCATACCGAGCGAGGAGGCACAATCACGCCCAGTCCGACAGCAGACTTATACGACTAGACAGTCTAGACCCTCTAGTTCTACCTCTCCCCATGTTTTTGCTAGAGCTGGGAAGAGGAAGTTGTAATTGTAATTTGTAATGATGTATTTACTTTTGTTTTTACAAAAACTATTTAGTAATTTACTATTTTGCTTCCAGGCTTCCAGCCATCAGCATTCCTCATGAGGATGCGATTTTGTAGACACTTTGCATTTAAATATATCTAGAATCAGCTTGTTTCTTTTGTCTTATCATTTATTCACTCATTGGATGCATCTTCTCATTAAATTTTGCAAAAAAATGCATTTTTTACTAAGTTTAAGCATGTTTTTAAGTTGTCGAGTTTTTCCCGAGTTTTCACCGAGTTTTTTTCCCAGGGGCTTGGCGAGTCGAGTTGAGTCGTGAGTAGTTCAACTATGATTTTTATTACTGATTAATTGTGTTATGGGGCAACTTAGGAAAAATATCTATCTGCCGGCAATATTGTTATTTTCCTAAGTCAATGGCATTAAAAAGGGTGGCGTTGAGAAAGATGAAATATTTCATGTTTTTATTATTTTATATCGCAAAATTGTCACCTAGGAAAAAGTTCGAACTTTGCCTAGGGAATTTGGGAAAATTAACGCCATGTCTAGGGGAGGCTATGACATGAAATGAAATTGAATTTCAATGGTTTTGGGCACCATTTGCATTTGAATTTCAGAGGGAAAAATCTTTAAATACAGGTGCTTGGCCTCTCATTTGGTATCAAATGAATTTGCATCGTTATGCTGCCAAATTGGCGATTGAAAATCTGAGCTTCGAAGTGTGGCTTCCTAGCTAAGTCTCAGTTTCGTACTTGCAAGATAGTACCTAGCTGTGTCCATGTATTCCCAGTGCTGTTGGTGAGTGAGTAGCAGATTGTGGAGTGTTTTATTTGAGATTGGAGTGTTTTCTGGTTGCTAGTCGCGGGACTGCTGAAAGTGTATTTTGCTCACACCTCTTGGCCAGGCGATTCCATCATTCTGGGTACCGCCTCGTCCTTCCTTCCTACCCTAGTGATGCATATTGCAAGTTTTTAGCAACTTATTTTGAGTGTGGATTTTTATATTGAAACTCGAACTTCCCAGGTTAGGCGTTGGGTTTTGTGAATGCATTGGGAAGTGTGCAAAATAAATATGGGTGTTTCGATGGCTTTCCTTGGGTTTGTTTTCATTGTAGTGGGTATAGCAATTGTTTAGAACAGATTTTGGGTGAACTGGGTGAGTAACGAGAGAGTTATGAGCGTTTTAGTGAATCCATAGGCTGCTGGTTTTGCAATTCCAGCCTGCAGATTTTGATGTTAGCATAAATTTCATGTTCTTATTTGGATGTTCAGCATTACTCTCTTCTCACATTATCTTGATTATTGTAAGGTTAAGTAGTAGTACTACTAACCAATTCTGGCTTATAACTCTCACCCCGCTAAAAAGTGGAAGAGGCTGGCTTGCTGCCTATTTTCAAGTAAATTGTAATTCAGTCCTCCCACTGCATAAGTGGTCGAGTGATGTCTGATTGCAATGGTCCTCCCGCTGCATAAGCGGTTGAGTTGAGATTGTTTTGTAATTTCAGTCCTCCCGCTGAAATATCGCGGTTGAGTGATTTGTACCTTTGTATGTTTCTCTTGGCTGGTTCAATGCCAAGTTTCTTGCATTCCCGCTGGATAAGCGGAAGGGGTTGGCTTGCCGCCCAAGCATTGTATTGTTTCTAGTTAATTGAAGCTAACGATCCCCTCAACACCGTATGCTCTCACCTTCCCACATTGGGCACTTGGTGATCAGAAAGTGGAAGGGTTGCATTTTCCAGCAAGTTTTCAATTTATGCTTTCTAACCTTAACGGGTTATCTATTTGTGGATGATTATTATTGGCCCAAAAAACAAAAAAAATAACTAGGATATTACAAAACATAACAAAAATGATACCAATTAACAGCATTCAACACAACACATGGCATGAAGATTTATTCTTTATTATCAAGTGTAATGTGTACAATCACGTCTTTCCCGATACAACAATGAGAGTATATATAGTGCCTGATGGTTGGTTAAGTCTGCCAACCGTTGATAACTGCAACAATCTCTCGGAAACAACTAATTACACTGCCAAGTATACTAAGACAACACAAACAAAACAGTATTTATTATTAAGGCAATTTTGCCGACTACACATATCGCTTGGCTAAGCAGCTGCCTTCCACATATTTTGACAGCATATAGACCAAAAATTGCTGAATGACTTCAGTTTTGAGTGCTACTCAAATTTCTTCAATCCAACGTGTGAATTAAACATTGGTTTAACCATCATGTAATAGATCCCCCTGAATTTGTTTTGAAAATGTTTTGCAAGTTTGAAGGCCAATATGAACAGTTTGCTGATCGGTTTTTTTCAGATTTCAATTCATTTGTTTTTTATCCTGCTCATTGGTAAAGAACAAGTAATGCAATAGTCATAGCGAATAAACAAACTTCATTGCTATGAAAGTATTGAGCTTTTTCTGTTCTCATTACAAACAAAAAATTAAATGATTTTTAAATCCTAACAGACCTGAAAATATATTGCTCAGAACTGAGTTTCTAGACAACAAAAATCTGCAATATTATTTCTTTGATGCAAGCGCCCACAGATCAGAATTTTCCTGACTCAAACTTAGTCCTTTTACCTACCAATCTTCCTCTTATTTGTAGCCAAAAGTGTCATCACAAGTCTGATGTAAAGGGCAGATTTAGGATAATCAATATCATCATCAATGCAATGTATTCCGGTGACTTAAACAAGTCTCTAGGAGGCTACTCTGGTGCCAACTTCACCTCCGAACTTATAATCAGACCTCCAAAACTGATCAGAATTGTATAGCAGTAAGAAAGAACTACTTGTATGATTGAATATTGCTCAAGATGCCTTCCAAATTCTCTGCTGGAGCTGTTCGCTACCCTTTTGCACTTAGACGGCTTGCTAGGGATTCCTTCAATCTCAACTTCAACAGCCCCAAAATACCTAGAAAACTCTGCACTCACTCCTAGTCCAGATGCCTCAGAATGAAAGAGATTCAGACCTCAAAATGCAGATTAACACAAAAACCTTCCCACATGCCAATACCCAAGTTGGGCAGTACTTGCAAGAGGCAACTTGAGCTAGAAAAATAAATGCCAAACCAAAACCCACATAGTGTATATATACATCCTCATTGCCTAGCCATACGAAAACCTTTGATATAATACCCAAAATAATTTATGTCTTTTTTTCGGAGATATGAGAAAAAGTTAGAATCTCAGGGTAGCTGGAAATGTACAGTCAGCACTGGAAAAAGGTCCCCAAAGCTTGCAAATTCACACAACCATCCAAAAACTAACACTACACACCAAAACACTGAATCCCCAATCAAAAAACCTCGTAACTCTTCATCTTCATCAAACCATTATCATCAAACTCTAAATGAAAATCAACAACCAGCTTGGATGGTGTTGTCATTTTATGACACCCTTGGTCCATCAGTGAGAACCGATCAGAGATATGTTCCATGGACCAACACTACCCCAGTTGATCAAAGACAAAACCAATGGAATCATGAAATGGTAAGTGTTATCTTGTCAGGAAGCGGTTTCCGGACCTCCTTTCCTCCCTTTCCTCCCTTTCCTTCCGAACCCCGAAATCCCGGAACTCCCAGGTTCCAAGCCTCCTTTCCTCCTTTCCTTTCGGACCCAAAATCCTGGAACCCTCAAGTTTCCAAATCTCCTTTTTTCCCTTTCCTCCTTTCTTTCCAAACATCGGAATCCCAAGACCCCCAGGTTTCTGGTCCCCAATTCTGGAACCCCCAAGTTTCCAAACCTCCTTTCCTCCATTTGCTCCTTTCCTTCCAAACCTCGGAATCCTGAAACCCCAAGGTTTCCAAACCTCCTTTCCTCAATTTCCTCCTTTCCTTCCGGACCTTGGAATCTCAGAACCTCTACCCTTGCAGCGTTTTCCTGAGGGCCCGAGGTCCAACTTCCGATGACTTGCGACACTTCCAGATGACGTGATCAACAATCAAGGCTCTTAATGCTCCACCAACCCATGCGACTTGTCTATTTTCATTCATGGAGCTACAGGGGTGCTTTTAATGGTTTTTATAGGATTGCCATCAAGTGGAGTCGAGGGCCATGCTTATTTATGGTTACTCAATGGCCTTCATGTCAGGTCTGCATGCTTTGACCTTGGAATGTCAAACAATCCACCTTCTAGAAGTACTACTCTTCTTGGGATTGCCTTGTCAAGGTATGGCTAGGTTGCTTGCATGCACAACCATGTTAGATCTATGAACTTCCCTGCCTTCCCGAATTGACATTCCTCTACGCATGTCAGGGTCAAGGCTTCCGCCCCTTGACCATTGGTCTCTTGTCTGTGACCAGTTTGCTTTATATAGGTTGTTAAGCCTCATTGTAAAAGGTTCTCTCCCTATTGGCTTGAGCTACTCTTTGCTCTTTCACTTCTCTTGAAGATTTGTATATTTTATTATATATTTGCAACTATAAGTTTGGCCATTGGCCTGAGAATGAATTGAAATTATCATTCTTGCCTCCCTTCAACTTATGCATTTTGTGTATGTATGTTTTCTTATTTTCGTTGTAAGTGTATGTTTTGTGGCTTTCTCTCCCATATATGTTGTGTTAACTTGTTTATGAGTGTGACTTGTGGGAAACCTTTTCCCCTTTTCACATTCAACAAATTCTAACCTCCATACATGTGTTTGGGCCCTGGGGTCATTCATGCAACTAAAGTTTGTGCATCTACAAGGTATTTCGATTGATTCTTTGTTCCATTTTGGGGTGGGGAGAAGAACTGTAAAGGAAAGCAAGTGCGGAAATACGCTTCCCTAATGTCAATTTGCAGGGGAAAATAAGATAGTGTTTACAAATTTTGAACTTTTACAGGATATGATACAAGCATGAGCATAAACAATTAAACAACACAGAAACAGAACACACAGACTTAACGTGGGAAAACACTTTCGGGAGAAAAACCCACCACCAACAAAAAATAACTTTATTAACATTATGTCAAATACAATAAAGTCCAGTCTGCAGACTCCCTTCACTCTGTCAAAACAATCGTTCTAGATAAAGCAAAACTCAGGTCAATTACAATCACAGAACGCTCAATGGCTATTACAGTTTGTCAACCTTACATTGGTTTGCATTTTGCTTCAAATACCAAACAGGTCGACCGTTACACCTGCGCGAGTTGATTGGGGAGTCTAATTGTCCCTGTTGGTTTGAATTCATGGAAAACTATTTATCCCACATGCATCCGAAAGTCGGATCGGTGCATATACAAGTAATCCAACAGTCTCATCCTTAGTGTCCGCCTACTTGACTTTTGGATTTCGGTCCGGGTGACCATCCGCAGTCGGATGCTTCCCCAAAGGCTCATCAGAACCAACACTAAAATGTTACCCCGATCTCTGATCACTAGTAGATGACCTCATTGGCGCATCGGAATAACCCAAAAAATGTCATCCTGATCACCGATAGCACTTAGTCAGTTTCATCGGATCATCGGAAACATACCCGAACTGGCTACCCCGACCCTTGATAACACCGAAGTCGACCAAAGTGGATCCATCGAGAAATCGGCAAAGCATTCAGCAAACTTCTTCGATACCCGATGACATCCCGATCGCTGAGGGCGACTTCATTGGGTCATCGGTGTAACACTAGCCAAGCTCACCCGATAGCCGATCAACCAAAAGGAGGTTCCATCGGAGATCGGAATAGCTCCAAACATCTGATCCTAATACCCGAAGCACTTTCCAAGACAGCGGAGCGAACTCATTAGACATCGCCATGACATCCAAAATGTCAACCTGATTGCCGATATGCGACCCGATCGCCGAAGGCGACCTCATCCGGTTTTGGCATAAGAAATAACATGAACTTCTGATCCCCCGATGGCTCCTAAGGCGGACCCATCGGACATCGGTATAACAAGGAAACAACTTCTCTGATACTCGATAGAGAGGAGGACATTGGCCTAAATCACACCGATCAGGAAATGATCAACAACCAAGAAGGTATCACTCTGCTGCTCCATCGGTGTAGGCTACTCTGATCAACCTGAACATGCCAAGTGAATTCGAGGCACTATTCCAACAAACTCCCACTTGATGAGGAATTCATTGAGCCAACACTTTCAGGTTATCATTGACCCATGGGTACAAAGACCCATAGAATTTGAACACCACTTGAACTTGTGAGTGCTCACTAGCTTCGTCAAGGCATCTGCAACATTCTCCAGAGTGTCTACCTTGTTAAGATAAACTTTTCTATCTTCCACCATGTCAGGAACAAAGTGATACTGCACATCAATATGCTTCATTCTGACATGGAAAGTAGGATTTTTCGCAAGACATATGTTTGCCCTCTCGGGTAAACGGTTAAATGCAGAAAGTAAATGCACAGAACATAATGGAAATATATTAAATAACCAGCCTCTGTATTAATTCCATAGTCCATGTACAATAAGTGCTTATAACATTACATCTAACACGACTAACATGATGATACTTCGAAGAAAAGGGACACAAAATATAATACCCGAAGGGGTGCGACACAACCGTCGCGACTCCAACTACCTACCTGTCGGCTAACTAACTGACCGTTGTAACTCATTATTATCGACGACAACATAAACATAATATAACATAACATAATGATTATTCCCGGCAACATCATCCCCCCCAAGAAAAGAAGTCGACTCCGATGACTTAATACAAAATAGAGATGAACAGCAGAAACTACTGACACCAGTCGGGCCCGGATCTTATACACTTGCTGCGTCCTCGCCTGAAAACCCTTTTCTGCTACCATCCGATGCTCAAGTGCGGATTTCACCAATATTGCTTCCTTTGCCATCACAGTCCTCCTGTGCCTAACCCAAACTTGGCTGCAAAACACGTTTTTCAGTCTCAACTTCCACCAACTGCTACTCAATTGATACTGTCTCCCTAGCCAATTTGTCCTCGATAGCCACCCGTGCTGCTCTCTCGGCATCCAACTCTTGGGTACGCTAAACTAAGTCTCATGCGACTATTGCCTCCAACCTGGTGGTCAGCTCCTCCTGAGCCCTCTGTGCATCCACCAAGGCAACCTCACATCCAGCCGAGACATACTCCAAGTTCCTCAAAGCGTACCAGTCATGCCTGGAGGTGGCCACAATCCGCTAGCACAAATGCTAGGAGACACCTCAAATCCTCCATCACACTCCCCAAAGGCTAAAAACTGAACTGAATAACTCCCTGGTGTCATACAACTACGCGGACCTGCAATGCCTTCCCTCAAACTCTGTTTGTTCCCAACCTCCAAATCCGTCTCCCTCTACGGCTTATGGCTTCACCGCCAATACTTAGCTGCAGGCTCCTTTCTCACAGTACGGACAACCACAACACTTCTCGTGGTATTCTGTAGCGCAAAAATAAACTGGGGGCAACGCCCCCAGAGGGGTCGAGGGGCAGCGCCAATTTACAACCCTCAGAACCATACGAAAGTCCATGGCGTACAGCATTTCAATGATATTTTAAGATGCCAAAAACCCTTCTTTTCCACTCTAAATTTCCAGTGTCCTGGCTTCAAACTCCAGTGACTCATTTTAAATCTGGTCCTCGTCGTTTCTTTTTTGTTTTTTTTTTGCACTATAATGTCCCCGATGGCACCCCGGCCATACAACCTCCCTGTACGGTCAACAACAGCACTGGCACCTCCGATCGTGCGGCCACCTTTCCAATCATGCGGCTACCTTCCCGTGGTCCGTTCCTTTTTTATATTTTTTTTTTTTGTTATATAATTTTTTGACCGTACGGTCGCTGTCATACGACTGTACGGTTTTTTTTTCTTCTTTTTTAAGTTGTCTAGAGAGTCTTCGGCTCGGATCCCCTGTCTCTGGGATCGCCCTTCATCCTTCTCGGTTTTCCTCGCCCAAAAGTCTCCTGCTTTTGTCCCGTGCCTCTCAAGTCACCTGCCCGGCCTCTTGGGTCCCCTTCCATCCTCTCGGGTCCCCCTTTGGGCTCTCGGGTCCGCTGCGCGCTTCGTGTGGTAGGGTTTCAATTTGGGCCCGTTGGTGGCAAGTCTATTTTCAATGGCCATCGGAAGACCTGGAACCACATTCTATAGGGACCACGACCTCCTTCCCGTACATAAGAAGAAGAAGAATAATAAAGATTTTGAAGACTGTGGTCTTCCATACAGGGTTCCAATCGTTGCCAACACTCTTCGGATTATCTACGTCGCCAGCGTTTGGGGCGTCTCCCTTCCAATATTCTTTGTATTCCGGCAGGTACACCTCGGTTGGTTGCTCTGGTTCCTCTACTTTGAGCCTGTAGCTTTGGAACATTTTGTAATCCTCTATTTGCCAGTGGAAGAGCCCGTTAAGTGAGCATACCTCATCTTCAGAACATCCCTCCAATTCGAGCACCCCTTCACTATTCGGCTCCATCGCGTTCTTGCCCTTGCTTTCATCGAGACCCCCTTCCCCATTATTAGAGTCTTCTGAGTCCGAGTCGGAAGAGGCGAGCTCTTCGCCGACATCTTGGGTGTGTAGGTCAATGGTATATTTCCGCCCTCCCTTCTCCATGGAAAGTGTATTTTTCTTCCAGTTGTGGTTTACCCTCGCGTTGATTAACCATGCTCTCCCCAAGATGGCATCATAGCCTTTCTTCTTCGAGGGAATAACCATGAAATCTAACAAGAATGGTTGCGTACCAATTGTCACTTGCTGGGCCATCAACAAGCCGAGTGGCTTAATGCCGTGTTGGTCCGCTCCCACCAGGTTGAATGTGGGTGGCCATAGGGTGGGCTTCCCCAGCCGCTTCCATGTTTCTTCTGGTAGTACATTCACCCCAGATCCCCCGTCCACAATGGTGTCCTTCAGAATGGTCCCACGGATACCCATTTCTACCACAGTTGGGTGTCTACCACTGCTCAAGGCTAGTAACATCGGGTCAGTCAAAAGGCTGACGGAAACCTCCACCTGTGGTGTACTCTTTGAAGCGGTGGCGGGAACCCCTACCTGTGGTGCACTCAACGATGCGGTGGCGGGAACCCATACTTGTGGTGCACTCGACGATGCGGTGGTGGGAACCCCTACCTGTGGTGCACTCGATAATGCGGTGCTTTGCACATTGGTGAGGATGGTAGTCCTCAATTGTGGCATAGAGTCTAGAAGGTCTTTTACCTTTATCGGCACCTCTATCTGCAAGATTTTCCCAATGATGTTATTTTCCGCTTCCGTACGGGATGATGTACTCGCCACCTCGTTGTCCCGTCGTTTGGTCGTCATCTCACGTTCAATATTGGCCTTTGCCTCCCGTAATCTCTCCTTCTCCGTACGGGGGTCGGGATAAGTGGCTTTTTTCATCTAGGCGCGAGTGATCGCCAGTACTTCTTTCTCACCAGTCTTCTCAGCCTTCTCAATGTTGAGGAGATTAACCCCTGCCTGCGGGCAATTTGCGTCCTCATGGTCGCCTGGCCCACACCAACGGCAGAGGTGCTGAGGGGTGGCTTCCTTCGTGCAATCACGGGCGAAGTGCCCCCACTGATTACAGGCCCTACATTGGATAATTGGCCGGCCCTTGGCGTCATACTGGATACGGCTTCCGTTATTGTTATTGTTGCTATTCCTTCCACCGCCACGTCTGTTGTCCCGGTATCCTCCAGATGATGCCGTTGTGTTAGTATGTTGGCCGGTACCTGCTGGTGCGGATGTTGTGGCCTGCTCCATGAACAACACCTGGTTCATTTGCGTACTTCGGGTTTTCATGTTGTATGGGCACTCCTTGGTGGAGTGTCCCATCACTTGGCAAATCTCGCAGAATGCCTTCTTTTGGCAAGTACCCTTTGTGTGCCCCTCCTCTTTGCACTCAGTGCACCATATGTCCCCTTCGTTCCGACCAGTGCTTCTCATTATTTTGAATTCTTTTCTCGTTCGCTCCATGTCTTTCTGGAGCGCTTGCACCCGTTTGCCAGCCTCGTCATCGCTGCTGCTTTCCTGTGAAGGGTCATCATCCTCGGATGAGGATTTATTACTTTTCTTCTTCTTTGATGTTTTGTGTTCGCTCTCCAGGTCCATCGCCCTATTATAAGCGTCGTCATATGACGTCGGGGGTACAATTTTCATCTTCCTCCGTAGGGAGGATTTCAACCCTTCAACGAACCATCGTTTCTTCAATCCATCTGCGGGTTGGCTTTCCATTTTACCCAAGAGTTCTTTCAGCCTCCGACTATATGCCCGTACTATCTCCCTGGTACCTTGTTTGGTACTGTATATCTCCGTTACAATTTCATTGTCATCACGAAGCAACCGAAACTCCCCCGTGAATTCCTTTGGTAGATTGGCCCACGTGGCCACTTTTTGCTTGTCCACATTAGAGTACCAATCTATGGCAACTCCTCGTAACGTGGCTAGGAACTGCTGTACCCAGTCATCCTGGTCTGTTACTCCATTGGCGGACCAAATGGTTTCACATGTACGGCAGTGCCGTAGGGGGTCTTCCTTGCCCTCCCCTGTGAACTTTGGCAATTTTTGTTTACTCGCCATCCCACCGCTGGGTCTCGCTCCTCTAATTCCTTGTGTGCTTGTACCTGGCAATCCTCCGCCTCCTGCAACTGAACCTCCACTCGTGGGTCGTCCGGAAAAAGTTGCTGACACCAAACCAAACAAACTGCCTCCCGTACGGTACCCTTGTGCTCCCTCGGCACCTTCGGTCGTACCGTCACCTTTCGTTGTCTCCCTCCGGTTGTCCTCTGAAATGGACAAATTCTTTAGCAAGTCTCTGCTAGCGTCGATCAGGTTTAGACTTCGCCTTGTTTGTTCCACCAACTCTTCGCGGCTTCTTACCCTACGGTGGTATTCTGGCGAACTGTAGAGTTCTCCTTCGGCACCCTCCATGACTCCTTCTGGCAGCCCTACAACAGTGTAGACAGTGTAGTTCTCTCCATCTATCTCTGCCTCCGCAACCTCCGTGACACCTCCTGGGTTCCCTTCGGGCAACCCCTCGGCTGGTCGTCCCTGGGCAAGCTGCCTTAGCCTACGCCTTCGTTCTATCTGCTGTCTGAGATTCAACGCGGTTTGTGCCACTTCCCATTCGTCACTCTGTATCTTTTTATTTTTGTCCTTATTTAGTCTATTGGGCATAAGTCACTTCCATACACAGCAAACACACACCATGTACACAAAAAAACTTTTATTATTTTTATTTTTATTTTGCCTTTCGGCCACAATTTATATCAGCCGTGTGTCGGGATTATTACAAGGTTCAATTTCCTCCTGGCCTGGCGCCATCTCGTTCCGTTTCCCGTCGGCTGTTCTCTTCGTAGAGTTGCAAGATTTGTTGTCGTCGCTCTTCCTGGGCAATCTCCTCCAGGCGGGCCTGTTGTGCCAGCGATGCGTGTGCAAGCAACCGGGGGAGGTGGTTCATCAATCGGTTTACTGCCGGGCTAACCTCCAACGCTGTCCACACGGCACTTGGTGGGATTTCTGCCTCCGCCGCTTCTCGTCAAACGTATGTCTGAATGGCTACCTCGAGCAAAATTGAAAATTCTCGCGTTGCTGTGTCTTCTCCTATGTAAAGTTCTGTTCGGGCGTCATCGGCCTCCGGGTTTACTTCACCAACGGGTAGGCCCATTGTGTCTGTGCGCCATCCGTGTCTTCCGTTCCCGAGTTCGTCTAGGTAGCGGCGCCAAATGTTTGCCCTCTCGGGTAAACGGTTAAATGCACAAAGTAAATGCACAGAACATAATGGAAATACATTAAATAACCAGTCTCTATATTAATTCAACAGTCCATGTACATCAAGTGCTTATAACATTATATCTGACACGACTAACATGATGATACTTCGAAGAAAAGGTACACAATATATAATACCCGAAGGGGTGCAACACAACCGTCGCGACTCCAACTACCTACCCGTCGGCCAACTAACTGACCGCCGTAACTCATTATTACCGACGACAACATAAACATAATATAACAACATAACATAATGATTATTCCCGTCAACAGACTTCGGTCCGGGCGACCATCTGCAGTCGGATGCTTCCACATCGGCTCATCGGAACCAACACTAAAATGTTACCCCGATCTCCGATCACTAGTAGACGACCTCATAGGCCCATCGGAATAACCCCAAAAATGTCATCCCGATCACTGATAGCACTTAGTCGAGTCATCGAAAACATACCTGAACTGGCTACCCTGACCCCTAATAACACCAAAGTGGACCAAAACGGATCCATCAAGAAATCGGCATAGCATTCAGCAAACTTCTTCAATACCCGATGACATCCCGATCGCCGAGGGCGACTTCATCGGGTCATCGGTGTAACACTAGCCAAGCTCACCCGATAGCCGATCAACCAGAAGGAGGTTCCATTGGAGATCGGCATAGCTGCAAACATCTGATCCCGATACCCGAAACACTTTCCATGACAGAGGAGCAAACTCATCAAACATCGACATGACATCCAAAATGTCAACCCGATTGCCGATATGCGACCCGATCGCCGAAGGCGACCTCATCGGGTTTCGGCATAAGAAATAACATTAACTTCTGATCCCCCAATGGCTCCGAAGGCGGATCCATCAGACATCGGTATAACAAGGAAACAGCTTCTCCGATACCCGATAGAGAGGAAGACATCGACCTAAATCACACCGATCAGGAAATGATCAACAACCAAGAAGGTATCACTCTGCTGCTCCATGGATGTAGGCTACTCCGATCAACCCGAACATGCCAAGTGAGTTCGAGGCACTATTCCAACAAGAACATCTCTTAACTTGGTGCATCACCTCCTTTCTTTTTAGCTTTTCCTTCTTCCCTTTTCCTCTACAAACTGTTAGGATAGGTTTAGAAGTAGAATTCTAAGTGTTGGGTTGGTTCAAAACTTGCACCTGGATTGAGAAGGAAGTCGTCCTTCTTCGAAGATTCAACCCCTTGCGCAAGGTCCCACACTTTGGGGTTGTTTCCATGTTTCACGAGGTTGCTGAGTTGATAGCTCAGCAAGGGTGCAAACTTTTGTGACACGAGGTGGACCATGCACCACCGAAATCAGATCAACTATAGAGGGTTTTTGTCCTCAACAATCTCCAAAAGAACTCTCTAGGTTCATTTCAACAACATCACATATGTGTGCACAAGTAGAACAAAAGAATGAGAGTCAAAATCCCGTTATATAGACTTAAAAAAATTATAGCATGTTTGAATATTCAAATATAATATTGCCTCAAAAAAGGCCCCCAAATGGCTTTCTTAAAACAACTTATGTCTCCCAAGCTAGGTGTCCCCATTTGAGACATACTTCATAAATATTAATCACTTAAGTTATAAAATTAATTAAAATTACTTAAGTGACAAACAAAAAACATTATTTTCCATCACCTTCGAAACTCCACCACAGCACTTAAAAAACAGAACATTTTACATAGAAGCTGAGAGGAAACTAAAACTGAGACCAAGTGCCAAATGATGTTGAAACCCACTGAAACTGAATGCTGAAGCTCTCTACAGAACTCTGAGTCCCCCAAGCAACTCGGAACAGCCTACGGGAATCCAGGGGTAGTCTAACGGGAAGCACAACTAAGTAGGAGCAAAAAGAGGACATTACACATCAACTGGGATTATATAGCTGAAGCTAATTCAATCGATTATAATCTCTGTGTTAAGCTCAGAAATCTACTTATTTATTGTGTGTTTGTAACAGCAGATTGTTGAAGAAAAGTGTATTGTTATTTTTGTTACTTCATAATGAATGTTTCAATAAAAATATGTTATTTGCTGTTGTAAAGGCCAGAGACCCTTTATTATTAGCTTTGTTATTTGTCACAACAAATTAAAGGTTCCATTATAATCTCAATGTATATGTTATGTGACAGCACTCACTATTTGAAAGATGTAGTTGTCTGATGCTCAATCATGTTGTTAAATGCATAGTTTTAAGACTCGTGGACTCGCCACGGACTCGCGAGTCTAGTGGCGCCATGAGTCGACTTGCCATGGACCCGCGAGGTGAGTCCTGGCGAGTCTTTCTAATTGACTCGCGCAAGTCTTTCACTTGGACTCGCGAGTCTTTTGACTAAACACGTGCAACCCAGAAAACAAGTCAAAAAATTATCTAAATCTTTTTTTTCAAGTCAGTCTCATTCCCTTCATCAAAATATATACATGAAATATAACATTTAAGTATAAGTGGCATACTTTAAGTTATATTTCATGTATATATTGGCAGGATGTTTGAGAGTGGTTTCAGATCTCTAGGAATTATAATGCAAATTTTAGGTATTAGAAGATCTTTTAAATTTTCAGACTTAGTCAAATTTCAGTAATCAGTAGGCTCCTATTAGCATTCTCCCACCCTCTCTATCTCACTCACTTTATCTGCCTCGAATTTCAGACCTATCTATCTCCCTATCACTCTTCCTCTATCCCCTCTCTCTACCACTCTCTATCTCAGACTCTCCTCTCTCCCCCAAGATCTAGACCTATCATTATATGTAATTTTGTAAACATTTATAAACTTATGCTTCTATTATACGTTTTAAAGTTTGAAACTATGAGTATGTACTATGAATGATGAAATTTCAAATATTGAGTGTTTGGAGATCATATGACATGTGTAATGTTTCAATTATGGCTCTTTGTTCTCTAAATACATTAATTTCTTTATGTTTTTTTGTAAAACTACGGTTATTTTTTTGCCGAGTCTTTCGCGAGTCTTTCACGAGTCCAAGTCTGAGTCCAATTTTTTGGTTTGCCGAGTCCGTGGCGAGTCCGAGTTTTTAAACTTTGGTTAAATGTATGAGTGTCAAATATTGTCAATAATGCTATGTGAGCTCCAAAGAATATTGTAAA
Organism: Cryptomeria japonica; assembly: GCF_030272615.1. NCBI lineage: Eukaryota > Viridiplantae > Streptophyta > Pinopsida > Cupressales > Cupressaceae > Cryptomeria > Cryptomeria japonica. Next base: position 328,627,276 of record NC_081413.1, on the reverse strand, counting down.
TCAGAAATCACAACAGACACATCTCAATTTCCACATGCAATGCAAACTGTTTGACATAATGTTCATTTGGAGGAGCGCAAAGAAATTTGGAAAAATTTGGTAGGGGTTCTAACACATAAAATAGATTATTAAAGACTCCAATTGGTTAAAGAAAAATGAGATGAAAAATAAAAACAAAAAATTCTCAAGTACTTGAAACTTTTTCTAAAATGTGAAAATGTGCTTTGCTTAGAACATTATGCATAAATGGGACATTCTAAAAGACAGAGTATCAGGACTTACCCATGAACTTCATGGATTGTGAAGGGAACCATAGCCTTGTCCTTTCCTACAGAACACTTGCTCCTTTTTGAGACTCCAATAAACAATCCTTCACTTAAAATATCACCTCCTACCTGCCAAAATAGTAAAAAACTATAATCAAACGAAATTAAAAATGATCACATGTAAATAATTAGTGCATCTTTAGATCAAGGGGACTATTAACCACCAAATTTGTTTTGCAGGATAGACATCAATTTCAATTGCAAACTTAATGTAGTTGACAATATAATTGTATCGGCAGTGCAGACAAAAATGTTTATCAAGAATACGATCTATCAAACATGCTTCCCTAATCCAAAATCATAGACAATCATTTGAAGCCTCAAACATCTTAATTGTGATCAAATTTGTATTTGAGTGTGTTTGTCTGGCATGTCCAATACATTCAATAAATTCCAGATCTACAAAGAAGACACGAATGCAGGGTAGACATACCATTTCAATAAGAAACAATTTTATACCATATCATGTCACACCAAAAACTTGACATGCATTGAAGGGATAAGTCCAACAAAAATTAGTAACAAATATTTCCAAATTGAGAGAAATGGAAACTCACTTTTTAAGGGAATCTAGGAATGGCTGGAGCTGGTGGCCTTATTCATGTTTGCGAGGCCAATCTTATCAAAGCCTATTCTGTTTGTCATGAATTTGGAACTAATAATGAAGCGGGGGCAATTGATTTGGAGACATTGAATGGATTATGGTGGAAAGGAGATCTTTTTAAGTAACATAAGAAGAATGGTCGACTCCAAATCAGATAGTCACTGCAACTCTTTCTTGGAATTATGACATGGAAAATTGATTCAAGGGTAACACAGATCAACATTCTTATCACAAGGCCAATAAGGTGGCAAAATATTTATCCAGCATGCAAGTAATCCAGATGCATTTTCAAATGATCCTACGTCCAAAAGGAACCCACTAAGTGGGTTTGGAAGACCTACTGATCAGATATAATGATGAGACTTCCCTCCTAGAAAGCTCTTTTACTCTAAAATATTCATCACCTAGAGGTTACAGAAAAACAGTTATTTAATTTCTTTTAAATGGGCCATTACAATTGACTCTCTTCAAAAGAGAAACGAAGCAAACAGTGGTATTTTATATTGATGCTGAAGATTTGTCACAACAAGGCACCTCAAGGTAGGATTCGGTGGAGAGTAAGTATGTGTGATGTGATGGGTATCACACAGAGGATTCATTCACCATATGTTTATTTTCTTTGATTTCAATTTTTTTCTCACTCCCTCCATTCTCTTGCCATCGTCCCAATAGTCAGCTACTTATACTCTCATTTCTCCTAGATAGAAGAATGAATAAGATGAAAATAATTCAACACCGGACAACAATAGAGGAAGTAATTATGATGAAAACAATCAACCAAGCACCTGCTAGAGCATCTTTAAAAGGGAATCCAAATTCTAAGCACTCTAACAACTTGGGTTACTTTTTACTCCTACACCATAAATTTAAAAGATTTTTCTTCAGCATAGGGGTGCTTAATCCTAATGAGGGAGGAATATAGATAACCATGAAGATTAGGAAAAAACTCAAGGAGAACATGGATCAAGAGTTTTTGATCAGCTAGGTAGGGAAACCTTTTATTTCTCTGTTGAAAAGAAAAGGAAAGCCTTTGTAAGGGCCCTAATTAACCATATAAAGAGCTCATTTTGAATAAGACTGTATTTCTTGGAGAAGGTGGTGACCTCATTAAGAAACTATCTAAATTCCTTTGTGAATGTGGTGGAACTTCTCCAACTGTGTTTGCGGATAAGAGCTTGGCTTCTTAGCACCAACATCCCTCTTAGTTCTCACCTTCCTAAGTTTGAAGCATAATCTAAAGGTAAGTAAGCGAGACGAAAAACTTTCTGTCTATGTTCCACCAAGTTACTATAATGTCCCTTTTTTCAAGATCTCTTGCAGGTGTTGACTTTCAAGGTTTGTCAGTAAATTCAAAGGAGTATTTTGATGTTGTCAATGAGCTCAAATGTGTTATTAGAGTTGACTAACTCTTTCTGGAGGGATTTTGGACAAATAGTCCATTCTATTTATAATAAGTGTCAGTTTAGACACCGATTCGGTCAATTGGCAAAGTTTCTATTTCTAAATAGTCAATGATTGCTAAAACTGATAATATCTTGGCGAAATAAGGTATTTTGAGATATTATTGTATATAATGTTAAATTACTAAAACTAAATTATTAACTAAGATTGTTTTATTTAATTAAGTGACTTTATTTTGGTGGATAACGTTTTAAATAATTAAAGTTCTTTTGGGGTGGGCACCAACTTAGGGAGACATAAGGTGAATTTATAGTTAAATTAAAAAGTGTAAAACCCTAATTAGGGCGTTGGGCTTGGATGAGTTTATAAAAAAGTATTTTGGAGCTCATTTGGAATAAGTTAAAGATTATTATTTTTTATATGTCCCTCTAATTGAGAAAAAAAAAACCTATGTTTCATTTCAAGCCTTTGGGGGATAAAAACCCTCTTCTCAAAATCAGTTTCGATGGTGAAAGATCTACCCTAGTCGATATTTGTTAGAGATATCATTAAGGTATTTCACAATGCCTTTAGTTTAAGATTTTGTGTGGTTTCTGTCAGTGGCAATTTGCATGAGTTTTGATTATTATTGCCAAACATTGTAGAGGAGTTTGGATGCCATACTTGTTGAAGTTGACTTATTATTAAAATATTGTTTGGTGTGGGATCTTGAGAGTTTTGGCACATTGTTCTTGGTGTGGTTTTTCCTCCTCATCAAATGCAATGTCCCCTTTGTAAGAGAAGATGATTTCTAGCAGGGTTAGCCTATCATCAAGGTTCCCATAGGCTAATATAGTGGATAGGGAGACCATTCAGGGGTCAAGAAACCTTTGGGGAGGTTTATGAGGCGTTTCAGAAGCTCAGCCAGTTTCCTATTTTTTAGGAGACTGGCAGTTTGCCTAATCACCACCCGAAGCTTGAGGAGCCTTCCAAGTGACTTTGTGAGCATTTTTTGATGTTCTGAGACAGACTCCTATTTTTTCAGAGGTATCATATTTTTAAGGGGAAGACTAAGAGTTGGCTTGCCAATTATAAACATCACCCGAGGACCAGGTGCATCATCAGTATTCAGTTGGAAGTGGCCCGATGATGGTTTTGGAACAAGGAAGAAATATTAAAGTATTTGCTTTAATGTTTTAATTAAATAAATAAAGTACTTTTACTTTATAACATTCTAATAAAGTGACTAATAAAAGGGGGCCACCAAGGGGTACGTCCACCTAGTGGACATAACATTGTTTTAAAAAAGAGAAAACATTAAATAAAGCTCATGAAATGTATGGCTAGCTTAGAGGGAAATATTTTATTTTATTAAATCATATGAAATCCTAAAAGGTTCGATTAAGATTTGAGGAGAATAAAGTGATATTGGGAGCATCCATTTGATTATTCTTGGCATCATTTTAAAAGGAAGAAGTTGAAAATTCAGAAATCTGGAGATCAAGGTCAGATTCAGAGGTTGTAGGGATGAAAACCCCTTCAATTTAGAGGGCCTACAAGAGTGGAAGACCTCCCAAGTGTTTGAATCAGCATTTTCATTCAGGGAAAATTCAAAAAAGAATTCATTTTCAGGTTGCAGCAGTGAAAAGGACAGGGAAATCATTGAAGTTTTCAGATCAGGGAGCAGATCTGAACCGTCTTAGTCACCACTTGCCAGCATTCTACACACCTACAGACAGCCATACACCCCAGGAGTAATTTGCAGCCATTCACATGGGGGAAGTGGGGGTTTGGGAAGGCGAAAAAGGGCAGATCAGACCTGATACAAATCTGATATTGTAGATCAGAACAAAAGAAATCCATCTGCTGGTAAAATTCAGGCTCAATGTGACAATTTCAGCACATGGCAAAAACACATCAGACCTGTACCTGATTTGTAGGGTATGTAACTGTCAATTTCACTCAAAATAAGTACCCAAAAAAAAATCCTTTGCTCATGTATTGGTTGTATTGTTATTTTTCCAGCATTCTTTATTCATTGTCCTTCATTTCATTGCAAAACCCAAGCAAAAACCAAAAAAAACCAGAAAGTTGCAAACTTTAAAAAAAATACATAAAACACAGAAAAAATTCAGAAGTTGCAGAAAATCAGAAAAGGGGTGGGTCATTTCATCAAGCGTGAGTTCTCTATTGGTTGGACATGGAGTTTGCTGCTAAAATCAATGCTTATCTTGACATCGGAAACCTTGCTTGGTGGAATGAACTATGGCTGTGTGGAATTAGGGTAATCTGAGCTGACTATTGGACATTGTTGGGTGCTACAATGACATCAATAGTGATTTGCAGCTACAATTACTAGTTTTCTTTCTTTGGCGTGGAAGTTCTATTTGCTATTTGGGTATCCATCTCCTTGCAATCAACATTCAGCCTATGCTCAGAAGTTTTGAGAATTTTTGGTGTGGTGGGTGTTTGCTGTATGATTCAGCTTGAAATAAAAATTGAGTGCTGTGAGTTTCACATTTATATTTTTAAGGGGCAGCAATATGCATTGAGTTTTAGCACCTTTATCAGCTGTGCAATAGAGGAATACACTTCCTTGATGGGCACATGTGAGTTCAAGGTGACTTGCCAGATCTGTTTGAAGTTGAAATAACTCCCTTTGAGATGCCCAAGGGGTTAGAAGGGGATCAAAGAGAGTAACAGCAGTTTGAAAGAAGTCTGAAAATTAAATAATTGTTTTGGCAAAATCACCCCTATTGCTTCAGTGCATCACTTGGCAAAAAACAACATAATTATCTGGGTGTACTTTCTTAATCTTGATAAATTTTTGACATTCTAGAAGTTGGTAGAACCTTGTGAAGGGATTGAAGAACTAACCAGCAGTTTGGACCTTGAGAATTAATGGTAAGAGGAATGTTATTGCTGTTCAAGTGGGTCTGAAATCTTCCATCATTGGTGTTGTTCACAGGTCTGCATTTTGTATTGCATTCTGAATTTCAGATTATATGCTTTGTGCCTTCTCATGATTTTCTGATGAATTGGTTGCTTAATGCAAATCTGGTTTATACTATCTTATCCTTGTTAGTGTAAAACAACTACGTTACCCCGAGTTTCCAGGATGGGGATGGTGGGACAAGTTTTTGGGACAGCAATTTTTTTTGCCAAATTTGGGGATGGGAGGGGGGGGGACCTGCAGAGGGGACGGCTATATAAAATATAGGGAAATTTTAAATGTTCATATGAAAACATGAATAAAGAAGGCATATATACATTATAATATTATATTCATATGGAAACATGGATATAGCATGCATATGATACTATGAAAACATTTTAGAACGTAAATTTTGAATGTACAACATTGTCAATACTCAATATGCATTCATATTTCACAATTCATTGTCAATGTGCATGTGATAATAGATATTAAAGAAATAACATACAAAATGCCCAAAGGCTACACTGCTGCCATATAGTTTCATTGTCAATTATGATATCAAAATACAAAAAAACAAAATATAATGTTGCCCCTAATGTGCATCTCCTAACATTGCATCAAAATCAGAGTCCTCTGAGTCTCTGCCACAGTCATGGTCCACGTCCAGCTTATCCAACAGAATCCCAACCAATCCCTCTCGTGTCTCCTCCTCATCAACCTGGGCCACATCTTTGGGATCAACATCCCATCATAAAGCTGGAGTCTGTCGATACTTTGGAGTCTGACAATCCTGAACTCGAAGAGCACTATGCACAGCTACTAGCTTCTCTACTCGAATAGAGGTAAGTCTATTCCTCTTGATAAAGTGGATAAAGCCATATGTGGACCAATTCCTCTCTGCAACACAGGAACTAGCAACCTATGAAAGTAGGCAAGTGGTAAGCAACTTCAATTGTGGTGTATCCCTCCCATGCCATGTCCACCATCCAATAAGGTCTCTTTGGGCTAATATAGCTATGTCCAACCTTGCATGTGGTTTACTGAATGTAGGGCCACGAAGATTTGTGAAGTCAACAAATTGTGCACGAAGTATGGAAGCCTCTGCATATATCTTATCAATGTCCTGCGTGAACCCATCTAAAACCCCATCATCATCACATGGCGGCACCCTTCCATCCCTTGGTGCATACCATTTGCGATTCACTGCATAGGCTGTCATATAAAGCGGCATGTTCATTATGTTCCACCTCTATGTCACAATGGGCCTAATATGTTGCTCGTAGAACCCCAAAGTAGGATCCTTAGCCAAAATTGTTTGCTTAATCTTCCCAAGCATACTATCAAATGTCTCATGTATCTCTCCAAGACTAGGAGGGTTTGTATCGGCATATCTGATGACATTTACAATAGGTGAGATGATAGAGCAAACATATCTGCACATGCAAAGTTCAAAATACTAAAATCAAAATATGAAAATCAGTAATCTAATATTTAATTTTTAAATCAACTAGCAATTTAATAATAAAATCAGTGATATCTTACCTCATAGTGGACCACCAATTGTCATCAAGGATCTTTTATTTCGGAGATTTTCCTTTAGTAGAGTTTGATTCCCGCCATCTAGCCCACTCAAGATTCACCACCATCAACTGTAGACAATCATGCACCTCAAGCATCCTCTCCAACAAGATGGAAGTCGCATACCTACATTCATTAAAATAATAAAAAAAATTAAGTGGCATACCTATATTCAATGTTCATTAAAATAAAAATTTGGAAGTTTGATACAAAATTAAGTGGCATACCTTGTTTCAATGCGTTTGAGGAACTGCTTTGAAAATGATCTAAAGAGAGCAAGTGAGGTGTGGTGCTTGCAAATGAACGTTTGAATGTCTCTAGCTCTTGCCACCACTTGCTTCACCCAATCTATTTTTCTTATGTCTTTCAATGCATTGTTCAATGCATGAACACAACATGGGGTCCAAAAGATGTGCCTATAAGCACCCTCCACCATAAAACCTGTTGATTTGCACACACGTGCCGAGTCAGTGATCGCCTGTACAACATTAGTAGCCCCAACCTCCTCTATGGCATCTCTCAAAATGCTAAACTAGAACTCTGCATCCTTACGCTTCCTTGAACAATCCACGGCTTTCAAAAAATAAGAACTAACAAGGTATGTGACAATGATATCGATGAGTGGCCGAAGTCTAACATTAATCCACCCATCCATCACAATAGAGCAACCAAACCTCATCTAAGTTCGCTTCATATCCTCCATTAGCACATTAACCTTGGAATACTCTTTGTCTCGAAGAGTAGTCCATAGCTTATGATCTCCAGGGGGTGTGAATGTGGGACGGATAGTGATCTTTGACCATTTGTTTGAAGTAAGAGGAACGTGCCACATGAAATAGGATGGCATTAGCAAAAAAGAATCTAGCAATGGATGTCTCTATAGCTTCACGTCCTTATGCATTAAACAAAGCTTCTACTGACCCTCCCTTTTGACTACCCATCTTCCTCTTTCCTCTTGTCTCAACTTGACTACTACTACCAATAGTGAATGTCATAGGTCCAGATATTTGTGAACATGCAAAAGGTGTTGGTATTGCCACACCTTGTTTCGCCATTTCTGCCTCCATATGCAATCTATGACACTCTATAGTCTCCTCATCTTTTAATTTTGGACAAGCTTTGACCCAACGGCCTAGAACACCCAAAACATGAGATTTTACCCTTGTGTAGCTGCCCCTAAAATCTGTCAAACAAACATGACAATCCCACACCCTACACCCTCCCGAATTGTTTTTCCTTTTACCCCTAGGTGTAACGTATTGGAGAAGAGGTTTTTTCTATTAAAAGGGCCCTTTGCATATGTTTCCATAATTTTTGAAAAACAATTAAATATATTAGGTTGCTGCCCACTAATTCTCTCAGCACTTCCAATTCATTCTCACTACTAGTATCACCCCCACTGCTGCTCGTTTTTTTTGAGTTTGAATGAAAGTTTACACTGATAAAATACAGAAAATAAAAAATAAATCAGACATCTCTCATTTCATTCTTCAAATGACAAATTGAAATTTTGAAAAAATTAAAAAATGGAAAATAAATTAAATAATAAAATATCAAATATGGGAAGCAATTTAGAGCCTTACCTTAAAATGCAGAAACTAAAATACAAAACCCCACTGTATATACATTGTTGCTGCACCAATGGGTTTTTGTCTCTGATTATAAACGATACAAATACACTGTGTTGACGTGTCTAAAGTCGCATTGCTGCAAACTCCATACGGCCAACACAGAATAGAATGAACTCGCTGAGTATCCTACCCTCTCTTGAGATAAGGAAATCCCTAATGTTGTTTCTCACGTTTGATCAAAGGGGACAACCTCAAGGTTTCGTTTGTCAGGTCTTGACTACGGGATTACCCAGTGGTTTGATGTGTTTTTGCTAGAAACACAAGGGGACTTACGATGATATGAATAATTGTTGGATGAGTTCCCTAGAACTTTAATAGTCCTGCTTATCGAATGGTTTAAGTTGGGTTGATACTATTTTCAGCAAGACTGCAGATTCTCTTGGTAAAAAAGAAAGAAAGGAAAAAGAGGGATAGAGAGAGAGAGGTACAGATAATATAAAGTTTAACTAAGATAGCAGATTCAATAAACAGACAGACACCTCCAAATAACTAGATTAAGCATTACCAGGTATTTAAGCACAATACTTGCATCAATCTAGTGCGATCTTCAAGGGAAAATTGAATTTTCATGCTATTAAATACAACATAAGAACTTTGACATTCATTCAGTGAGCATTCAAAAACCGAACTAAGCATATGAAAGGTTCAGATTAACCATGCAGAAGGAAAGACAATCAGCCATTCCCTAACTCTATGAACAGCAAGGACTCTATCGGATGTTTACTTAGAAAATGCTATATAAAGGAAAGAAACATAACTGAAAATTCTAAATTAGTGAAGAAGGAGACCATGCACTCACAGGGAAACTTGAAACAGTCTTAACTTTGCATTAAATCTTGTAAATTTCGCCAGAGCTTCAGCAACAATCCATGAACTTCTTACAAAAATGAGGGAAAACCAGTCCCTTTTATTGGCTTCAAAAATGGATGAATGGCCAAGATCTAATCTAAACAAAAGGCCCAGATTCATCCTTACAAAAGAGTACCCATACCCATAAATGAAGGGTAAATATCAGCAACTACCCCAAAGGGAGCAATAACTACCCAAAAGGTAATTAAAACTTATCCAAAATAATCCAAAAAGGCACACATAAAGTTTTACATTTAGTTGACTTGGAAGTCAAATATGTCCCTTTGGCCAAAAAGTGCGCTTTTCAAAATCAAAAGGAAAAAAGCACTTTAGGAGAGCACTTTTTTCTTTTCAGCTTCACATCCCTTTTCCAGGAATTCATCCTCGCCGTGCAAATATTCTTGCCAAAGGTCCCGACCTGCTATACGTTCCTCACGAACATATTCCTGGAACCTGAGGCACAATTGGAATAGAAAACTGAATGGAGGCATAGAAGGATGACGAATTTTATACTGCATGCCTTCAAGGTATTGATCTACGTGCTTCAAACCATCCTTCCAACTGGAACAATTACACTCGAAGCACAACATGTCTGAATGGAATTGACCAGCAAAACTCAGGTCCCTAGCGGAATAGGTAATCCTATCCGTCCCTAGTCTTTCCTCCCAGTCCGGCTGTATCACTTCATCGGACAGGTCATTTTGCCATCCCGAGACCATTGATCAGAGGATCGTCTTGCCGAGTTCTTGCATGGTTTTCAAAATTGTCTCGCATGCATCGTGTTCTTTATCAATGATTTCTCTTGTGTCATTCTTCATGGTGATAGTCCAGTACCATTCTTTGAAAATGCTGATATCATGGGGGTGCAGGATGTCGGAGAGTGTGGGGATCTGTGCCTAGGTCCAAAAGAGAGATCTTACGAGGGGAAGAGTGGTGGCAGCCACTTCATGCATTCTAAGGGATTCCCTCTTTACCTCTAATAGCCTGACCAGGGTGGTCTCTCGATGTGGGCCATCTCTTTTACTTCTTCAAGGATTCGTTCTCCCCTCCCTTTGATGCCTTGTATCCATTCTCTGGTGGCCCTTGCAGTATCCCGTACTCCTTCAAACTCCGATGTGGTCCTCTGTGCCAATGTCGTCGGGGGAATGTGGGATTCAGAAGCATTGTGTAATGGTCTCAGGAGTTGATCGATGTATTCCTCGGCCTGCTCAGCACAAGCTCGATACATGTCCCTTTCATCTGTTATTTCTTCAAGTTGCTTGAGTATGTTCTGTATTGAATCCTTGAATTCCTCCTTTTCCTGTTCCTTAGTGGCTCGTCCGATGGGGACGGTTGTGATGCTATAATCTGCCAGTGTGATTTGATCTGCTGGCTTGTCTATATGCGAGGTGGCGATGTGAAGAATACGGTTCCTTTGCTCATCTTTGGTTATTCTGGAATATGCCTTGGGCTTTTTCTTCCCATTGGCTTTAGCTTGATCTATACGTGAGAAGATGTCCTCCAAATCGATGGGTGGCTTTGTGGCGGCCTTGCGCTGGGCTTGGGCAATTAACCATTCTTGAGGTACAGTCTAGGTTGATGCTATGGTTAAGTTTGCACTCTATTCTTTGACGTTTTCAGCCATCTCATCACAAATTTGCAGCTGTTCCGCTATAGGAGGAGTAGAGGAGGTGCCAAGTTCTTTGCTTGTAGCCGAGTTTTCCCCCACTTCACTGAACAATTGCCCGGTGCCTTTGTGTGACGGTTGCGCTTTAGTCTTTTCAGGCCCACAGGTATTATCTGTCTTTTGCTCTCCTTCAACAGTGGAGTCACCCTTGGTAGTGTTATGGAGCAGCAATTCATGGCGGCTCTGTTGGGTGGATTCATGTACTTCGATCCCCTGATTGGATGGAATCTCTCCTTCCTCAATTTGGTTATGTGGTTCAGCTGATCCAATTACTCTTAGCTCGACGTCCAGCATGTCGGGTGCGGGAGGATCATCAGCTCCAAATGCATCGATGTCACTCTGGGAAGGAGGAGCAGGTATATAATCCAATTCTACTACATCATCGGACGAACTAGGGTCCTTTGATGACGAAGTGACCTCTGGTCTCCTAATGGGAATCTTTTCCCTTCTTGTTCTTTTGGATGTCCAAGTTCCTCTACTGGCCTTGGCCTTCTTCCTTTTCTCTGGCTTTTCAATCTCTTCCTTAGGTGCATTGGAAGTTCCCTCATCTCCGAAGGACTGAGAATCCAGGTTACCCATTAAGTGGTAAGTGAACTGGACTCCTTCATGAATTAGTCGCTCAATCTGCTGATGCAACCCAGTATATCTTCCTCGGGCTGCCATGATTGCCTCAAAATCAATGATCGGGTCCTGCGACCAATCAACGCCTAGCAAAAGATGCCTTACTGCCTCAAATTCCCAGACTTGCAAGCAATTTCCTGAATCTACGAGTTGATCTCGGACCCGGCGATATTCATAGAGTGGCATTTGCTGCACACTCAGCCTTGAATATTCACGCCTTCGGACCTCATAGTCATCAGAGCAGTTTTTCCAATAATCTTCAACTGACTCCTTTGCTTTGTACTGCCTGCCATAGGCTCTCTTTGCCAGATTGTCGTGATCGAAGCATTTCCTTGGAAAATGCTCCTGTAGGCCATAGGAGGCCAGCTCTGCAAAGGATTCCTCCGCCTGGGATGGGGTCTTTAGATGGACATCCTGGTTGCCTATAATCATGGGGAATGTGAATCCATCCTGCTTGCTATCTCTAAGTAAGCTACCGGCCGAACGTGACTGCCTTGCGACCTCCATGAGAACTATCTTGTCGGTTGGGTATCGTGGAAGTTGGAGAGGGGCACCATCGAAGCCAGCTATCCAGATGTAGGAGAACCTTGGGAACTGGATGAACCAAGCTCCGTATCTCTGTACTAGAATAGTAGCTTGCTCCGAGAGCCTTATGTGTAATCCTCCCTGCATAAGCCTGACCAAGCGCATTGTGAAGGTGTCATTGACGTGCTTATACTGGCCAGCTGCATAGGCCGGGCTATTCTTTTCCCTCTAAGCTATATCCTGATAGTGTAGCTGTGGGTAACAATCGTATACTTTTACTTGATCAGGTCCATTCCCGATTTGACCTTTCATTATCAAACCTGGCAGCGGTTGGTTCCTAGCGAACATGTAGACTAAATAGGATGTCATAGTGAAGTACTTCTTTGCCTCAAGTTCGATCAGCTGGGTGTGGATATTGTTGCTTATGATCTGGGCCAAGTCAAACTTGGATTTCCCAGCGAAGACCTGTTTTGTGAAGTAAAACATCCATTCTTCAAAGTAGATGGATTTGGGGAGTCCCATAACCCTGCTGAGCAATGTGACCATGTCCCCATGCTCATTTTGAAAGTCACTTCTTGGGGTCTTTTTCCCAATTATGACGCTTGGAGGTCTTCTCTCCCTGTACCACTCTTCATTGATCAGTGTTCTGCATCTGGTAGGATTCATATCATACGCCCCCTACGCTTCATCTATAGTCGTGGTTGTGGGATTGTTTGGGAAGGGAATATCAAATGCGTCCCCAATGGCCTCAGGAGTGAAGTTAGCGATGACCATGTCCTCGAGGAGCACCAATCTGGAACCTGGTTGGTAATGTCGGGTGGCCTCCATTACTAACACATAGTTTTGCACTGCTGGGGGAAATCCCGTTGCTTGGGCGATGCCACTTTCCATCATCTGCCATAGGCATCAGGGAAGAAGACTCGGCTTCTGAAATCTTGGATATCGATATGGCCTACGTCAGTATCACCGACATTGTCCCAGACACTCTAAACTTTTGACTCCTTCAGTCCCCCTCTTTGATACTGGTATTTCATCCTTTCGACTCTGCGAGGGATATCTGATTTGGATGCTCATGATGTCTCGGCTGTAGCAAGCGTCTTTGATGATTCTACCGCCGATTTAGGCATTTATCCTGCACAGCCGAACGCAGATTACGAGGCAATAAAAAGGAAGTAAAGCGGGTTAGATAAAGGATATACCAGCATACCAGGATCAATTCAAAAATCGAATTGAAAGAATAGCATGATATTGTTAGCCGAAAGCTTGATTGATTTAAACATAAGTATTTATGAAGCTTTTCGATTGCGAATTTATACTTAGGCATTAATTTCAAAATGGACAAAGCTTGAGAAATTTTCCTAAGTCTGAAAATGCATCTTCTAACTGATTCTTAGGAGTAAGTTCTGATTTCAATCGCTTTGCATGACGCCTTACAAACGGAAAAAGATGCGATTTGAAGACTTTAAGCATTTTAATCAAATTTTTTTTGCACAGACATCCATCCAATTTGTAAACATTTCAGACGATTGAGAGAGCTAAAGCACACTTACCTGGTGAAAATGAATGGCGAGAAATTGCACGATTTGCCTTGCAAGAACGAATTCCAAATTTTGAATGGGAGGGTCTGCAATTTTTTGAATTTTAACGATTAACTTCTTTATTCAAAAATTATTTTTTTTGCGCCTATGGTTTGAAAAGGACCTGCAGTTTTACTTTTGAATTTGAATTTGAGACTTAGCGATTTTAATTACCTTGGCGATATGGGCGATTTGTTTTGGCGACTCTTTACTACTCTCTACAAAGTATAAGAACCTCTTGACTTTCAATGCTTCAAAGAAGAGTTACGATAGCACCTTTAAATGGCGAATTTGGGAGAATGAAGCGCCTTTGCAAGTTTATAATCTCTAGAAATTCCAGTCTCAACCCCACGCAAGGCTTTGGCGATGGAGAATGGGGTCGGCGGCACACACTTATTGCGCGATAGGCTTATTAGCGCGGACCTTGGCAAACTTCGGGGTTTTCTTTTATCTTCAAGCTTTGCCCTTCATGCGATTTACCACACACATCGCAATTTTCGACGGTCGAAGCGGCTCTGGGAGGGTTTTGCGGACCCCTTCTTCACATGATTGACCACGCACTTACCCTCGAATGGCGAATTTTGGAATTTAGAAGGGTTTTGAAAACTTCAATATATGCGTTTTCTCCTTTGATGTGATTTTCGGAGGAATGAGATTTTTTAGAATTTTAAACACTTCACATTTGACCCTTAGTCATGCGAAGTTCGGCGCTTAGGCGTGGTTTGCTAAATTTCGGCGTTTTCTTTTATAACGCGATAGGAATTTTGAAAACTACGGCACTTTAACCCCCTTTGTCAACTTCGCAACCTCTGAAGAAATCGCAATTTTCGGGAGTGTGGCGTGGTTTGCTAAACTTCGGACCTTTTGACAATTTTGTCAACTTCGGCGACTTCTAGTGTTTTGCCAATTTTCGGACCTTTTTATCGTTTTTCTAACTTTCAAATTTTTCTGGCATTTTGGCCTAAAGGTCCGAAATTCGCCCCTTTTGGGCATTCTGGCAACTTTTTAATTTTCTGGCATTTTGTCCCAAAGGTCCGAAATTTGCCCCTTTTGGGCATTTTGAAATTTTTCTAATTTTTTGGCATTTCGGCCCAAAGGTCCGAAATTCGCCCCTTTTGGGCATTTTGAAAATTTTCTAATTTTCTACACTTCGGCTTGAAGGTCCGAATTTCGCCCCTCTTTTGCCTTTCAGCTGGCGAGAATCGCCATTCATACAAATCTCACAAACTTGTAAAAACAAACGTCATGTAATCTCTCTCATTATTCTTATGCAAAAATCGGCGACTTTGCGTCCTCATGCGACCTTCAGATGCGTTGTCCCTTGCTTGGCGGACTTCGCCAGTTTCTATCATCCCATGCCTATTCAAGGTGATTTTGCAAGCTTGAACAATCTCTTGGAATTCGTCCCCGAGGGCTCGACTGACCTAATGGAATCACCGGCTCCTTCGTTCAACATTATCATCTCACGGACTGATCGCGGGCTCGCTCGAAAGGACGTGAGATACTCTGCGCGAAATTCAACAGGGCGAAGACGAAAAAGGGCCCTCAAAATAAGGTGGACCCTGTCAACGACAGGGAGCGTGTGCAACGCACAACACACTACTTAACCCAACCGCCAATGTTGTAAGTCGTTGGCTCCAAGCTATTACAAAACTTGAAAACACAAAGTATATACCCTAAACGATATACAGTGTGCTTAACCCAGCGTATTTTTTTGAGGAAAAATTGTATAAAACACAGAGTAGGATACTCAGGATCCAAATGAACCGAACCAACACTATGCACAATAGTGAAAAAAATCGCAGCGCAAGTATCTCATTAAATAAAACAACAGTATGCTTGGATAGCGCAATGCAAGTTCCATGAATGTGATAGGGGAGTCGTGAAAATCAAAAAATTAATTGAATATTCAATGTTCCTATGTTAAATAAAACAAATCGCACAATTTAGGGGTTTTTTATGGATAGGGCCCACATTAGACAAAAAAAAATTAAAAAGATTTTTTATGTTTTTAACTTTAAATAAATGGCCCCAACCGTGGGGAACGTCCATTTGTCCCCGAGACAATCGAGGGACGTCCTAGACATCCCCCTCCGTCCCCAGGAGGTATGGACGTCCCCCACGGTTGGGGCCAACATCACCCAATTTTCTAGGATGTTTTCGAAAAATTCTAGCATATTGGGGATGGGGGGGAAACATCCCCTAGTCGTGCCCACGTCACCAAAAGAACCCCAGGACCAAGACGGGGGTTTTAAGGCTAGGGACGTGTACTTGGGCTACGTAGTAAAACAAACATTAAACCATCAAGCAAATTGTTGTTAAAATGAGATTTCAGTCTACCAAATGACGTTCTTTATCAGTGAATCTAACAAAATATCTTAGTGGAAGACGGCAAAAAAAGTTAGTGCAAACAAGGTGGGACATTACTATGGCATCAAAGCTTGCGAACCTACCAACCTAGGTGTTGTGATTCAGAGTTGGAAAGATATCTACAACTAAGAATTCTATATTTGAGTTGATGCAAGTACTCTCTAATCTAATGAAGGATCCAGACATTAAAGTATGTCCATATAGAGCCTTTTGAAAGCAGTGCCTATTATAGTTTCACTGTGACTTGGAGAGTGATTTGCTTAGAGAATCCATCACACATGAAGTACATACTTTCCCTAAACATAGAAATCAGCACTTTAACATATGGGATCAAGGTGTGTTAGCACCTAAGTATGATGAGACTCCTATATGGGATAAATTTCCTTTTGATTGTGATGATGTTTCAAAGTTTTGAGCACAATGCATGCATTGAGGGTGGCATTAATGGTGTTGATTTTGATGATGGTCTTGTGTTGGCACCTAAGTATGATGAGGATCCTCCATGGGATAAATTTCCTTTTGATCGTGATGATGTTTTGGTTTAGAGCACAAGGCATGCATTGAGGATGGCATTAATGGTGTTGATTTTGATGATGGTCTTGTGATCAAATCTGATTTATCATTATATGAGGCTGACTTTGAGCAGAGAATTAGTGACTTTGATGATTTGGATCCACAGTTTACTACTAAAAATGATAATGGAGAGGCACAAGTGATTTGGGACACCTTTGGAGTCATTGATGATAGGAACAAAAGTCCCGATTTTAGTATTCATCGTAGCAGCAGTCATTCTTTGCATGATCGCGATTGGAAGAGTCAATTCTTCATGTTTGTTGATAATGCATTGCTTGACATGGCTGTTGACATGGCTCATGACAATCCACTTTTTGAGTTAGGTGATGGGACAGCTCTTGGTTGTAGCATTACACTTGGTGAAAATAGCAAGGTGTGGGATCCAAGACTTGAGTTGGAGTGTGGTTTGCAGCCTGGTTTTGATGATTGGTTACCCCACTAGGAGACCACTAGATTAGAAATGTGCAAATAAGGAGATAGACGAAGATTGCATTATGAGTGATATGACACTTGGAGGCATCATCATTCCTTACTACATGAGGAATTGGAAGGTAACTTGGGTATGCAACTTAACGATTTCAGTTGAGAGCTATTTCCTTGTTGGTATTCACTTTGAGTTGCTTCATTTTGGCATGAAGTTTGGTCTTGAGTTTTGGAGTTGGCCAACAAGTGGGACAGTTCATATATTATCTAAGTTGATGTGTAGTAAGTAATGTGTCACGTCCCCAATTTTTGCCCTTCATTAGGGACAGCATTTCTACAAGGGTTGGTCCATTATTTGGTTCCAGTAGGCCAGCGGAGCATGGAGGGAACCAACTCAAGGGCTTAGAGAGTCGTGCATGAGCCTTTCAGGCAGTTTGGAACAATTGATAGCAGTTTCCTAAAATTTAGGAGGGATCCCTATTTTTTAGGGATTGACTAAGAGTGGTCTTGGGGGCATCCGAAGACATCTGGAAACGTTTTGGAGACTTTGAGTGCATCTCCTATTTTTTAGGAGGAACTCCCAGTTCACTGACAGACCTTCCAGAGGTGCACACAGCAGAGGAGGACCATTGGGGTTCAATTTCAGGTTGATAGGGTCAATCTCCTACTTTATAGGAGCATCCCTATATTGTAGGGGAGAACTACCAGTTGACCTATGAGGTTTAGGCATCCTTCACAGTCAGGTGGCTACAAGCAGTTTTCAGTTTTCAGCTCATTTGAGCATTTTATGAATAATATTTCCTCAGTTGGATTAAATAAATAATAATAAAGTGAAATAATATAATCACTTTATATTATAATAAGGTGGCCCCTTGGCACATTTTCCTAGAAGTTATAACTTAATAATATGGCCACTTTTAACGAGGAATTAGACCCTCAATGTGTCAAACCACTTAGGGGAAGTTATTTTTTAATAAAAAGAAACATTTTAACATGTTTTATGATGCCAACAGTACAACCCTAACCCCAAATTTGAATTAGGGTTTGAGGCATGTTAAAAAGACATTGGGGGCAGCATTTTATTCATTATTCAGGTTATTGGAAAGAAGAAAACTTGCAGGTTGACCTCTAGAATACAGGGTTGCAGCATATTTTGGCCTCAAGGACGAAAAACCTTGTGCCTGGAGAGCTGGACGTCCACCCAGCTACATTATTCCTTCATATTTTGAGGAATTGGTTCGATCTTTGCATCATTTTCAGTAGTTTGTTCATCAGAAATTCCAATAAGTCCATTCAAGGGCCATATTGGTGTCTCATTATAGCAAATCGGGTATAATAACAGTGAATTGGTAATTTCCCAGCCTAGTCGTACTTCCTATAAGCTTTCCCAACAACTGTACCAAAGTTTTGAGCTAGGGTTAAGTAAATCATTTGCAGATTGAGTGCTTTGGAGGACTTCCATTACATATTTCAGGCTTAATCAGACCTGTAGCAGTGTAATCACCAATTATTCACTGCTATAGGTTTGATTAAGCCTGAAATAAGTAATGGAAGTCCTCCAAAGCACCCGATCTGCAAATGATTTACTTAACCCTAGCTCAAAACTTTGGTACAGTTGCTAGGAAAGCTTATAGGAAGTACGGCCAAGCTGGGAAATGACCAATTCACTGTTATTATACCAGATTTGCTATAATGAGACACCAATCTGGCCTTGAATGGTACTTATCTGCAATTTCTCACCAACAAACTACTGAAAATGATGCAAAGATCAAACCAACTCAAAATATGAAGGAATAATGTAGCTAGGAGGACGTCCAGCTCTCCAGGAACAAGGGTTTTCGTCCTTGAGGCCAAAATATGCTGCAACCCTATATTCCAGAGCTCAACCTGCAAGTTTTCTTCTTTCCAAAAACCTGAATAATGAATAAAATGGTGCCCCCAATGTCTTTTTAACATGCCTCAAACCCTAATTCGAATTTGGGGTTAGGGTTGTACTTTTGGCATCATAAAACATGTTAAAATGTTTCTTTTTATTAAAAAAATAACTTCCCCTAAGTGGTTTGACCCATTGAGGGTCTAATTCACCGTTATTATAACCGATCTACTATAATGAGACACCAATCTGCCCTTAAATAGTGCTTATCTGAAATTTCTCACCAACAAACTACTAATAATGATGCAAAGATTGAACCGCCTCCTCAGAATATGAAGGAAAAATGTAGCTGGGTGAACGTCCATCTCTCTAGGCACAAGAGTTTTCATCCTTGAGGCCAAAATATGCTGCAACCCTGTATTCCAAAGCTCAACCTGCAAGTTTTCTTCTTTCCAATAATCTGAATAATGAATAAAATGCTGCCCCCAATGTCTTTTTAACATGCCTCAAACCCTAATTCGAATTTGGGGTTAGGGTTGTACTTTTGGCATCATAAAACATGTTGAAATGTTTATTTTTATTAAAAAAAAAAACTTCTCGTAAGTGGTTTGACGGTTGACCCATTGAGGGTCTAATTTCTCATTAAAAGTGGCCATATTATTAAGTTATAACTTCTAGGAAAATGTGCCAAGGGGGGCACTTTATTATAATATAAATTGAATATATTATTTCACTTTATTATTATTTATTTAATCCAACTAAGGAAATATTATTCATAAAATGCTCAAATGAGCTCAAAACTGAAAACTGCTTGTAGCCACCTGACTGTGAAGGATGTCTGAACCTCATAGGCCAATTGGTAGTTCTCCCCTAAAATCTAGGGATGCTCCTAAAAAGTAGGAGACTGACCCTATCAACTTGAAACTGAACCCCAATGGTCCTCCTCTACTGTGTGCACCTCTGGAAGGTCTATCAGTGAATTGGGAGTTCCTCCTAAAAAGTAGGAGCGCCTCCTAAAAAGTAGGAGATGCACTCAAAGTCTCCAAAATGTTCCTAGAGGTCTCTAAATGCCCCCAAGACCACTCCCAATCAATCCCTAAAAATAGGGATCCAACCTAAATTTTAAGAAACTGTTGTCAATTGCTCCAAACTGCCTGAAAGGCTCATGCATGACTCTCTAAGCCCCTGAGTTGGTTCCCTCCACGCTCTGTTGGCCTACGGGTACCAAATAATAGACCAACCCTGCTAGAAATGTTGTAACTAAGGAAGGGCAAAAATTGGGGACATGACAGGATCCATGTGGTTTATATTAGTGAGTTTGGACCATTGCAAAGGATTGCTTTCCATTTAGCAAGAAGATTGGAAGAGTTCACATTGGCATTTATGACTCTACATGACACCTTTGGAAGATATATTGAGGATAATGGTTTGGGTTTGAGCAAATATTTCTTCCAGTTGCCTAAGTTCATGTTAGATACAAGGATTACAATTATGGACCTTACTAGGATGCTTCAGGAGGAGATGTTTCAAGGTATAGGTTTCATCCCTTACAAGTGTTTCAGCTTGGTTCTTGATGATGATTACTTTATTGGGTTCTAGGAGATGACAGTGCAATTTGGGCACAATGTGTTATCAATTATAATTAGAGTAGCACTGCGTCAGCATGGTGGTTCTTTTATGAGACTCACTTGGAACCCTAGAATCACTTTGGTTTGCAGTTAAACAACTTTTGAAAGTGAGAGAGACGATGCTCAATTTTTGGAGTTTATGCATATGCTGCCTTTCTTATTCTTCCTAAGATCAATTCTCTAAGGAGCTAAGCCAATTTATGCAATATTTAATTGCTCTTCATACAAGAGGTTTTCAGGACTCTTGTGTTGGTACATTGCAAGATAGTGCATTGAGTAGATGGTGCTACAGATCTCCTAGGTTGACTTGGGACCCTACAATCATTCTTAGTTTCAATTTGGATCAGTCTGATATTTGTGGGATTGTATTGGCATTGCTTGAGGAGAAGCAATCTTTGGGAAGGGTGGACTATAATGTCCCTTCTTCTGGGTTCTCTTGCAATGTTGTTGGTGTTGACTTTTTCGGTTTGTGTCAGCCAGTTCAGAGGAGTATTTGGATGTCACCAATGAGCTTAGATGATTTATTGGAAATCACTAACTCTTTTTGGAGGGATTTCGGACAAAGTGTCCATAATTACTATTTGTAGTGTCATTCTAGAAACTGATTCAAACAATTGGCAAACTATTTCTGAATAGTCGATGATTGCTAAAATTGATGATATCTTGGTGACATAAAGTCTTTTAAGATATTATTGTAAATAACGTTAAATTACTAAAGTTAAATTAAATATTTAACTAACATTATTTTATTTTATTAAACTAACTTTATTTTGGTGCCTAAGGTTTTAAATAATCAAATAAAGTGCTTTTGGGGTGGGCGCCAACTTAGGTAGACATAATGTAGTACCCCTCCTTGATCAGACTCTTTTTGTATTTATGTTTGACTTCAGATGACTGTTCAGTGGAACATTATTGTATATTGATTCAGACTTTATGCGATGTTATTTCATGCTTTATCTGGATTTGTGGTGTATGCTTTCCTGCAATATCTCAGTGCTTGTGATTAATGTTATTTTTATAGATCATTATCATGGACTGACACTTTTACCTTATATATGCGATGTGTTATTTATATGTTACGTGTTTGCAAGTGTATGGGATGTGAGGGGATGATTTTCCTTCACTCACTCCGGTGAGATAGGGAATGTCACGATTCTCCTTCATCGGTGTGTGTGCAGTGTCTGTTTATATATTTGTCTATATGCACGTGTGGTTCTTTGGTGCAGGATATTGCAGGTACTAGTATCGGGTAGGTACGGGGTATCGACTCCACCTGGTTTCACAGGTCTGAGCGTACCTTATATGTTCGATGAGAGTGGAGGAGATAGTTGTTGGACCCTAGCTTGACCCGCAGTTACACTTGTGTGAGTGTTGTCAGTCCGTCATCTTTTCCATTTGACCGATATGCGAGTCAGAGTGCTTTAGTGTTTCATCTTGTGAGTCGTCATTTGAGCATTCCTTGTTTTGCGTGTTTCCGTTTATTTAAATGGTTATTTAATTGAGTGGATGATGCTATTTTTGTGTTGGCGTAATTATTTAATTATTATGCTCTTGAGATTATTGATTTAATTAAATAAAAGATTTGCTAGAATTAAATGGTTAAAATGGCTTATTTTATTGTGCTATAGTTGTATTATTATTTTGTGAAAAGAAATAAGTATTTGCCTTACCATTTAAATTTGGTATGCATGTGTTGAAGAAAGTATTTTCGAAAATGAAATAATAATAAATAAAAGCTTTTCCTTTTGCCTTTCCATTTGACTTTTGCATTTTATATTTTGTTGGAAAAGAATTGTTTATGGAAAAAGGGTAAATCTGATTGTTTTTACTTTTTAAATAATTTAATCTGATTGGTTGGAAAAACTTTTAACCTAGAAAGTTTAGGTTGACATATATTTTTCCCATATATTCCTGGGAGATCACGGGAAGAAGGGGAGGCAGAATTTTGAAGGAGAAATTTGGAAAAACCATTTTGGAAGAGGGGCTGGAGTTGGATTTGGGTTGCAAGATTGGGATTCTTCCATCAATTTGCTTCCTGGTTTGCTTGAAGGTTGGATAACCTCTTCTTGTTTTGCAATTTAAATTTTGAATGTTTTAGTTGTTTTCTGTGCGTTGGAAAAATGTAAATCTCCTTGCAAATTCTTGTTGAATGATTGGAATGAAAGGAATGGTAGCTATTAATGATGATTTTGTTGAAGTCATAGCAAATGGGTGCATGTTGGAAGGAAATGGTTAATCTTTCTATTTGTTGTTTGTTATTTGCTCTTACAAAATCAAGTTCTTAAATTATCTCTTCTATTTGGAATAGAAAGGAATTGATTTAGTTTGTTGTGCATTTTCTAGTATCTATTTGCCCAAGATTTGGGGCTTATGTTGGCAAAAATTGGTTATTTGCCCTTGCAAGATGCAAGGAATTCTTCTTGTGTAATGGAAGTGAAGAAATCTATTATAATCCTTCTCCTATCTTTTAAAATTCTTCTTATGTTGCCCAATATCCTTATAATTGGGGCTCTTGTGTGTTATTATTCATCATTTACCTTATTGGTAAATATCCTTTCTCATTTTGGATTCTAGCACTGTGTGTGTGTGCCCCGTGAAATAACAGGGGATGATTTAAATTCATTTTAAATTGTTTAGAGAAGGAAAATTATTATTAAATTAGTTAATCTTGCCCACGTGGCGGGCTAGTCCCACCACGTGGGATGATAGTTGCTTGCTACCGCGGTAGCAGCACTACCGGCGGGTAGTGTTCGCTACGGGGGTAGTAGCACTACCAGTCAGTAGGACTGCTACCAATCGATAGCAGTACTACCGGTCGGCAGTGGCTGCTACCGGCGGTAGTGTCTACTACTCTGGCAGCAGTGCTACCGCAGGTAGGGCCTTGGCCCACCGCGTGCCGTTGACCCTCACGTACATTTCAATGTGCCGTTGAGTTTAATTTTTATTAATGCAATGAATTTTTTAAGTTAGTTTAAATGTTAAATTTTAATGGTAATTTATAAGTTAATTTTATATGTTGATTTTTATATTGATTTAATAGATTTATCTACTGAAAATCAAGGCTTTGGATATTAATTCAAATTGGTAATTTTGGATGTATTTTTGGAAATAGATTATATGTTTATATAATTCATATTGTTATTTGGTTGAATAATTAATATGGATTTGATTCTATATTGGTGTATTGAATTTGGAAATTAAATAGAAGTGAATGTTGTATCTGAATGATGCATTAAATGAAGGGTGTTTTATTTAATTTTCAATCAATGAAGTTGCAAGTGTTTATGATGCTGATTTTCTCAAAGATTGTCTGAGTGCGGACTTAGTCAAATTAGCTTCCCTTGTAAAGAGTATTATTTGTGTTATTTCTTGTCTTTGGTTCAGTCGTCCTGTTGTGGCGTATTTGGTACCTTTTGATCAAGTGAAATATGATGACCTCGTTGTCGTAACCAAGTAGTGTCTTTTCCTTATGGTTAACCAAGGGTCAGTATGTCCTTGTTTTGACCACTTGTATTTGGATAGTGGTGTTATGGCTGTTTGCTTCGCCATAGGGTCCTCGTGGAGTGACCATGTTTGCTTAGTGTCCTTTGAGAGAGTGGCTTTTGAGTGGGGGCCGCGTCTGAAGTGGATGGCAGGATAACCCCTCGAAAGTCAGTTAATAAGTGATAACCTAATAATTTGAATAGGAGGTGGGTAGTGTATAACATTATAAAAGATATTGTACCCCGTGCATGTTGAGTGCTCGTATAGGCCCAAGATGTAATGGGAAGGCCTGGAATGGCAAACCGACCACCTTGTCTTCACAAAAGGTAGGTAGGGTCTGCATGAGACTTAGTTGGAGCCCGAGGTTCGGTAAAGGTTACAAGGATAACCCAGGATGGGGGTCGGGACCTATGGAAGCCTACCATGGTAACCATCATAAGCTATGCGATGACACTCTCTCTTTAGGGTCACTTGTGTTTTGTGATGTCGAGTCACTTGAGTATTGTGATGTTGAGTCACCTGGAATATTGTGGAGTCGTATTCTACTGTCATGGAGTCGTATTGTTTTGTCGACCATGTCATGCTTATGCTTGCTTGAGGGTCCTCTGCTATCTCCTAGCACGGTGGGGTGATTCTAGTTTGGGATCACATGGTCGGGTGGTAGTGCCACTTCCCATCGAATGTTCTTGTTTGTACCTTCATGCGAGGATTGGCTTCGCAGGTGTTCCTTTGGTTCATGACTCATGCTCTATCTCATGTTTGGAGATTATTCTTGGAGACCTATGTGGTCAGTTGTATCAATGAACTTATGTAACCTTGTAATTTGGTTAAGTTGTAACTCTGAATGTATTGAGAGCCATGTATTGGAGGATCAATGTAATCCTAAGGTTTGGATGTTATTTATCAGCTTTCTATATGATTAGTGTAAATGCTTTATTAAAGAAAAGTTGTATTGTATCCTTTCAATCTTTCAATGGTGTAACTGTTATTGCATATGGCTTATTATGTTCTATGAGTTTTTGATGGTTAATTGGATTAATCGTAATTGTGGAATTTAACTTTTAGTTTTATTCTTCGTTGGTAACCCTTTAAGGAATTCTGGTGTAAGTCTTCCTCTTGTGTTATTATAGTGCTATTGTCCTAATTAATGCACTTAGTGTGATTTATACTTTTAAAAAAATATATATATTTCACCCTTACATGTGGTATTCCTTTGGGGTTCCTGGCGGGGTATTACACATAAGGTGAATTTAAAATCAAATTAGAAAGTGCAAAACTCTAATTATGCTGAAGATTATTATTTCTGATATTTCTCTCCAATTGAGAAGAAGAAACCTTGTGTGGTTTAGAGATCGAATGTGATTCATCTCAAGCCTTTGGAGGATGAAAACTCTCTTCTGAAAATCTGTTTCACTGGTGGAAGATCTAGCCTAGTTGGTATTTGTCAGAGATATCACTAAGTATTTCACAGTGCATTTACTTTGACATTTTGTGTGTTTTCTATTATTGGTAGTCTGCAGGAGTTTGGATTATTATTGCCAAACATTGTAAAAGAGCTTGGATGCCATACTTGTTGAAGCTGACTTATTATTAAAATATTGTTTGGTGTGGGATCTTGAGGAATTTGGCAGATTGTTCTTGGCATGGTTTTTCCTCCTTATCAAGGCACGAGCCTTCTATTGGTTGGATGTGGGGTTTGTACTAAAGTCTAAAATCAATGCTTATCTTGACATTGGAAACCTTGCTTGGTGGAATGAACTATGGCTGTGTAGAATTAAGGGTAATCTGAGCTGAGTGTTGGACATTGCTGGGTGCTACAATGACATAAATAGTGACTCACAGCTACAGTAATTAGTTTTCTTTATTTGGCGTGGAAGTTCTATCTGCTATTTGGGTGTTCATCTGCTAGCAATCAATATTCAGTCTATGCTCAGAAATTTTGAGACTTTTTGGTGTGGTAGGTATTTGCTGTATGATTCAGTTTAAAATAAAAATTGAAAGCTGTGAGTTTCAGATTTATATTTTAAGGGTCAGCAATATGCATTGAGTTTTGCCACCTTTATCAGATGTGCAATAGAGAAATACACTTCCTTGATGGGCACATGTGGGTTCAAGGTGACTTTTCAGATCTGTTTGAAGTTGAAATAACTCCTTTGAGGTGCCTAAGTGTTAAAAAGGGGATCAAAGACAGTGACAGTAATTTGAAAGAAGCTGAAAATTAAATAATTGTTTTGGCAAAGTCACCCCTGTTGCTCCAGTGCATCACTTGGCAAAAACACAACATAGTTTTCTGAGTGTACTATCTTAATCTTGATTAATTTTTGACATTCTAGAAGTTGGTGGAGCCTTGTGAAGGGATTAAAGAACTGACCAGCAGTTTGGGCCTTGAGAATTAATGCCAAGAGGAATATTATTGCTGTTCATGTGGGTCTGAAATCTTCCATCATTGGCGTTGTTATACTATCTTATCCTCGTAAATCTAAAACAAACACTAAACCATCAAGTAAACTGTTGTTAAAATGATATTTCAGTCTAGCAAATAATGTTATTTATCAGTGAATACAAGCAATCTGTTTGACAAAATATCTTATAGTGGAAGAAGGCAAAAAAAAAATCTTCTCTAGTGAAACCCTTTGGGGTTTGGAGATTGAGCACAGTTCATCTCAGCCTTCTAGACGATGGAAACCCTCTTGAAGAAGATCGACTATGGTGGCGAGAGATCTTCCCTGGTCGATTGCAGCCTGAGTGTCATGGATTGCAGGTTTGATTGAAATTATTTAAGTTTGTGGGATTCGAAGAAATCAACTTATCTTCTAGTTTTTTCTGACGTTATCAGGTTTGTGGGTTTTAAGCTACATAAGATTTACAGGCAAAAAGTAAATATCTATTTTCTACGTATGCAAATTATTTGAAATCAGAGTTTTGTGCAGTGTGTTCTCATGATAAGGGAAGAAATATTAAATTAAAAACTATAGTAGTGGCTATTAAGCCCCCAAGAGGAGACTGTATATTTTTTAACTTTGGCAAAGTAGGGGCGATTCAGTGTTTATTGGCTTCGAAGCTTTAATCCAGGGGACACCGCATCCCCAATCCTTCCTAATGAGATTCGAAGCCAATTTAAATAGCTTTAAATATCTGAAAATCCAACACAGGAGTCAAGGAAGGTTTGGCGCAGCATTTTTGTTTTTTATAGTGGATTCTTGGGAGGTGTGGGAAGTGTTAGAAAAAGACAAAACGGTCTTAAATTTGCAGCTTAGACAGTCTAAGCCACCTCTTTCCTGAGCAATACAAATAAATTAGGAATTCATGGAAGTTTCTGGGTCTTGTGTCTGGGCCGCCATACATTCTAAGTGATCACCTAAATAAAATAAAGAGATTGTGTTTTATGCCAGCTCTTGTGATAAGTGTTTAACTCTCCCATGATCATCTTCTTTGCTGGACGTCTAAGAAAAGCACAAAGCGCATAAGACAAAGGTTATCCAGCGCAGCAATAAAAACAAGTTAAGGAAATGACTTCTTAGCTGCCGTTACTAAAGGAGAAGTCGTGAACTTTAAGCAAAGTCGTAGCTTCCTTAGAGAGATTTCTGGAGCATAGTATTGGTTGACTCAAGACCTCTGAGTGGATGAGTGTATGCTGGGTGTGAGCAATGCAAAACTAGTCGATGGTTTTAGTTTTCAAATACTGGCTTGATGTTAGAAATGATGATGTAGAAACATCGAGCATATTGTGAGCACTATATTCTAAGTTAAAGTCACATGGGAACAAGCTCTTGTTGATCGACTCATTATTGCTGTAGTGATGTGTTGGAATGCTGAAGGTACTTATGATGGGCAGAATCCTTAGAGGCAGGACAAGTTACCTTGGACTGGTGCATTCATCTCTGCAGCTCGCAGTTGATTTTTGGGCAGTGATTTAACACTTTGTTGGGATGTTGGAACAAGCACAGTTGAGGATCTCATTCCATTTCCTATGGTATGCAAATATAGGTGTTGCTGGTCTCAATTTCTGGGCATGCTCAGAGTTGAAAATTGCCTCAAAAAAGGTCAGAAAATGCAAACTGCTTACCTAGTATTGTAACAGATTGCACAAATAAATTAATTGATTCTTAGTTCAAAGTGATTCAACAGTTTGTTAATTCTGTTATCTCAAATTTGTATCTGTTCATTGGAAATTTCATGAATGGTTATTTGTCTCTGTTCATTGGAAATTTCATGAATGGTTATAACATTGTGCCTTAGTGAAATAAATGCTATTTGAATTCTTATGAATAACCATTAAAAGCAACTTGAAACAACACACATCAGCACTCTCTTAACATTCCAGTTGATACCTCTCAAGGAATACATGAGAACTGTTTAACATAATGTCAGTGAACTGAACACAAAAGGGTGCAAAAATTTTGCTGCCAGAACAGAGGTATCATATTACAAATCCTCATTGTCTTCAAATGTTTCCTTCAAGTATATTAAGGAGACCTGTAAACCAACCAGAATATATGTGGAATTGCCGCTTAATACTTCTTTTCTATTCAAATAACCGGTTTTCTATTCAAAAAGTACTACCCTATACATAACAACTAGGCTCCACTACAGCAGAGTATGTTGGATCTTCAAAAATTGGATTCCCATAAGTAAATCCCCTGTCAAATGTTAGAAACACCATGAAGCTTTACAACCTTCAATAATGAACATTGTAAAAATAACAGCTTTTTACACATATCAAGGAAATACTAAACAAGAGAACATTGTAAAAATAACAGCTTTTTACACATCAAGGAAATACTAAACAAGAGAAATTTCCATGTGCTGATATCTTTCTGGAACAATCCTAACTCTGATTCTAGAAAATTTGAAATTGTGAAAAACTCATTTCCACAGTTTCTATGGCATAGATACAAACATAATACTCCAAATCACATTAATATAAAGCAGTGTAATAAGATCCTGTTCCAAATGCTTATAGCTTCAAATCAAGGAAAAAAGCATGCTCATTTCTTGGTTATGTTAACATCTGAAAAAAAGAAGAAAAGTATCTCATTAGGAGATTCAAATACAATAAGAATACAATAAACTATTATGTTTCCTGAAATCATTTCACTACAGAGATTCTCACTTTCCCTTTGTCTTTTATAATCAAAAGGGAGGAAATAACCCAATAAGCTAGACCAAATTTATGTATTTTCAATCCCTTTATTTGCTGTCTATTTTAAATTATTCTTAGCTAATATGTTTCGAATTTTAGATAGGGAGACAGCAGCATAGGTAATGAAAGGAAAATGTAAACCCCCAATAAACATAAAAAAGAAAACAGTATCCTAAAACAACTAATGTAAACATAAACCTGATCATCCAAGTCCTCTAGTACAGACTGTCCGTCAAGCTCTGCAGGCATTCCTTCCCTCTTACAAGTAAGCCAGGTAACAGTTTGCCTCTCCACGTCATCTCTTGAAACCCTTACCGAAATAGCCTTGTAGGTTGGTCCTACTGGTGATAATCCTGCTGAGACCGCAGGATTAAAGTGAATTCTTGCAGACTCTGCACAAAAATTGCATTGTTGTAAAGAAAATAATTAGCATGGCAGTTATTCTCAAGTTCAAGTGTATAAAATAAAGATAAATGCAATCCTAAGCAAACTTTGTTTAACAGAAAACTAAAATTTTAAGATTTTGGGTTCACTTAACAAAGAATGTGTCATCTTAATGAAAATAGCTAAACCTTGTTAAACGTAAAACTTAAATTCTAAGGTTTCTGGGTTCACTTATAACAAAGAATGTGACATCTTAATCAAAATGGCTCCTTACAAAAGTTTCAACACATACTATAAAAAAGAATTGGTGGTCTCTTCATGGCAATACCTTAACCAACATCTAAAAATTATTTTCATGCTAAAGACTGTTGGCCCAATAGTAGACTACTGTCAAAATCAAAACTGATGCATGCGTGATCACCTTTAGCTGCTGAAAGCCTGAAACAACCACCCAATGTGATCACCCTCAGGCCTAGCTAGCAGGTGACTCCATTAAGCCTATTCTTAAGTTCCTGAGGGTTGTTGGGTGGTGGTAAGGGAACTCCAATGTTATTGGAGAGCCTGGTTTCGAGTTTTCTTGGCATCCGATGGTGGTTTGGAGCTCAATTGGTATCTAGGATTGCAGTGATACTTTTAGAGGCATTTTTGGCCTCTTGGCCTGTTCTCCACACTTCGTTGAGAGCATACCTATTTCTAGTAAGTTCCCTTTTAGCATCTGGCATCATTCCTCAACTTTAGTTACCTCATGGTGTGATTAGTTTTGGTTTCCAGTACCTTGGCAGTGCATTCTGCAATTTGTTTGGGGATATTTAAAATATGCACTAAAGTTCTAATATTAATGTTTTATTATTTACTTTAGTGTTATATTTTTATTAAGTACCGTTATATCCCCTTAAGTGGATGCCTAGGGACGAGGACTTGAACATAAGTTAATTTTAAATTGTCAAAAGGGGCATTGAAGGAAAATGAATTATTTTGAATTTAAAATTGCTCTTTTCCCTCCAACTCTATAAAAGAGGTCTTGGGCTCTCATTTGGATTATTCAAAAGTGTTCACATAACAGCATGTGGTCAGATTGAATAGAGAGTTCTTCCAAGGCTTCATCAAAACCAAAAACCTTATCAAACAACATTTCGGATCTGAGAGATGGTCCCTATCTCGTTCGTGTGATTTCACATAGGAATCACCTTTGTTTACATAGGTTTCATAGTTCGAATTTCTTAAAAACCGAAGATTTTCAAGGTTTTCTGATTTGCAGGTTTTTGGGGTTTGTTGGATATCATTTCAAGAGATTTTTTGGTTGTTTTGTTTTAGGATGTTTTCAAAGCTCCTCTGTTGACCATACCACAATTTCAGGACACCATACCACCATGATTCATTGAGGAGGTTCAGCGACCTAGACAAGACTAGTTTTGAAGCTATTTGTGGAAAATATGAAATTATCATGACGGGGCCGTACATTTCAGGTGTTTGTTTATGCATGGTATGAGCCCTCTAGGCTAGAACGCCAAGATTTTATGCCTTCCTTTCAGGTCTTTGGAGGTGCCAAGAACTTAAACTATTGTTGCAATCAGTTCTGGCGTGAAAAAACAGGTCAATGATGAGTTTCTGAATTTTCCATTGCTGCCACCCCTGTTCCAACACTTGGGGACTGTGTTGGGAATAATTTGTTGAGAGTTGTAGACCTGGATTACCTACTTTCTACCCACTAAAGGTTGTTGTTCACTGCTGAATGTATTTTTCATTGAATTTGATCGTTGGTGGGTGGTCCTTGAGGCAATTGGTGAGTGTTGTCAGTAGCATACCTACTGCCCAGCCCTATCACAGTACTAAATTCAGGCCCGCTGTAACCTATTGCAAATTATTGACTGTTGGAGAGCAGTTTTGAGGTGATTGTGGGCATATTTTGTAGTCGTACAATCCTGAGTAAGTACTGAAATCAAATTACAAACCTATCACTGTCCATATTTTGTCATTTCAAGTCTGTTTGATGACTGTTGGTCTGTTGCATCACTGATCTGAGTCATTTGGGAGACTGTTTCACTTGTTGAGAGTCGGGTTTTGATGGTTTTGATGCTAAGTTACCGGTTCTTGTGGTTTTGGCTTGGGTCCGGGTCCTGGTTCGTGCCCGGTCCTGGTCCGGCCCAGGTTTGACCTGGGTCCTTCCCAGGTGGCCGGGTTCCCTGTGGGTCCGGGTGGAACCCAGGTCGAACCCAGGAGGACCCGGGTGAATCCAGGAGGACCCAGGTGAATCCAGGAGGACCCGGGTGAACCCAAGCCCGTGGGTTCCCAAAAACGGGGCCCATGGGTCAAAAAACAATAAAAATTTATTTTTGTATGGATTGTATATATTGAAAATATATATAATATATGTGTATATATATAAATTTATAATTAATATATGTATATATGTACGGATGAACCTGTACCCGTACCCAAGAAAAAAAAAATTTTGCCGAACCCGCGAATCCGTACCCGAATCCGAACCCGAACCGGTAACTTAGTTTTGATGTTTTCTATAAGCTGATTGGTGGGTCAGGGAGAACTTCAACTTTCTTGGAGAGCATGGGATTTGTCAAGCAATGGTTTTGTTCATGGCAGTAAGTTTAGATGGTCTTGGTGAGCCTCGTGATGCTTTCAGAATGCAATTCCAGCCTTTTGAGAGATCTCCAAACTTCTTGGGAAAACAAGCTATTTTTAGACACTCACTAAGTTGTTTCAATTCATCGTCCTCAGTTCTCATTGACCTATTGGTATGATTAGAAGTTCACATTTGTCTCATTTTGACACTTTCTGTAACTTAAGTCATTTATTAAATTATTAAATAATTATTACTTAAGTTTCCCCAAGGAGAAAATATTAAAGAGGCAACTAAGTATAATTTAAAAGGTGTTTAGGTAACACCTCCAAGGGGACACCTATGCACAATGGACCTTTTTTGTACATAACGAATTATTATTTATTAAAAGGAGTTTGCGGAGGAAATAGGGAAATTATTATTTTATTATCCTTATTTTCCCTCTAAAATGTTATAAAAGGAGGTTGAGTGTAATGTCCCTACTAGTCAGGGATCACTATCTATGTTATTGACTCTAATTAATCCTTTAGTTTAGTGCCATTGACTCTAATTAATCCTTAATGTTATTGTGGAGACGTATTAATTTGGATGTCGATCCAATGTTCATTAATCGCTTTTGATTATCTTGGATGCTATCTATGTTCAGATTCCTTCCATTTTAGTTGTCTTAATAAATATTATATTTATTGTTACATATATAACGATCAAGGAGGGGACATGACATTGAGAGATCATTGTTGACGTTAACCATGTTATGATATTTGTTTCTACTTCAGAGAGAACGTGTGTTCATCTCCAATTTTCTTAAGGATGAAAACCGTCTTGAAATTTATGTTTCAAGGGCAAAAATCCCCCTAGCTGGTTTAGGTGGCTTCATATAGAGGTCATAGCTACACCTGTAAGTGTAATTTCAATTGGTTTCTTTAGAGATAAAGGTATTTGATGTGTTTTGATGAGTTGTTTTTGGTTTTGATAATGCTGTTTGTTGTTGAGTTTGATGAGTTTTTGAAGGAGTTTGGTGGGGAGGTTGTACCACCATATGTTGACAGTTGAATCATACATGTAGCTAGGTATGAGGTTTGATCAAGCACTTATCTTTTCTCCAGTTTGGTTGACTCTTGGGTGGCACCCAACCTAGGCACTCTCATTGCTATCATTTTTTAGCCAAGCTTTTGGTGTTTGCATTATCAAAAAGGGGTTGTACATCTCACTAAACCTATCATAATAGCTGCTAAAAAACCCATTTCCGACCTGCACATGCTTCAATAAGATTGCCATTCTGTGTTGAAATGTCTTACAGTGTTTGTGGATGAAATAAACATTTAAGTGTAAGTGACATTTACATATAAACATTTACTTCCTTATACTTCAAGGCATATTTCATGTGTATAGTTCAAGGATGTTTGAGATGGATTTCAAATCTATAAAAGTCACATTGCAAATTCTAGTTTTTGAAGGATCTTATAATTTTTCAATCTTATTCAAATTTCAGCAAGCAACAGATTCCTATCATCTTCAATAGCACCAAGCCATTATCCAATGTTGACAAGAGTTTTGGAGGTATTCCTTGATGTTTTGGGTTGTTTTTCTTGCTGGTCGTACAGTTTGGATTGGTGTTTCAATTCTGATTTCTGATGGGTGCTTCCAAGCATTGTCTTCAGCAGTTTATATTGTGCTCTCAATGTGTTCAGTTCTGAATTGGCAGTTTATCAACAGCAACAAAGTGCTCTCATAACTGCACCAGCCTTCCATATCATTCATACGATGTATTTTGCTATTGTTTCATAGTTAAGCCGATTTATTCATGTTATTTGGTTCACTTTGGGGTTGTTGCAACAGACTTTATTTATGATCAGCACTCTATACCAGCACATATTTTTTCTAATCTTGTAATATACCCTGGATGGTAGTACCACCAGTGGTCTCAAATTTGCATCTTGTGCAACCACACTCACCACTAAACAAGTGGGAGTGACTCTGTTTTCTGATTACACTCCGCTGGACAAGCGTGAAATGCCTGTTCTTTGTAATAAAAGAAGTCGAAGGAAAACTGAAATAGGACTCAACGATCACAAAGTGAGTTGAGTAAAGTGGTATTTCAAAGAGAATGTAGGAAAACTCTTTCCACATTTATAGTGTCATTTAGTTTTTGAGGGACCAAAAACCTCCTAAGAAGGAAAGTGTGATCCATATTGTAGTAGGCAAATGGGGCCAATATTGTAGTAGTGGCCAAGTCTAGACCGCAATTGCTCAAGTGTCAATCGACAGTGAATGCTTCAAATTCAAAATCTGAACTGAGTTATTGTTGTTTTGACTCCCTAAGTGTATGGAAATTCCCTAGGGCCCAAAAGAACCCTATTGTTCAACCAAAAAGCTATAAGAGGAAGTAGAACTTTGAGTTTAAAGCATGATTTGATTTGTTGAGAGGATACAAGAAAATATTGCATGAGGGTTTTGTTGGTGTCTGTTTTATCATCTACCAAACATTAGAATAAGATACCCGAAGGTATTCTATCCTCTCCTGAAAAATCACTACTGATTCCAAGGTCTATATGTGCGAACAAGCGACTTTAGTGGGATAGCTACTTGGGTAGTGTATGCTGAAAATCTCAAGGGGGACTTACGTTAACAAGTGTCTTTCAAGCTTCTAGACTTCAGATAGATTTATCGATTTCAGGCTCTCTCTTTGTTTTGGATTTTCGGGATTTAGACTTTCAAAAAGGGAAAAAGGGAAAGGGTTTAAGAAAGCTGATCTAAACCTACGAATTCTGGAGACGGTATTAACCGGGTGCTCTTGAGAAACCACACTTTGCTTCGCCACACTAAGGACAACTACACAAAGCGGGTGCAATCTTCAACGGGTTGTGCTTATGATCGGAATGTTGGCATGCACAAAGGATAGGCTCAGACTAAATTTGCACAATGAAATGGAAATCATCCATTCACCAAAAGTATGAGCAGAGATACACCGTCAATTAACACTTATCAAATCCTTCATTCAATTCTAACAACATGAAAGCAAATCTAAATTAACTTTAACTAATGTGTTGAGGAAATTGAAACCATGCTAATCACTCAAACAACAGAGATTACAAAGCCTTATGAGAAAGCGCACATGCAATATATTATTTGAAAATATGACATTCACGCAACAATGTATCAAAAACCTCACACTCTCCAAATGAGAGGAGGTAGCCTTATATAGTTTTTCAGAAATCAATGAACGGTCAAGGTCAAACAGTGATCAAGGGCCCAGATTGAAAGTTATAAACCCTAATTAGGGTTTCCCAAGACTATCAATTTGAAAGAATGAGAACATGACAAGTGGCACAACTGCTATTGTCACTGAGGTGAGTGTCCAGTTTCCCCTTTTGCAAATTCAATGTATCTAGACACAATGAGCACTAATCTCTTCCATAGTGACACTTGGCAGGTTCCTAATCTGGAAGTCGATGATGTGGACATCATCAGTACACGTGGCGAGGATGCCTTCCCACTCAACTGCCTGGACAAGAAAGTTCTCGTCAATGAGGAGAAAACTTGCAATCATTGAGAGATCGCCCTTATCAATCATCCTCGAGTCTTTGAAAAAGCTCGACTAAATTTTGGCTCTCAAGTTCTCTGTCTGCCTGCAGGTGTTTTTCTCGTATACCCTCTTTCTTCCAGATCTCTAATGCTACACGAAACAACTTACTCAAAATCTCTCTGACACTTTCCTCCGTCTCAAAACACTTAGTTTCAGATTTCTTCAGGACTTCAATCCTGGTGACCAAAGCATAATACCAAGTGTTATAGTCATACCTATCCCCAGCCTGTATGACACCTGCATCAACTAAGCTTCGTTTTGACAGACCTCGGATAACCCTCAATTGTGGAAGTATTTCATCTTGGATTTCTTCAACATCTTCCCAATTTGCAGCTAAGTCCTAAATTCAGTTGACCAACGAAGAAGCCAACTCATATGCTGACACCAAATTTTCTACAAGTATGTCAGCACATGCTGAAACATCTGAGATCCATTCCTTAGCTTGCATGAATGTGCCCTTCATGTCCTCGTAATCTTTCATCGACTCTTGCTGAAGAGGCTGCGGAGGGGTGACTAGTATCTCTTAGTTGAGTGGCCTGGTTAGATGGAGGACATATTTCCTCCACTGTTGATTCTCTTCCTCAACCTTCTTTCTTTTTTCTTTCTCCTTGGCTAGCCTTGCCTTGAGGGCGTTGCAAGAGTCATCAAAGTATTGGACTTCTTGGTCCTGAGTAGGCTTACTTAACTCTACAGTAGTAATCTTATAATCTTCCGGAGCAATATTGTCCCGAGTTTTTCCTTCTTTTGGCACAGCTATCTAAACTATTTTGAACCTTGCACTATCCCTCTAAATCAAAGAGAATTTTTTAGTTGGCATAGGTGGCTTAATTACAACTGGTTCGTTCACCTTTGCCAAAAATGTTGTTGTATTCTCTTCAGAATGGGTTTCATTAGGAACATTAGCCCTTATCCTTTCTCTCAACCAATCAGGAATGGTTGACTGCTCCACAGTGTTTTGATCAAATCCATCATCTGTCCCTCCTGGTCCAGTAACTATACCATCAAGGAAAACTACTGGGGGCTCAAGTTCTTCAACTTTTGTGGCTGCATTAAAAACTTGTTCGTTGTTTGGGCTTTGGACAGCTTCTGTCATTATTTCTTTAATCGAAGGATAAGGCACTCTCACTTCATTATTCCCCATATTTGTGTCCATCTCTTGCTCTTCAACTGCATTCTGGTCAGGCAGAGCAGATGCGGCACTCAGAATGGAATGACCTTCGTTGGACTCACGTCTCTCCCCAATAACTTTCTTTCCCCTGGCCTTTCCAGAGCTTCCAACCAGTTCCTTTCTTTTCCGAGACCCAACACTTTCTAGAATCCAAGCATTGCCTGCAGAGATACAAGGGTTGGAGGACAGAGAGTCATCTATTCCCATTAAATCATAAGTCAGGGTAACACCTTTGGACTTTAGTTGCTTTGTCTTCTCGGATGTCCACCACTTGGAATATTCGACCACTGATCTCATAAGGTCTACCAAATCTAACTTTTCTCCTTCTGACCAATCAACCAAGGCCACTGGCTCAGTCCTCATCTTCTCAAAGCCTGACTGCTGAAGCTCAGGACTGTCTTCTACTTGATCAACAACTCTGAATACTTTTGTTGCTCTCACCATACTTAGGGGAATCCTTGACCAAAATCTTCTCCTGATTTCGAAACTATCGGCTGCATTACCCCAATAATCTTCCAGATCAACTCTGTGCTCAAATGTCATCCCTTCTAGCTTTTTCATCTTATGGAATGGATCAAAGTTCTTTCTTGCTTTGTATTGGTAGAAAGGGTACCAAGCCAACTCTTTCCCTACAATGGCAGCGGCTTGTGATGACGAGCATGTCTCTAGTCCATTTCCAATCGTGAGAGAGGATGTTCCTGCCTTCTTCTGCTTATCTCTTTGAACTGTCATTTAGCCCTCTAGTTGCCTCACAACTTCCAGTAGCACAACTCAGTTGGTAGGGTAGACTAGGAACTTATAGGGAGATCCGGAAAACCCCTCAATTCTGATATAGGTGAATTTCGGGTATTGAATATACCAATACCTGAATCTACTTATGAAGTCCATAGACTCTTGAGAGAGTCTCTGATGTAATCCACCTTGCAATGTTCATGTGATGTGCATCAAAAATGTATCATTTACCCTCTTGAAATGAAACTTTTCTTCCATGTGTAGCTGGGGATAACAATCATAAACAAGAAATTGATTCTCTTTATTTCCCACTTCCCCTTTACAGGTGAGGCCTCTGTATCTATAGGTTCTAGCCAGGGAATAGAACAAGTATGAGCTCATCCATATTTCTCAGCTAGCTATCCAAGTTATTGCTTATCATCCGAGCCCAGTCAATCATCTTGACTCCACTCATTATCTCGTTTATGAATTAATACATCCAAGGCTCAAATGGAGCGCCTTGGGGATTACCCATTATTCTATTCAACGGGACAATCATATCTCCAATATCTTCTTTAAAATACACCCTTACCAAGCTCTTCCTCTGTAATTTGGAGGCACCCTTTCTTGGTTTGTCCAACCAGGAATGATTAATGATGGCATCGTACTCCTCCAAATGGTCTTGATACATTCGATCAGCCTCATCCTTGGTCACATATATAGCATTATGATATTCTGGAATTCTGAAAGCTTCCCTTATGGCCTCATCACTAATATTGGCCAACACTCTTCCATCTGGTGCCACAATATCTCTACTGACAAGGTTGTAGTGCCTAACGCACTCAGCTACCAACTCTGTGCACTACATGGTAGGGAGAAAGCCAACAACATGCACAATACCACTCTTCATCATTTTTTGTGTGGTTGCGGTAGGCACAAGGTTATCTAAGACGAACATCCGCTTCTTGAACTCCCTCAGATTGATATGCCCGAGGTTGGTATCACTGATATTCTTCCATTTTGAATTCATTCTCGATTCAGGAGGAGCATCCTTGTCTACTTGGAACTTCATCGTGCCCGAAATCTGCGAATAAAGACGAAACTTAAGTTTGAAATCAGAACTTAGATTAAAAAATTTGAGGTTGTGAATGACTAAGTGTTTGAAGCTTTTACTTCATTTTTCATACTTAGTCATGAAAATGGAATTTTTACATGTAAACTCCACACTCTAGGGGTATTTACGATTTCAATCCAAAAACCAGGTCTTATAACTTTGAAAACCCTCATCCCATTCAGTCCAACATGATCTTTCTTACTGAAAATTTGGAGAAATCCACTAAAATCATCTTCAACAAATTTTGAAAACTCTGAGAATGTAATAAATCTGCACTTAACCAACTTCACCTTCGATGGAATGAGAATAAGATGAGAAGGTAGAAGGAATTTAAAAGAAAACTCAGAAAATTCGACGAATCTGCCTTCTATCAGCTGGTTCAACTCCAAAATAGTCAAAAATTATTCAATAATCTGAGTAGAAACTGGCAGGAGGAGGTTGAGAATCCAAGAACCTATTTGAGATCTTCTCCAACACGTTTCCAACTTGCAAAATCTCCTTCGAAATAACTCTCAGCCGGCAAAATAACTCTCAAATTTGCTATTAACTTGCTCAGCAAGTTCGAACTTTTGTGTGTTGAAAAAGAAAGGAGAAATGTCTTATTTGTAATAAAGTTCGAACTTTCAATTAGAAACATGATATCCTTTCCCAAAGATTTGTTTCTAATATTGTTAGTTGTCTTGTCACTATTTCCAAGTTTGAAAACCTCATTTTGCAACTTTCTATTTCGATTTTGAGTCTCTGATTCGAACTAATTTGTAAATTCTTATCTTTCAGAGACTTTCTAATTTGGAACTCAGTCCAAAAATCGCCTCAATCTGCAAATATCCTTTTTTCAACTAAATTTCTATTTTAAATTTCCACCTCCCATTCGAACTTGATCTTCAAATATCCTCCTAGAAACTTTCTAATTTGGAACTCAGT
Source organism: Cryptomeria japonica (assembly GCF_030272615.1). Taxonomy (NCBI): domain Eukaryota; kingdom Viridiplantae; phylum Streptophyta; class Pinopsida; order Cupressales; family Cupressaceae; genus Cryptomeria; species Cryptomeria japonica. The sequence goes on along the minus strand of NC_081413.1, from coordinate 328,587,623 downwards.
TCAAATTCCATAAAGATTTGGATGACATCACCAAGGAATATTCCCTATTCTCAATACTTAGCAAGTATTTTTGGCTTCACCTTTGACTTAGGTGGACTTTGGGAGATTATCAAGGCGGACTTTTGAGTGACCACCAAGGCGGACTTTTGAGTGATCTTCAAGAGGGCGGAGTTTTGAGTGACCACCAAAGCGGACTTTGAGTGATCTTCATCATCATGCTTCGGGTGGATGTAATGTCCCCACTTTAGCAGTTGACCAAGTGTGTGTGCGTTAGCCTTGTTCTACATGGTCCCGAGGGCTAATGAAGGGTTTAAGGGTATCCTGGAGTGTTTTGGCCTAGTCATTTCCAGTTTGGGCCAAAACGAAGTTGATTTACTTAGTTTCAAGCATACTTACTATTTTTAGTAAGTCAGCAGGACATAGTGGAGGCCAGTTTTAGTGTTTGGATTTGATACTCCTCGGTGAGAGCTTTCCGACGAGCTATCACTCGCATTATTCGGAGTCCAATTGCTAATACATTTTAATGCCTGAAGTTTTATTAAAGTAACATTTAATTTAATTGTAAAATATTAAAGTGTTACTCTAATATTTATTTTATGGGGATCTATACCCAAGGGAGACATAAGTGAATATTTTAATATATGTTTTATATTGCTCATCTTTTATCCCACATTGCCCATGAGAGTTGAGTGGACCCTTGGAAAAAGAATAAAAGAAAGGGTTTGTGGCTTCATTAGATATGTTGAATATGAGAAGAATTGGTATGTGTGAGTTGCAAATCCGTTCTCGGCATTAGAGGACGTCTATCCTCTCTTGTGACATTCTAGACGTCATTCCCCTGGGGTTTGGCCTTTGGAATCCATTGCTATCAGCTTCATTATCAGGCAGATTGGGTGCATTTCCAGCTACAGGCAGATTTAATGTTTGTTCATATCTTCTTCCCTACTTGTCCGATGCTTATGCCATTTTGAGGAGATGATTTTATGAAGATATTGGACCTGTTGAAGACAAATTAATATTGCTGCAACACTATTCACGCGGGTACTATTCACGCGGGTACTATTCACGCGGGTACTATTCATGTCACTGTAGCAGCAAGATTGAAAATGATTGCTGGAGTATTATGTCAATAATGCTGGAATAATTAGTGAGTTGATAATCTGCCATGTATTTGATTTTATTAAAATCTGAAAATAACATCTTATCAGCAGTAGTTCAATTTTCAGTTTGCATATTATTGTAGTTTCATTCTTGTCCATATTCTGTGATTTCAATTCCATGTAAAACAAACCAACATTTCATTTCCGGAGCCATAAGGGAATTTAAAACATTAAACGGAGAAATAAGGAGTTGGATGCAAACTGTTTGATAAAATTCCTAGCAGCAATTGGTACAGTTTTTGGGCATTCCGGGGTGCCCATTACAGTGGACTTCATTTAGTTTGTGCACTTCAAAATTCCTTCATAGGGCGGACTTTATGCTCTTAACTTCAGGGCAGACTTTTGAGTGACTACCTCCAAGGGCGGACTTTCAAGAGATCACCAAGTAGGGCAGACTTTTAGACTACCTCCGAGGTGGACTTTGAAGACTTCACCAAGTAGGGCATACTTTTCAGTGACCACCAAGGCGGACTTTGTGAACTTCATCATCATGCTTGCTCTCTCCCCACCCTAAGGCGGATTTGGAAAGGGTTTAGAGCTGGAGTATTTAGAGTTATTTTTTAAAATGTAAATGATGCCATTTTGGAGTCACTTTTTCGCTTTGAGTGTCCTCATGCTCTTTGGACTCATATTCGAGAGGTATATGGTAATCATAATACTCGGCCATCTCCCAATGCTCATCTTTCCAATTCCGATGTGCCTCTTCATTATTAAGAGAAGATAAGCCATGATTGTGATCCTTTGGAGTTTTTTGTCACTTCAGATAATCATAATAATTTCTACAGACAGCAAAGAGCAAAAACAAATTAGTGAAAAGTGTTTTTTTTGGTGTGTTTTTAACCCTTGTTGGGTGCTTACAGCCGAACATGAGAGTCCTATCTCGAGACTCGCGAGTCCCAACCTAGGACTCATGCGAATCTTTCTCTGAAAATTGCGAGTCTTACTCGACAACTTGCCAGGCTGCAGCTCGCAAGTCCACAACGATTCGACTCAGCACGCCATCGGACTCACGAGTCCGCAATGAGTTTTCGCCGAGTTTTCCAACTATGCTCTATATTGTGGAAAACAACTAAATGTCTATTACAACTAAAAAAGTAGCCCTTTTACCTAAGAGACAATTTGCATTTTCTTAAAACTTTGACAGCTTTAATCTAGCTTACCACAACAACTCTAGAATTGCCAACACCATTAGGACAAGTACAAAACAGCTCTAGTTATATGAATATGTTCGCAATGAAAGTTCATAGCAAAGCCTGAACTTATAACTTCTAGTTAATTATTCCAACCTACTGTCAAGTCACTTTACATGCATTTTCACTTGTAAGATCATTTAATTCCTACATGAATCAAATCTTAACTTGGCAACCTATTTTTTTTATACATAGAAAAGAGCATTTTCTATCTCAAATTTTGTTTTAGTTCGTTTGAGAAAAGCATCTTATATCTCAAAATTTGTTTTAATTCATTTGAGAAGAGCATTTTATATCTCAAAATTTGTTTTAATTCATTTCAAACACATCCACAAAAGTCTACGGCAAAACATTGCAAAAATGTGAATCTAGGATTATTTAATATACTTTAGTGAGCATAACACAAGAAACTATGAAATTAAATTGAAGTTCAAGAATAACAAAATCAATGCAACTCAACAAGTACAATCCAATATAAAGGAGATACACTAGAGTAAAACTTGCCTTAGTCATTAAATGTAACCAAACATAAAATACAGAAAAAATCTAAACAAGGCAAGATGTAAACCTAATACACTTAAACCCCAAGACATAAGATATAGAACAAGCATAAATAGCCCTGACAATGAACAGTCCATCAAGGAAATATGCAGCCGATGGAAACCAAAGCATAGATCAACATTGTCACAGAGAAAATGGAGAGAACTACATGGAGAATCATTTTTTCTTTTACAAAATATAATTGCCATACCCACCACCACTATATATTTTAGGATCATTAGAAATAAAATAAAGAGAGAAAGTAAGAGAGATTAATTACCAATGTCATCATTCTTTCTTTTTGCGAATACAAGAGCAACAGCATCATAAATTACAGGAGCTCCCTTCCGTGCCTTCCTATCCTTCAGAATTTTTTTTGAAGTTGAAGTTTCCATATCTTGGCTATTAAAGGAAACGCAAGCTCCTTCATGCTCTGCTGCCAGCCCACCTATAATAACAGTGTCCCCGTCTAGGCCCTCCTCTGAAAAGATAACACACCATAATATCCCAATTCACACAAATGACTTGTAATTTCAATTAGTATCGGCAGAAAGATTAACTTAAAGTTTTGAAAATTAAAACTAAAAAATATGATAAAAACTTAATGATAAAGAATACCTGAAATGTACCTCTGGACAACTTGAATTAGAGAACATGAAAATTAAATCAGTTTAATGACTAAGTTACATGAAAATTGTCACCCTTTAATTGCCAAAAATGCTACCACCTAAGCCTGCACCCTAGTGTCCACAAATTTTAAATTGCTAATTTTAAACTTGTGAATCCGCCAAGTTTAATTAGCTCAATCAAATCTTCTTCTCAAAAGTATTGCAAGCACTTCATATAATCTGCAAAATCCCTTTGTTGTTCAAACAAGATCAAGTCAAATTTAAGGTTTTCAAGGGAAAATAATTTATTGTCAAAAGTGTCAGTCATAGGTGATTTAGGAAAGAATTTGATCATTTTGATTTGTCAAAAATGTCGGAGTCAATGTAGTGCCCCTCCCTGATTCATCCCTTATGATAGTTTGTGATAGATATTCATGGATTTGTTTACATTGATTTTCTCTTTGACGTAAGTGGATTCATTATGATTATCACGGTGATATTGATTCTATACTAGGATTTTACATCTGGGATCAGAGCAAGCGTTGCAAACACTGGGATCTTTGGTTAAGGTTGTAGCCCTTAGATTTGTGTGTGTTGAGCAATATTGTTCTCATGTCTTGTGATTGTTCTTGGGAATTTATGTTTGGAAGGATCATTAGGACCTTGGAGATTTTAGATGTTCTTTGCCTTGTGTTTTCTCTCTCCCATTCCCTCTGAAAATCATAATCGTGTGCAACATGTGTGTTTGTTTCTTGCGCATATCTTCTTGATGTAAACAATATTTAAATGATTATATGTGGCTTTGATTTGCCTTGTAACTTCTAATGCTTACTTGAATGTTAAAGATTGTTTTCGGTACATAAATGAGCAAGTTATAGAATAGGAGGGAAAGTTGTTTGTACTCTCTTAAGTGATCCTATCTCTAAAAGATTAGCTTATTACATAGGAGTAAACATTGCTTTTCTTATGAACACTAAAATCAAGTGTCTGTATTTTGCATATAAATATGACTTATTATTGATCATGATGCATATGTGAAGTGCTTGCAGGGAGTGCATCTTTATATAAATAGCAGTTCAATGATATCTTTCTCTTCCCTTCCTCTCCTATCTTGATAGTAACTGATAATGTATTGGTACCAATTAGAAACTATTGAGTGTTTATATGTGATCATGCATGTAAGAAAAGATTGTTCGTATAGATCATATCTTTCAATAAGGATTTAAGACTACTAGTGGCATATGTAATTTTAGGAGATCTAATGAAAAGTTGGATTCGCATGTTTTAGAGAATGTTGTAGGTAACACACTGTAAAATGAATATGGTATGCCTAGAGGAATTTAATCATCCATGTACGATCTTGCTTGTATGTATTAATTGATTAATAGCATTCTCTCTCCTTCCCCTTTTTGGATAAAGGATTTATAATACTTAGGAGTGTATCTGATATTAAATAGAAGTATTGAATGTGCATTGGTGAATAATATTTTGCATACATTAAAAGAGAAGTTTGGTTAGAATAAATTTGCATTGAAGATCAAAATTCATGTATTGCATCTATGATTTCTATTTAAGAAGAATAAGTTAGGTAGAATATCTTTTGCATGAATGACATAGGAAATCTTATGAAATATTAGGTTAGTAGATCATGTTATAGTAAATGAGAAAGTTGGTACATTGTATGTATAATGTGTAAAGGAGATTTGAAATCATTCCTTTTGTGTCTTTATTTGAGTCCTTAGTTTCATAAAAGTTTTGCGTGGTTTGATAAAACGTTCTATTTGATCAAACGAATAGGTTAAGAAATGATGTTATTTGTTTACCTTATTTGAATGTGAGAGTTCAATCAATTCTAGTAGAATGGTTGATAATGAATTGAATAAGATTATAACATGTTAATAGTAGTTAATTTTCATAGAGTTGCTAGAAATGTTAAGGTTGTTAATGATTGTATTTAAGGGCTGATAGGAGATGAGTTTGACAAGAGTATGTATATATTTTAATTAGTGTGACCTTATATGTAAACAAAATTGTTGCAAGTAAGGCTATGGTGCTTAGTTCCATGTTTAAATGGACAAATTGACTAGTTAATGGTATGTGGTCGTATATCATCGAGTGAATAATTAAGAATCTGATATCTATTTCTATTTCAGTCATAACCTGGTAAATGTGAATATTTTGCAGATAGGACATCCTAAATGAATGATATTTGTGCAATGAGTGTATTCCTTGGGTGAGTATGATGCACTTTACCTCTTTCTTGTATATGTTTTTAATAAAGGATAATTGCATAAATTTTCGTAAAAGATTGCATTGTTTTAAAGATGGTAAATGTTTGCGAATAAATAGGAATTATGAATGTTTTTAGAGTTGCATAAATTTGCTTGTGAAAGGTATATAGATGCATGAACAAATTTATGTCTAATGTGTCTGGTGTACATTCTCTAACGCATTAAGGACATTGTGTCCTTGGGTGTCGTGCAGCGATTATTCCCTTCGGTGTGGCTGATATTAGTCACTGCATGATGTGGATTTGGATGTGTTGGTTAAATTGTCTAGAGCTATTTGTGATTTGTATTTAGTGTCATTGGGGCTAATCTGTTTTTTGGATTTCTTTATGCTAGGACTGGCCACTAACTTCTTCTTTCTATTTATCCTGCGACACTGGTCACACTTTACTTATTGTTGATTTTGCCAGCAATTTTTCATGATTTAATGTTGAAATTGGTAATCTTTCCATTTGAGCTTTCTCTTTCGATGTTCATTGTGGTCATTCCGAATGTTTTGTATTATTGGCCCTAGTTATGTGGTAAGTGTTATTTCTATCATGTTCATTTTGAACCTCTGGTAGTAAGTGTAAGGGAGGACACCCGGAGAAGTGCACTAGGCATGGTAGGCAATTAGATAATATTAGTGATGGTTGAGTAAATGGAATATGTTTTCCTAGCTGAAATGAATTTGTAAGTTCTCTAGACTATATGAAAATATTAGGTAAAAGTGCGTATGTGTAGACGTTAAGAAGTGTTGTTATGCTTTAAAAGTGCAGGTTACTGTGATTTTGTTTTATGGATACTTAGTGATGGAAATTATAATGTTAATCTGCAAAATGTTGATAAATGATGGTTTCTTGAAGGTCTTTGAGTAAATTAGTATGCTTAATATAAATAGTGAAAAGCTAAGTATATTGTCTTATCTCTAATGTAGTGCATTAATTAGGAGTAATTGAAGAATATAAAGGAACACTTTTGTTGTCATTATCTTACTTAGAGTTAGGAAAATGTCTGGATTAAGATGTTTTGTTGATGAATCATTAAATGAGAATATTAGATATGAATGTTTCTAATTGTTTTAAAGAAAAGGTGTAGTCGGTTATCATTTGAATAAAGTTTCAGGACCAATGTGTACATGTTTTCATCCTAGCTGTGCGACTTCCAAGAGTAAGTCAAGCCCAAGGGGGGGAGGATGTAGTGCCCCTCCCTGATTCATCCCTTATGACAGTTTGTGATAGATATTCATGGATTTGTTTACATTGATTTTCTCTTTGACGTTAGTGGATTCATTATGAATATCACGGTGATATTGATTCTATACTAGGGTTTTAGACTATGAAATTTATAATAATGAGTTAATGAAGTTTAGTGTGTTGTAATCTTTTAAAAAAAAATCATTTCCATCTTTTCTAGTTTATGTGTTAGTTTCTCTAGGGTTTCATGGCAAGCATTTCAGTCAAGTTGTAAGAGTCATGCACCATGTTTGTCATTTTGTTGTTCATTGCATTGCAAAAGTCAGCACTTTATAGGCAGAGTTTTACTTGTTTGTACAGTTCAAAAGTCTGCATGTATACTACTTGTATCCACAGGAAATTTTCATATTGTGTTCCACTTTTAAACAAACATCGGCTTTTAACATCAAGTCAAGAACCATGTTGAGGAGAACATGATTATATTGAGAGAGGGGGTGAATCAATATAATAACAGGCGTTTACTTTTCAAAATTTGATTTGATGCAATATCAATACTTCAAAAAGCTTAATCAACCACACATGCAAGATCTACCAAGTAAGAACACAAATGAACACACAATTTACATGGAAACCCTTGCAAGTGAAAACCACACAAAATATTGCTTTTGTATTGAAAACTTCTTACAAATTTTGTAGGCACCAACCCAGCCCACAGGAGCCACCAATCGCCTCCAGAAGATTTGTAGGCACCAACCCACTAGAGACACATTCCCACAATTGAATACCAACTTAGCAAGAGACACCAATCTCTTTGAGTGAGTCTCCAGCTATAGACACACAAGTTGAGGCAATTAGAAAAAATCCAAAGCATCTAATCATTAGTAGTCTCAAAGTTGAGTCAACATTTCCTTATGGCATTCTTTTAGAAGAAGCAAGAATGTTCCCAATGGAAGCCTCAGCAGTAGTACATTTACTAAGTTATTTAAAAAAAGTTAAAAACATGGATAAGCAACAGTGGCCCAAAATGGTTGTTGAGGACAAATTAAAATGGAGGAAGAAGACTTGGATGAAGCAGAACAACAAATGGATCAGCAAGTGGGACATTGACTTGCAAGATTGCCCCGACAATAATGATGAGATAAAAAAGTGTGTGTTTGAAAAATTTAGGACTGCCATGTCGACAAAGCAGGTTGGTCAAAAAATTGCACATTATATCAAAGAGTTCAACCACTTGGGGGAGCATGATTAAAAAGATTGCCTAAGGGCAGCAATTAAGGGAAAGGCTTGACTTCTAGTTGCACAAATCAGAAATGGATCCCACCATCTTAGATATGAGACAGGTAGATGGGCAGTACCTAAGGAGGAGTGGGATGAAAAGATTTGGCTTTTCTGAAATAAAGAAGTGGTGGAAACTGAAACTTCATCTTTGAGTGTGCTGCATATGAGGATATACGTACACAATATGAGGGCAATTTGAAGGGGAGTAGTCTAAACGAGTTATTTAAGGAGACTTCACAAAATGATGGGCTTCTTGATCAAGATTCACAACAGAAGAGTCGACAATGAAAAGAACTTGAAAATTGTTAACAAATATGCTCTTGGTCCCATAGATTGATGATCTCGTTGACGTCATTAAAACTCATTCATTCATTCATTCCAAACTCCAAATCTCACAAAGTATAAGACACCAACCTTCGAAATGTAAAGTAATAATGATGTTGTTGGATCTGCCCTAGATCCCTTCAAGGTCTTCAACAAATCTGCCCATCCTTCACACAAATCTGCCTTGAACTTCTGCTCTCAAATCTCCACTCGGATCTGCAATATTATATTCAAAATAGGCTCACAAATCTGCACTAACTTCACATGAATCTGCACTATGAACTTCAATGATCATCCCTCACATATCTAGCATGAGTTTGCTCCAATGTTGCTTCACAAAGTGGGATCAAATGAGTCCCATAAATCTGCTCAAATATTTGACAAATAATTTTTACAATAACCCTTTCTTTCTACCCTTCATACACCAGTAAATTGTTGGCAATATGTATTGTCATTGATGTCAACCTAATGTCTGACAATATGTGTTGTCTTTATTGTGTTGTCATTGATGATATGGTGATTGAGGTAGTCATGATGAAGCCATATGTTGTCAGATTATGAGGAGGTTGTTGGTAGCTGATTGTCAATTGTTATTGAGATAGAGAACAAATGGTTATTGGTTGCAGATAATCTGTGTTGTGGATGTCCACCTTCTTAGTATCTGATGTCTACACCATATATGACGTACTGATACAAATGTTGGTGTTGATAATGAGCTTGATGGAAAAGATGGCATGATGATGATATTAAGATGAGTATTTGTGCATGCTACAGAAGGATGTTTATATTTCTTGATTGTTCCTGAGTGAGAAAATGTTGTCTCTAGGACATTCTAGTCCTTGGAGGACTGATGAAGTGAGTTGGTGCAGAAATATATGCTACTAAAAATCTAGAAGAATGCTCTGCATTCCTCCGCACTTGATGAAATGGTCTTACGGACTTGAACTTAATGTTTATGCTTTGTGGACATTCCACTCTTATCCTTTCCAAGTCCTTGGTATTGCAACTGATGTGGTTGGTGATTACAGTTTGCTAACAAACCCCTATTAGTTAGTGGGACCTACCTTCGAGTCTACGCCGAGTTTTTTTGCCGAGTCCTGAGTCGAGTCACCCTTGCCGAGTCCACACTAAGTCCAAGTCCCATTTCTATGGTACAAACGACACTTCATATATTATGTGTAAGGAATCTCATTCCAACTGTAGTAAGTAAACGATCTGCAGAATGAAGTGCTTTTATAAGATAAGAAACAATGGTTTTATGATCCTTCCTGGTTACTGGGCACGTTCCTTATATATCTCTTCTTTGGAGCCGAAGGGTTGTGTCTCTTCCCCGTAGTGGCTATTGTGGAAGAGTTGTATCTCTTCATAATTATTTGTTCCTTCATAACTATCAGTTAGGACATTTTATTTTGTTTTATCTAACCATCCCGTCATAACATAGCTTGATTAATTTACCTTTCAGAATTAGAAGTAATCGCTATTGGTGAGGACCAAAGGAATGCATTCAAAGATCTTTACCTGGTTCAGTCTACTGCAGAGTTTACAGATAATTACAATGGACGGGAAATTGTGAAGTCTTACTTCCAGTAAGACAATTTCCCCATTCTTCCTTAATGCGGATGGAGACGTCATGGTGAGGACATGACATCCATATTATTATTCATGTCTAATATATATGAATTTTGTGCTAAATATTATACCATATATTAATATGTAAAGAATTCTGCATTATAGTGCTATATATATCAGGCATACTTATTGAACATATATATTTATCCATGCCACAATGAATTAGAGTATCACTGCCAGTTGATTAGATCTGATCTGATTGCTATTCTGGAATCTGCTGGTCTCCTTCGATTTATGCCTGAATGCTGTTTGGCATTTATTATTTGCTATCTTCTCTGATCTGCATTCCTTTTCTGCCTCTATTCATCGCTGGATATGTTTGGTTCTGAGTTTTTGTCTTTCTTCAAATGGAATTCTTCTTAGATAAACCTTCACTTGACAATGAAAGATTGTGTCCCTTCTTGTAGTAACCCTTCCCTCAAAAGTGGTGTCTCTTTGTAATGCGTTAACCTAATTACTGCTGTTAACATATTGAAATTTCTACCTTAATTATTATTAAGATCACTGAGATCGCTGCTTTATAAGCAATGAGATTGCTATTTTTGTAAAACAGTATAATTGCTGCAATACCCTTCTGCACTTGCAGCCTCCTCTCCTCCCCTATGTCTGCAACTAGCCTATCATTTATATGTCATTTTTGTCTTGGAAAGATATTAAGGTCGGCCAGCCAAGGGTTTGTGTTTTATCTCATTTATTTCATTGTACATTTCATGAATAGAGGTGACTCTTACAAATAAGGGAACTTTATGGAATGTGGCGACTATTCAAGTTAGAAGGTTGGCCTTAGTAAATCTGTTTAGCTTAAAAGGGGGCAATTCCTCTCTAAGTAGTCGGCTATTTAAGATAACAATATTATTATTATTAATTCTATTAATATTATTTCCATCTTTTAATGAGTCGACCAACATTTTACCTAATTTTTATCAAACTCAAGGGAGTCAACTAGATATTAGAAAGTTGTGATGTCTTATAAATCAGACAATTTTCTAATCAGTTATGTCTGTTAAATTTAGGAAGGTATCAGGGCGGCGGCATGACAAGGTTGGTCTCAAGCATCTGAGCCCACACTCTATGAGACCATCCCATTTTTCAATAGGTAGTTGAGTTGGGAGTTTAACAAGGGTGCATAATTAGTTGATAACAAGTTGTATTTGGGAGAGAAATGTTACACCACCACTCCTTACATCAGTATAGGCATGACACCTTTCAAGGCTTTGTATGGGTCTGATGCTACATCTTTTATAGACGCGTTTATTGCTAACAATAGAGCACCACAAGCCAGAGATTGGATGCAGAAAAATCAAAGTATTATGAAGGCTTTGAAGGTAAAAATTTAACACATTTAGAACCAACAAAAGATGTATGTCGATAGGCATACGATCTAGAGGAAATTTGAGGTTGGAGATTTGGTGTTCTTGCAGTTGCAACCTTATAGATAGTCCTCACTTAAGAGCAATGGCGCAAAAAAGATAAAATCAAGTTTTTATGGATCATACAAAATTATGCAAAATGGGTAAGTCTCTAATGAGTTGGATCTTACAGAACACAATCAGTGTATTTCATGTTTCATGCCTTAAGAAGGCTCTCAAGCAGCATATCATTCCATTTCCAAAGTTACCACCATTGGATGAGGAAGGGAATTTGATCCGATTCCAAAAGCTATCATTCATACTTGACAAAAGAACTCAAAAATAAGGGCATATCAAAATATCTAGTTCATTGAAAGGAGTTGCCTCCAAAAGATGCTACTTGGGAAGTAAACCAAATTCTTCAACATCCAAATTTCCAATTGCTCGAGGACAAGCAATTCCAAGGAGGGAGGACTGTAATGTCTCCTTCTCTGACCTAAGTGTTCAAGGAGGACCTCCTAGCCTATTTCATTCTTGTAGGCTAATTCCGGGATTTGGAGGGGGAAAATTTTAAGAAATAAATTTAAGTTGCCTTACATTATTATTTTTCGGGTAACTTTAGTTTAATTAATTATTTTATTTAAAACATGACCTTATGCATTAGAGTGACTTTTCAAAGACCCAAAGTGAATTAAAAATCAAAAGGATCACTTTATGCAAAATAAAAATTAAAAGTTCGCAAGAGATATATATAAGCAAATGCAAAAAGAAAATTTCACAACTTTGTTTATTTCATATTTTGTCATTGTGCCTACCCTGCCTCAGAAGAATCTTCAGGTTGGCCAGATGGATACTGAGTTGCCTTTACAACCTCCGATAGAGTCAGATCCTAATGGGGGGTTGGCTTCTATGGGGGGAGTGGTTGCTAGCAAACAGGCTGGTTCTCCATTAGTGGGGACCCTCGAATCAGGAAAGATTAGCAAGGCCCCTCATGGTCTTGGTTTACAACAAAAATCTTTAAAGAAGGGACCGGCGGAGAAGTCTATTAAGGCGGGTCGTAAAACGGACAATGAGAAGGTAAAATTAATGGGAGATACATCGGTGGAATCTGGGTCAGTGAAAACCATTGACTCACACTTCTCCCAGGCCCATAAATGATTAAGCTATCTTGGAATGTTAGGGGCATGAACAGCGTCCCTAGACAAAAGGTTGTTCGCAAATTAATTGATTCTCAGTAACCTGATATTGTCTTTATCCAGGAAACTAAGCTAACAATGGATGGGTTAGCCAATTGTGCTCCTCGCGTCTGGCCCCTTGGCCACAACCAAGGAGTTGGTGCTCATGGCAGTTCAGGGGGGGTTGCTTGCTTCTGGAACCCGAGGAAGGTTACCCCCTTGTGGTGGTTTCCGAGCCATTATTCCATTTCTATGGTCGCTTCTAGCTTTGAGACTGGAGAAAGATGTCTTTTCTCTAATATCTATGCTCCCACTGATTATCTGGGTAAGTCTCGTCTTTGGTCCCACATCAATTTGGTTCGGTCCCTAGATCCTTTTCTCCCTTGGATTTTGGCTGGAGAATTTTAATGTTGTTACCAACTTAGAGGAAAAATGAGGAGGGTTAGTTAGATTGGACCCTTCTTCAAATTTGCTCAGAGATAATATTGGCTTTCTAAATCTCATTGATGTTAAGCCAATTAATGGTGCCTTCACATGGAATAATAGGAGAAGTGGTGGAGAAGCTATTTCAAAAAGGCTTGATAGATTTCTGGTCTCTTGCTATTGGGTGAGTGACAAGTGGTCTACCAGCTCATAAATTCTTGATTGGAGGGGCTCTGATCAATGGCCTATCAAGTTTTCTGCTATCTCTCATAGAATCTCCAAAAATCCTTCTTTCAAATTTCAATTAATGTGGTTGCGGGATCATTCTCTTCGGGATCTTAAGACGAACTGGTGGTATGAAGGGATGCCTGCCCATGGTAGGGCTATGTATACTTTTGGAAAGAGACTTCAGCATGTGAAGTATAGGATCAAGAGGTGGAATAAACAATGTTTAGGGAACCTGCATGCTCAAAAGATGAAGCTTAGTCTAAGTTGGACAATGTCACACGTCAGATCCGAGATCACGGAATGACTTTTGATCTTAGTAAAGCTGAGTCATTAGCTCTTAAGGATTTAGAGGAGTGGAAGTTGCGTGAGGAGATTTTCTGGAAGCAGAAGTCTCGAGTGGACTGGCCTCGGGAAGGAGATAGAAACACTGCCTTCTTTCATAACTCTGTTAAAGCTTGGAGGTATGGGAATTCTATTACCTCTCTCGTCTCTTCGAAAGGGGTTCAACTCTCATCCAGGGAAGATATTTCCGGGGAAGCTATCAATTATTTCTCGAATTTATTCACCAAAGAGGACTCTACTGCTATGGTGGAGGAGAGGGCCATTTTGAACTGTATTCTCCATCTGGTCTCTGCTGAGATGAACAATGCTCTCTTGCGTCCTATTTTGCTGCCTGAGTTGGAGGAAGTTGTGTTTCATATGAAGAAAGGTAAGGCTCCTAGCCCAGATGCGTTTCCAATCGAGTTCTTTCAAGAATTTTGGGAGATTATAAAATTTGATCTGCTAGCAATGGTCCAGGAATCCCATAGGAATAAACAAATGTTAAAATCTATGAACTCTACCTTCTTGGCTCTCATTCCTAAGAAAGATGGGGATAAAAGCTTGGATCAATTCAGGCCTACTGCTTTATGTAATGTGATCTTCAAGATTATCACTAAATTGATTGCTGAAAGACTCAAGCCATTTCTCTGTGACCTGATCTCTATGGAACAAGGCGGTCTTGTTGGAGGAAGACAGATTTTGCATGGTGTTGTGATAGCTATGGAGGCTATTCATTCTATGGCTACCTCTAAGGAGAAAGCTATGTTTATTAAACTTGACATGGCTAAGGCTTATGATCGGGTGGACTGGGATTTCTTACGAAAAATCCTTTTGGCCTTTGGATTTTAGGAGTGGGTGAATTGGGTTCTCAGTTGTGTGACCTCTACCTCCTTTTCAGTTCTTATTAATGGAGAACCTTCTGAGTTGTTTAGTACCTTTGAGGGACTTCAGCAAGGGGACCCTTTATCTCCCTATTTATTCATCATCATGGCGGAGGGTCATAGCAGATTTATTAAATCTTAGGTGAGGTAGGGACTTATTCAAGGCTAGAGTCGGAACAACACTTTACCCCCCTACTCTCATCTTCAGTTTGTGGATGACACTGGGTTGATGGGCATGGCCAAAATCGATGAGGTAGTGAAGTTTAGGAGAGCCTTGGACATCTACTTGAAAGCTTTAGGTCAGAGAATTCATGAGGATAAATCTTCCATCTATTTCTTTAATACTCCTCGGCTTATTCAGAACAGGATTGCTAGGATCCTCAGGTTCCGGATTGGTTCTCTTCCTTTAATGTATCTTGGAATCACTTTGGCTTTGGGATCTCAACGTAGAGTTTTTTGGCAAGGAGTTTTGGACAAATTTCAAAGTAAGGTTAGTCATTGGACTTACAGGTGGCTTTCTTCTACTAGGAGAGTGGTTCACCTGAAGACTATGGTACAGGCTCTTCCAATTTATAGGTGCTTTGTGCAGGTTCCCCCTTCCAATTTTGTGGGAAAATTTGATGCTTTGTCTCGCCAATTTCTCTAGTCTTGCAGTCTTCTCTCCTCTAAGTGAAGTTTAGTCAAGTGGGAGTTTGTCTATAGACCAAAGCATGTTGATGGCCTTGGTCTTCGAGCTAATGCTCTTACTATTAAAGCCTTGGGGGCCAAGTTGTACTGGAGGTGATGCAATAATCAGGATCAGGACTGGGCCAAGATACCTTTAAGTACCTTCCTTGGGCTGATAGCCCTGATGTGTCGCGCCTTGCTTTGATGGGCAAGGGATCTTGTATCTGGGGCACTCTTAAGAAGGGAGCTCAACTTATTAAGGATGGTCTTTTTTGGATTTGTAATAGAGGTTCTAATGCTCTATTTTGGCTGGACCCTTGGGATGGTCACCTTCCTATTATGTCTAGCTTTCCCCATCTTTAGTCCCTATATAATATTTTTATTGATGCTGGGTGGATTAAGGTGGAAGATTTTAAAACAGTTAGGCGTTCAAGTCAGGTGGAGGTGACTTGTTGAAAGGATCCTCATGAGTGGCCCCTGGGTGGCTCTGTTGAGGATCGTGTTGAACCAGTTAATATCTTAGAGGGCAGGATTTACAGTTCCCTTAAAGAGAGAGACACTCTGGCTTGGAGTCCCAGCCCAAAAGGTAAATTTATTGTTGCTGAAGGCTATGCTATGTTAGACAAGCATTTACATGGTCTGGCAGATGTGCCCTAGTGGAAGAAGGTACGAAACAGCTCTTCTTGATCCAAATGTATTTTTTTCTTATGGTTGGTTGTTCAAAGGAAATGCCTCACATGGGAGAATCTTCGCAAGAGAGGTTTTCAAGGCCCCTCTATTTGTGTTCTTTGTCAGCACAGTGAGGAGTGCAGCTCCCATTTGTTTTTTTTATGTCCTTTTTCTCCAGAGATCTGGCATAGGTGGTGGGAAGCATGGCAACATGCCTGCATTCACGCTACCTCCTTACTTGAATTCTAAGAGAGTTTGGGCAGACCTCCAGCGAAGACATCCTTTCTTCAGGTGGCTTGGGCTACTAGGCCCACTTTTATTATGTGGAATCTTTGGTTGGAAAGAAATCGTAGGATTTTTTGTGATTTCAAATTGGGGAGCTTTCATTTGTGGCAAAAGATAATTAGCAGGCTTCAGGCAACTATCTCTGCAAAGTGTGATATGTTTGAACATGTTGATCCTAGTGATTATGCTATTGTAAGGAATTTGAACTTGGGGGGTACTAGAATGGGCTACTCTACTGGTAACAGGCCCACTTATGTTAAGCAGAGGATTTGTAGAGATGGGAGGTGGATAACTCCTCCTATTGGGGTCTTGAAGATTAATACGGATGGATCTTCTCATGGGAACCCAGGACATGCTAGTATTGGAGGTATAGGTAGGGGTAATGATGGTGGTGCTGTTTTTTTCTTCTCTATTTATAAAGGCCAGCACTCTAATAATTTGATGGAAGCCCTTGCTATTAAGATTGCAGTAGAGAGAGGGTATTCTTTAGGTTGGAAGAGGATCATGTGTGGGTCAGATTCTCAGATTTTTGTGGATATGCTGAATAAACATAGTTTGGATGATGTTAGCTAGCAATTAGCTTCAGTGGTTATACAGATTTTGAATCTGTGCAGTTCCCTAGACTTTGTCTCTTTTTGTCATATCCCCAGGGAGTGGAATAGAGTGGCTGACTGTTTGGCAAAGTGGGCTTCAGTTAATGTGGATGGTTGGGATATTGACGAAAGGGATGGTTTACCTTCTGATTATCTTGAGACCTTAGAGAGGTTAATGTTGGAAGACAGAAATATGTAGTCTTGGCTTTGTTGGTGTTGTTTGTCCCTTTTGGGTTCCTGTCTCGTTGGGCTTGAGGCCTTTGCTTTTTTCAAAAAAAAAAAAATATTGTCATTGTGAAGTTTGGACTGGGTGTTCATCTCAAACCCTAGGACGAAAAACCCTATGGGTACTTGGCTTCAAAGAGGTGATTTATTCGTAGTCAGATTTGCAAGTGGATTCACACAAGATTCACAATCGATCTTAATGCTGAATAACAAGAATATTTTGCAAATTCAAACACCTTATCAATATAAATTTATCAACAATTTGTAGCGTAGAAGCATTAATCTGCAAAAAATCGCGATCAGTTGCAATTAATCATTGATCGGCAAGGTTGGCAATTTTTTCCCCAAAAAATTGCATAAAAATCAGTCAACAATTTTTGACAATTTTCAATGGTTTTTGCTCGATTAATCGCAGAAAAATTGCACGATTACTCCCCATAAAATCTCTAGCTATGAAACCCTAAAACAGAAAAAAAAAATGCACGAAAAAGTGAAAAAATGGCTCACACATTCTTATGAATGGCATGCGTGGGGTTGCAAGTTAACGCACTAAGTGAAGGGTGGCTATTGAGTCGGCTGCTAGGCCATTCTTAACCTAGATGTGAGGAAGCCATTGACAACTAGGTCTACACATGAGGAAGTCATTGACAGTCAAGTCGGCCCTTTGCCCAGTTTATATAAAAAAAAGATCCTGAATTTCAGACCGAAATTTATTTTAAATTTTGTATGTTTATATATTTTATATAAATTTTTACCAAAATTCTATATGATTCGATGAATAAATTTTATAGAAAGATTTTTCTTTTTGACTTTTTTTTATCAAAAAAAATTGTATATAAATTTTGTAAAAAACATTGCAATTTTTTTTAATATTTCTATTAAATATTAAAAAATATAAACGAACTTATTAAAGTTTGTTAATATTTTTAATATTGTTTATTTTTCTTTTTCTTTTTTTTAATAAGTTTCTACTATAGGGGGTAGATCCCTTTTATTCAGTTCAAAACAAACTTAATACATCTAGCAACCTAAGGTGATCATCCCTTCAGCCAAAGTATTAATTCTCTCAATTTGAGAGGCTGAGAAAAGGTCCCCATATAGACTTACATAATTGCCAAAAGCAACAGTATTGTAATTTTCCATTCCTTCCCTGAAGATTCAGGGCTTCTTTCACGATTTTCTCCTTTGCCACTACCTCTACATCAAAAGCACCCCCAATGGACCCACTTTTTGGATTGGTCTTTATTTTGATAGACTCAATAATGACCACATTTCTATATTCAGGCTTAAGCAATTTGTTAGCGAATCTAACTACTTTGTAGTCTAACCCTGTGGCCTGGATTACCGTGTAGAAGAACCTCTCTAGCAAGACACCATCATGCACATATGCCCCGGAAGCAGAATCCTCTCCCAGCACTTTTTGTCTTGAAGGCAGGATATAATCCTCCTTAACAATGAACAGCCTACAAATCTGAGTCTCCCGATCTTCCTCTTCACATTTGCATTTGATCCCAAAGAACTTCCTCCCCACCATAGCTCTCTATTCTTAGAAACTTATCCAGCTACCCACTCTATGCACACAGTTGGTTATATAGCCAAATTGACTGGAGTACCTTTGTTATCGATGATTGCCACGAATCTTGAGGGAATCCCTTCCTTAAGCTTGAAGAACCAAAAAATCTTGCTTAGCATCCTGTACTCAGATTTTCTATCTACTTCGGACTCCCCAAGTCTCATGGTTTCTAATCAACATAATTGTTTTGCTAATGTGTCCCTTCTAATTGCTTTCAAAAAGCTTGAGAATTTATGACAATTCTATACATCTACTTCCTCCAAGGTCACAAGTAGTGTACTTTCCTCATCCCATTCCCATTCGATTATATATTTCAGGATTAGAGAGGTCTGATTTTATGATCTTCTGAAGATCCCCCCACTGATTCACTCTGTCTGTTACAATTTCTCTTTGTCCTGAGGTGACTCCCATGTTTGCCAAAAAGTCTGCAGCTTGGTTAGCTTCTTGATATATATGAGATACCGTATAATTCGGAATCTTCTTAGATTTCGAAGTATGTTTCTAATTTTCTGAGTTAATCTCCAATTTGTACTTTACCCTTTTGTGACTACATTAACCGTAACTAAAGAGTTCCCTTCGAAATCAACAAAGCTTATCCCCCCGTCCGAGCAAAATTTGATACCTTTCTCCAAGGCTGTTCCTTCTGCCTTGTTGTTTGTTGCCTTGCCCATTGCACCATAAAGACAATAAAAAAATTTCCTCATCATCTCTTATTATACAGCCATATCCTGCCTGCCCTGGATTGCCTTTGGCAGCCCCGTCAAAATTTAACTTATATCTTCCCTTGCACAGCTTATTCTATTTTGCCAAGGATCGTTTGGAGGATTTTGATACCAATTTGTTTATTTTTGTTTATGATAAGTAATTTTTGTATATAAAATTTGTAAAAAAAAATATTGCAATTTTTTTTATATTTCTATTAAATAATATAAATTTTGTAAAATAAAATGACTGCAACATTATTTTATATTTTCTATTAAATATTAAAAAATATAAACGTGACTGCAGAAATTATTTTATGTTTTCTATTAAATAATTAAAAATATAAACGTTTATATTTTTTAATATTTAATACAAAACAAAATAATTTCTGCAGTAATTATTTTTTACAAAAAAATTTATAAAAAAATATATTTATTATGTTGAAGTAATATCTTTATGCTATGGAAATGCCCTTAAATATTATAAAAAAAAAAAAATTGACTGTTTTTCTGTAATTTTTTATGTTTTTTTGTAAATCCAATTTTTTCAAAATAACTTATACTTTTGTTTTGCCAATTAATTCCCCAAACGATTAACGCTACTATTTGTAGGAAAACAAGAAACTTATTATTGAGTGATGATTTGAGATTGGATATTCTGAAGCGTTTATTTTATTTCATTCCAATCTAGCCACAAACTTCAAGGGATTTTCAGAAGTACCAAGTTAGGCACCACTTAACTCATCGCCTTGTTTTAAGGTTATGACCGGTTGCAATTTCTGCCACCCCCTGGAAGAAACATATCTCCCACTCCAAGGAAGTTTCTAAGCATTCCCAAGGAGACATTATTTGCAGGGGGCATGGAGTATTGATTGGTAGACGCAGGAGAAGAGAATGGTAAAATATGGGATGTAGCAAGAATTAGAAGAGTCGTGGGTGAAAAAGGAAACCAATGCTTCTTATTGGAGATCAACCCTCCTATAAAGTGAGGTCGACAGCATTTAGTGACAGTTCAAGGCCTATAAAAGGAGTCTACTGGGCTCACACAGCACTTGTGAATGAAAGGGAGTTGCTGGAAGAATAACAGCACAAGTAACTGAATCAGTGTTCTATTTGATAGACGCCTGATGACTGATTTATCCGGGTATTGCTTAATAAAACTCTCTGCTATTGTAATGTCTGATATCCCATGTATTACACCTGATTACTGGATATATTGATTTGCTATAACTCCGCTATGGTTGTTTATCTTCTATCATTGAATGACATGTATTTTATAGTAAGCTCATGCATTCTATCTAAGGGATGTTGTTATTGAATGGAGCTGCATCAGTTGTGTGATCTATACTTATAAAAACATATCAAGTTACCTTTTCCTTTTGTTAACAAAAAAATTAAAGAGAGAAGAGAGGAAAGTGGAAAACCTGCAAGTTTGTCAAAATTATTGGCCAAGGTTATTACATCAAGTGTTGAAGCACGCATATCTTATGAATCTTTCTAAGGCAACAAATCAATAGCTCATGTCTAATAAAGTAAAAATGGAAAAGTTTTCACTCAATGATATTTGTGAACTTACATCAAGGTTCCATTTACTTTTTACAAATTCACAATTCTATGATTATTGATTCATACACCATTTGAATAAAAGATTCTATTAGAAAAGGATGTTCACTTTTTGCCTACAGCATTCAACTTGCAAAACAAAAAATTTCATTTTGTTCATCAAACATAAATTTGGTAGAGAATATTAAAACCCTCCACATCCATTCAAATAAACAAATATAGAACAATAAAACAAAAAGTTGGAAGAGAAAAAGTACCAAGGCTTTCAAGAATGCCTCTAATATTTGCTCGTGGGTCCTGCAAGAGCACTTGCTGTAAGTTGTTAAATATCTTAAGAGCACTGATAATTTAGTATTGCATAAATTTTACAGGCATAAGAAAAAGTCTTGCTTGATTTACATATTGGCAGAATTCTTAAGATTATTTTACCAAATACGACAAGGTGATTGCAACTTACAGCAAGTACTATCATTGCTAATGGATTTGCATGGTTTGATACTGACGATGTATAAACCCCAACATCATCCACAAAGGACTTAAGCTCGTCTTCCTACAAAGATTCCATACTTTAGAAGAATATAATTAACTAAAATCAACTTATCCAAAGATTTATTTGATGTAAAAGAAAATTAAAAGAATTCAAGATCGAGACAACTAAAATCACTCTGACATAAATCTTTTTTAATGTATGGTCCAAATACAGTAGTGTGCAGTCCCTCAACAGATGCAACAAGTTGCAATGAAACAACAAGTCAAAACATTTCAATCACTGTTATGCACATTATCTTTCAATTCTTGCCAATGCATGATTTTCAGTTTCCCCTAAAATGAAAACATGTGCCTTAAACAAAACCATATTATTTGAATCCAAATCTAGTTTATCTCTTTTTGAACATTATCACAAAAAAGTTTTTAACTTGGTGTATTTCAATAAAGTTGCCCTCGAATTACAAAAATAATGAAATATTTAAAAAATCACAGAAAAACAAAAAGATTACAGCTTGTCTTCAGAATCAATCAAAACAATGAAATAAACTCCATAGAGATCACTCTACGATGGTATCAAAGCTAACTGTGAAGTGTCAATACTTAGAACTCATGAATGCAATTAACATTTGAGGTGTTGTATAAAACACATATAGTACAAAAGCTAATTAATTCTCTCAGCATGTGCAACTACTGGCTTCTGGAGTCAATATCTGGTAGCTTAACCCTTGCAAATACATGTGCATCTTCTAAACCACCAATCTAGGGATCTATTATACAACCAAGTTGTAATGTCCCCAATTTAGGAACTAGAAGATATACGATTTAATAAGTTAATTAAAAAATTGAAACTTATTTATTGGCAAAAGGTATGCGATATAAAAATAAATCAGGATCCAAGATGAATAATGTCTCCATCAACACTATCATGGCAATGATCATCATCTCAAATAAAGATAATATGTTCATTTCATCATACTTCTATTATACCAAATGAGAAGACCACCTTCATGGAAGAAGGATTGGATTAAGATAATCAAACTTGTACACATGAGTGATCACTGTACTCAGTCAGCAGAATCCACATCAGCAGAACCATATCAATGACTATGCAAGACAGAAGATGATTAATGATCCCATAAAGACAATTATTGCAAGATATATAATACATCCAATTACTATGAAGACAACTATCATTGCATCTCGGTCCTAATGAATAACAATGCAGATCATTGGATTGTAATCAGTTGTGTAAGGCATATTGACTAAGATCAATCAACATCCATTAGACAAAGATTAACTAATGCCACACATAAATGGATAACAGTGATTATACAAGTAATTGATCCATTGATATACTGTAAGGAGACACAATTGGATTAATATCAATCATCAATGTAGCAGCAATTTGGTTAGTATGGGACAAGCACTGATCTGTGCTAAAACAGTGACTTAAAGAGATTAAATAATCAGCAACAGTTAAGGATATCGGTTTAAGAAAAGAGTTGACTAATTCATGATTAGTCATAACCAACGTTAATTACAGCAGGTTTTTAAGGGTGATAGCAATTAGTTATAATAAACAACCATTATGCTAATCGATATCTTTATAAAGAAGGACGATGGGTAAAGATGTGTCCCATCAAACATGAATGCAATCCCTTCGAGTTGCAAGGGTATATTATGGAAATCGAATCTATTACTTTCATTATCAATTGTGCTTTATATTGTTTCTTATTCCAGTATGGAAGAGCTTGTGTGAGCAAGGGCGAAGTTCCAATATCATATGCATAAAGCCAAGGATCGGTCAAATTAGACACAGCACTATATACCTTGCATAATATCATTTCCAGAGCTGAAACAGCAGTAATCAATTGTGCATAATATATATTCCAAATCAGAAACAGCCATTCATATTGCCATTGGCAATATCGACTTCTAGTCCATTGCATATTTATATTGTCTTATTTGAAACAGCAAGTAGTTGTGCACTTAGTGCAAATTGATATCAATTCACTCAAGCATAATCATAATTGTATAAGTCAGAGACAGTCAGTGGCTTGATCGTTATCATTTATTATATAATTGCATTCTTTTTTCCAAATACATAAGTTTATTGTAAGAAACAGACATTAAATGTCCTATAATTCATATATTGTTCAATAAGGGACATTACAAGTGATATCAAAACATTACTTTTGTGGTTATATTGCATTGTTCCTAAAACGGGACATTACAGAAGTTCAAACCTAGAAACCATATATGGTTTATGATACCATGTGCCAAATCCATGAAAGCCAAAGTGGCATCCCAACTCATGGCACAATTTCGAACACCCCAATCATCATGGGTCAACATTCTAGAAATAGAACGTAGCCCCTTCACGTCATTGATTCCTCCACCAAACTTGGGCACTTCATTTTTAGACTTTTCCACCTCTTTACAAGATGCTCTTACGTGTCATAAGTTGGTCAAAAGTCTCATGGAATTTCTAGTCCACGTTGTAATTCCCCCTTACATGCTCTTACAAGTCATAAGTTGGTCAAAAGTCTCTCATGACTTTTGTATTCCACTTTCCAACTCCCCCTTACATCCTCTTATGCATCATAGAATCTTTTACGCATCACACAATGTCAGATGCTTACACCTCCTACATAATATACTTATTCGTCTTATATGATATAGATTCTCTTACAACACATCATATTACATTTTACAAGTAGCAAACATTGCAACCTCCAATGAGTGCCTATATTCCGAATGGGCACCACTAAAATACAAAATAAATAATAAATATAAGCATTAGGAATTGAAAGGTGCACCATAACTAATCCTAGTATTCTCGTACTTGTTATATACCTTGCAAGAGAAAAAGGAAACCAACAAAAGTGAACTAACTGCTCGCTAGTAAACAGAATTATCCTTTAAAGATAATAAATAAATTGACTCAGTTTTACCAAAATACGAAGACAAATTGCTAACCAACAGTTCGAAAAATCACTATTGTGTTAATGATTTTCCTCTGAATTTTAGAGGTACAGCTCTCTTGTTTAATGTAATCTAATTTCGGGGGGTATACTTTTAACCGGAAAGCAGGAAAGGCAACCTAACACCCCCTCATCACTATGATATGAATGTGTTTATGAATTCAGAATAGAAGGGGAAACAACAATAAACGACACAAAGATCATCTAATCAATACCCACGAACAACCTTAACTAGGGTATAAGCATAGATTTCTTCCAAATATGTATATGCAGATCAGAACTCAAAGATTCGAAGCCACATATATACCCACGAACAACCTTAACTAGGGTATAAGCATAGATTTCTTCCAAATATGTATATGCAGATCAGAACTCAAAGATTCGAAGCCACATATATACCCACAACCAGATATAATGAAGGAGAGATCACAGACAATTGCAAATTCACACAGGAAAAGTTACAACTGCAAAGAGAACAAATAAACACAAAGATTTAAATTGCCCCTTTATTCCTTTGATCAAACTAGAATTCAAAGATTCCAGCCCCTTCATACAAAGGATTATGTTTAGAAAGAAAATCCTCTGCTTTTCCGCTTATCAGATATGAATAAGAATGCCCTCTTCTGATCGAACCTCACTCTTGCATCAAAGCGCAATGGGGATCAAAAATTCCAGACACCTCTATTGTCCTTCAATTACATATTTAAAGCGTTTTCTCCAGTCTGCCCTTTCAATTTCAATAACTGACTCCCTTTTCTTTTCTTTTAATTTTAAAAGTTATAAAGTTTCACATAATATTAAATTAAAGTGAACTTTATAAAAAGGTATAAGTATCCGTTGTTGCCAGAGTCATAATGTAATGTAACTGTCATAACCATGATACAGATCCATGTTGAGTTGTTGTCATTGATGTCATAATCAGGATTGATCAGCATTATTATGACAGAGATTAATTGTCCCATCTATGATGTTGAAGATTGGAACTGCAAAAGACATCTCCACAATATATAAAGCAGCAGATAGTATACTAGATTCGTAGACTTATAAGAGATCTGAACCTGATCCTGAAAGATCAGAATGAGCCAATACTACTACTGTTTTGACAGACAGCGATTACATAGAACAGTGAATAAGACAAAAATAAGAACAATACAAAATTAGAATGAGACAAATAAGACAGCTATTAGAATTAATAAAATATCTCTTTAAATAGCAGCGATAGATTTTAAGCGAGAAGAAGCAATTAAGAGACTCTTAACAAAAATTCTTAATTTATCAAAGGGGTGCGAAATATTTAAGAGGACAATTGTTCCACTAGAAGACAAATTATTCAAAAAGGGAATGTGTTTTGTCTTATTCACATAACAAAAAGGTGCAATTTTAAAGTGGTGTAGTTTTAAAAGGTTTTGAAGTAAAACGATCTTGTTATGAAACAAGACTTAACAAAAGTGATTAATAATCATTCTCCAAAGCTTGCGATTGAGAGTGGTGTTTATTAAAACAAACATACCAAAAAGACATGCCGATTCAATAAGACATGACTCTTAAAATAAAACATATATGTGGAGATTGGAAATGGAACTTGAGAAAGTGTGTTGGAGAATATAGAAGAAAAGGCTGCATACACAGAGAGCAGACTTTTGTCTGATTTATATCAGACTTAAAGCTGGTGAAGCTTCATTACAGAAAATGGTGAATAGAATCTTATGAAGAAATTATGACCATTTCACAGCAGAGTTGAAGGAATTGGTGCAGATCTTAAAGGAGATTATCATGCTCTTTTTGTGACAGATTTGAGGAAGACATTGTAGCAGACTGGAAATCAGGCTTATAGCAGATTTGTGTGAAAAGTATTGAATGAGGGGTTCGTGCCTCTAGTGAGTTGGTGCTCGCAAATTGACTGAGGGGTTGGTGCCTCTACAAGTTGTAAAAACTATTGTTCATATAAAGAAATTTTATTGCTGTAGTTTTCTCCCTATTTAGGATTTTCATGTATATGTTGTGTACTTGTGTTTTTGCATTTAAGTTGTTGCATTAATTCAATAATAAGGTTTAAATTTGAAGAAGTGTTATACTAATTTACCCTGCCCCCCAACCCCCACCCGCTCCCCCCTCAGTATAATTGTGGGCCTAACAATTGGTTTAAGAGCAGGCCTTCCAAACTAGTCTAACCAACTAGAAGGAAGATCATAATAGCACACATGGCTAAATCTAATGGCGTCTCTTCAAGTAAAGCTCCATTGTTTGATGGAACTAATTATGTGTTCTGGAGTTTGAGAATGGAAACCTTTATAAGCTCTTTGGGATATGACATCTAGCAAGCAGTGGTGAGTTGGTATAAGGCTCCAAATGCTCCATTAGATGCAATGGGGAAGAAAGCATGCAAGAACAATGCAAAAGCAAAAAATGCAATTTTGTGTGGACTAAGTGAACCAGAACTTGTAAAAATGATGCACTGTCAATCAGAAAAGGAAGTTTGGGATAAATTGAAAAAAACCTATGAGGGAGACACTAAAGTGAAAAAAGCAAAACTTCAAAGTCAGAAGAGAATTTGAAAGCCTTAAGATGATGAAAGAGGAGAACATTGCAGCATTTTCCCTTCAAGTTGACGAGGTAGTCAATACAATACGAGGTCTAGGAGAGGAAATAGATGAACCAGTAGTAATACAAAAAATATTAAAGTGAGTCCCTGATAGATTTGATTCTAAAGTCTCTGCAATAGAGGAAATGAAGGATTTGGACCAACTATCTATGGATGAACTACATGGAATTCTTACAACTTATGAAATGAGGACTAGAAAAGGAGATTCATCAGTAGGGGAATCAGCATTCAAAGCTACAAGGAAATTGAAGAACAGAGAACCTTCAATAAGAAAAAGCTTCGATGAAGACACAGACAAAGAGGAAGCCCTTTTTGTTCAAATGATGAGAAGAAAGAACAAAGGGAAGTTGCCATTTAAATGTTTCAGTTGTGGGAAAGTTGGACACTTCATTAAAAATCATCCATACCTAAAGTGACAGCAATGATGAAGAAGAGCCTTACCCAAGAAAAGAAAATAAGTTCAAATACAAGTATGATAAGAACAATAAAAGGAATAATGGCTACAGAAAGAGTCTTTATGCATATACGGACAATAGCTCATCCGATGAAACTGACTGGGATAATTATACAGAAGATATATTATTCATGGCATTCAAAACAAAAGAAGATAATCTAAAAAATAATGAAATTGAGAACTTCTCACATGAGGAGGAAAGTGCCAAGCCTACACGTAATGTCCCCTTTTTGGGATCACCTTCTACTTTGCCCTAAATTCACAAATCTAGAATGAAACAAGGGCAAACATAGTTAGGGATATAATCTTCATTTAAGAATAAGAAGAGATAAGCCTATATTTTCAAAAACCGCAATGAGATTAGACAACAATGTAGATATAACTCATGAAATACATCCAATTCTAGGGTTAGGATATATACACAACCCATATCAACAATTACATGGAAACTCAACCATAAAGAGGGTTGAGTTGGAAGACATGATTAGGTGCCCTAAGTATCCTCTACCCTAGGCCCAACAGCAAGACCTTATCCTTTGTGGCCTCATGTGGTCCTTAACCGATGGTCCTCAACCAATCATCAGGAGGTAGCGTACCTAGTGAGGGCTGTACACCGTTCCCCTCCATCATATCAACCTCTCACCTCTTATGATTGATTCACTTCAACAATAAGGTGCCTTTGACCCTCATCTATTTATCATCCTAATACCTTAACAATTTTACTTCTTGTATTTGTGAACCATGGTGGAGAAGAGGAGAAAGATTGCGGAGAGTGCCCTAGAAACCATCTCTTCCCAAACCCAAAGACCGTACCCTTTGTACTCCTTTGGCCTCTATGGGCTCATCTTGTCCCACTTTGAGGTGGCGTATGTAGAAGGATGCTCATACATCGTACTCCTCTCACAATACTTTCATGCTTCCATCACCATGCTTAGAACTGTTATAATAAACATTTATTTTCACTTTAATATTGATTGTTAATTAACCTTCTTAACAGCATTAAGTTGTATTACCATTTATCAATGAATGTTAACAATATTGTTAGTAATTTATTGTTATCAGTTTTGTTTGTATCAACAGTATTAAATCCATATTAACAGTATTATACTATTTAAACAGTTTGTATTAACAGTATTAGTTTTAGACCACTACATTAAATATGTTAATAGTATCATTGTGTACCAACAGAATTGTATTAATATTGATTGTACTAGTATTCCTTGTATCCGCAATATTAAGTTATATTAGAAATGTCCATATTGAATTATATTAACAAGAGTAAATTTTACTAGAAGTGTTGATTATTTTATCTATGCTAAACTGCACTAATAAATCAGTATCCTAGAAACCACTTCTAATCTATTCACTCATACCATGGAGTTTTTCCCAGTTACTGATCTGTGGTATTTCCTTCCGCACTCCCTCTTCTTTCTTTTCCTGTGGTCAATGTGTCTTACATAGGAGAGGGGGTCGATGGTATTTAAGACCATCGCCTGGCTGTGACTCCTCCCAAAGGAACCCGATACCTATTACATGCCTCACTAAGATTTATGGGTCACGTCTATTCCTTCTAAATACAGATCGGTGCAAGAATACTAATTAGACCATTGGGCATTCATAATGAACGTTTATAAACAAGGATATTAATAATAAGTATTAATAATCAAGGATATTAATTAATAAATTGTGGATAAATTTATTGTAAGTAATATAATAATCTCTTAACAATAATAGTGCATGGGAATAATTAAAGCAATGAATACATATATATAGAATATAAATGAACATAATATAAGGGTCATTACACTAATTCAAAAAGTGACAATGAAGACAGCTTTGAAGAAGAGCTCTATCGAGCCATAGATAAAATAGAAAGACTAAGGAAGAAAGTTCTGAAATACAAACACCGGTTTCAAGAAGAATGCACAAAGACCAAAACCTTTGAAGAAACAGAAAAGCAGACCAGCAAATTGAAATTTCAGATTGATGAGGCAAAGAAAAAGGAAGAAGAGATGAGCTCTCAATTTAAGGCAAAGGAAGAATCTTGCAGTAAACTTGAATCTCAAGTAGCTTCCTTAAATGGTGAATTGGAAAGAACATCCCTCAAACTGAAAACAAATCTCAAGTATGAGAAAGTTCAGAAATCTTGGACAAACTATTAATAGCCAAAGATCAACATCTAACAAAACAGGGCTAAGATTTATAGAAAGGTCAAAAAGCTATGCTGATGCACTCAAAGGTTCCATCAAAGGAGAAAGCAGCAAAATGGGAGAATGACCTAAAAAATCAGGAGGAGCAGAAAAGTATGTTGAACTTAGGATAAAGCTCGTGAAGAATAAAGAAGCTAAGAAGAGTCATCTTCCTCATAACTCAAGCAACATTTCCAGGGACAAACATAAGAAGATACTTAATCCAAGACATAATCACATAAATAGGAACAAGAATAACTTTGTTGGGTATTACTTTACTTGTAAACATTTTGGTCACAAAGCCGTAAATCGTAGAACACACCAAATGAATTCTACTTGGAACAGCAATAGGAACATCACCAAAAACGTTGACAATTACAACCCTTTTTCTCCCTTATTATACAATGTTGAATGTTATAGATGTAACAACTTTGGGCATACAGCATGATTTTGTAGAACTATATTAACAAGTACATAAAAGCATCATGATGTAAAGAAGAATTTCATAGCACAAGAAGAGAAAAAATCAAAGATATGGAAGAGGAAGGGGGAATATAGAATAGGTATGGGATGCATATTGTAAGTTTTTAGCATCTTATTTTGAGTGTGGATTTTTATATTGAAAATCGAACTTCCCAGGTTAGGCGTGGGGTTTAGTTAATGCATTGGGAAGTGTGCAAAATAAATATGGGTGTTTCGATGGCTTTCCTTGGGTTTGTTCTCATTGTGGCAGGTATAGCAATTGTTTAAAACAGATTTTGGGTGAATTGGGTGAGTAATGAGAGAGTTATGAGCGTTTTAGTGAATACACAGGCTGCTGGTTTTGCAATTCCAGCCTGCAGATTTTTGATATTAGCAGAAATTTCATATTCTTAATTGGATGTTCAGCATAACTCTCTTCTCACATTATCTTGATTATTGTAAGGTTAAGTAGTAGTACTACTAACCAATTCTACCTTGTAAATCTCACCCCGCTGAAAAGTGGAAGAGGTTGGCTTGCCGCCTATTTTCAAGTAAATTGTAATTCAGTCCTCCCACTGCATAAGTGGTAGAGTGATGTCTGATTGTAATGGTCCTCCCGCTGCATAAGCGATTGAGTTGAGTTTGTTTTGTAATTTCAGTCCTCCCACTGAAATATTGCGGTTGAGTGATTTGTGCCTTGTGTGTTTCTCTTGGCTGGTTCACCGCCAAGTTTCTTGCATTCCCGCTGGATAAGCGGAAGGGGCTGGCTTGCCGCCCAGTATTGTATTTCATTTCATCTTTCAACAGTTTGAGATCTAACGATCCCCTATTCACCGTATGCTCTCACCTTCCCACATTCGGCACTTCGTGATCAGAAAGTGGAAGGGTTGCAATCTTCAGCAAGTTTTCAATTTATGCTTTCTAACCTTAACAGGTTATTTGTTGTGGATGATTGTTATTGGCCTAAAAACAAAAAAAAATAACTGGGATACTACAGTGGTATCAGAGCACAAGTTGTCCCTGCCATCCTGTTGGGTCGTGGTTGTTTGGTTGCATATCACAGTTTAAAAGAATGTCTACTATAGTTAATGCAAGAATTGATTAATTTGATGAAGGATCCAAATATTAAAATGGGGTTCGTAAAGGTTCTTGCAAAATCCAAACATAAGGAAGAGTCTGAAAACAATATCTTTAATACAAAGACAAATGATGGAGTTGGTGTTTTGACACCTAACTTTGAGACAGTGCTTCATGAAAACTCTGTGGTGATGCATGACCTACCATTGATGAGGTTGTCATTCAAGAAGAAGAAAAAACAATATTTGAAGTTGTGCATGATGAATCTCTTAATGTTTCTTATGGAGCTAGTGACAGTGTTGAATGCACTCATGTGCTTCTAGAGGAAGAGCAGATGAAAATTGAAGATGTTAAACAAGAGGGAGAGATTAACAGATTGTTGGATGGAGATTCATGTTATGAAGCTGAAAATATTGCAGCTAATGATGAAGTTCCTAATGACCAAGAGGCTGTCCTATTTTGTGAGTTTAAAATATACCATAATGATGACATTCAAGGGGCAGATTTAGAGGACCAATCAGAAATTGCATTTCAGAATAATGGGATTGAGACTCGTAGTTTGAAGAATGAGCTTGACCAAATTCTGAAAGTCTTTGAGCAATGTCCTAAATTGGAATTTTCAGATTTAGGACAGCAGGATTGTTGGTCTAAGTTGGAGAAAGGAAATACTTCCCAAATCGTTGATAACCCATTGTTTGAGATGGGTAAAGTGAAAACATATGGCAGTCCACTGTTTGAGTGGGAAGATGAAACATCACTTGGTTCTAACATTGCTCTTGGTGAGAATAGCAATGTGTGGAAATTAAGAGAAGATTCAAGATCTAAGTTGGATGATACTTGGAGCTATGCTGAGCACTTTTTAACTAAACAAAGTAATCAGCCCTTTAGCACTTGGGATCCGGGTATGATGGCACCTAGTGATGACAAGGAGCCTGTGTGGGATGAATTTCCTTTGATCCTGATGAAGCTCAAAAAACAAATTGTGTTGTAGAGTTAGAGGACCATATGGTTTTTGATGATGGAAAGTTTAAAGAGGTTCTAAAATGCAAATCTGATTCACCCATTCATGAAGTTGGTAGTAAGCAAAAAGTTGAAGATTTAGTAGAATTTGATCCTCTTCATGATATTGAGCAATTGCAGCTAGTGGGTGGTGAAGAAAAAGAGTCTTGGAGCAGCTTTGTGGGCAGCAAAGACAAGAAACAAAGTTCTGATTTTCAGTTGCAGCCAATGACTAGTACACCACCATTAAATGTTCACAAGTGGAAGGATAAATTCATGAAGTCCTTTGAGAATGAGGTGCGAGTTCTATCTGGGTTTGACCATACACATTGTTTGATAGAAAAACTCTATTGGAAGGCTCAAATTGAAGAGAGACGTAAGGGAGTTATGGATGAAGTTGCTCTCCCTAATCTGCAACTCATCAAAGACTCTTTGGAGACATTGAAATCAAAGTGCATACAATTGATCACAGATCGTGATTATGCCATCAAATCAGCAAAGAAGATCCTTAGTGATTTCCAAGGAAAAGAGAGGAAAGTTTAAGAGCTTACTCTTGAGCTTGAGTCAACAAAGGACATGTTAGAAAATACTCAGTTGGTTCTAATGGAGGTAGAAGATCAGTTTGCTGATTTCAACCATTTAAAAACAAAAGAGAATAGAGAAATGACCAAGGAGATCAATCAGGTAATGGAGGAGCTTGATTGCATTCAGAAGGAGTATGATCTTTTTCTTTGTCCCCAAAGATCTGAAAAAGTGATTTTGGAGCAAAAGAATGTTTGGGTGGAACATGACTTTGATAGTCCGTTGTTTGATACAGATGCTGAATGGACATTTATTAATCCATTTTACAAGTTTGATGTGGGAATTCCTTTTGACTTCACTAATGAGGGTGGATCACATTGCAGAGTCTGGGATCCAAGTGCAATTTGCAACCATGAGATATTGTTTCAAAATTGGAGCATTGATCAAATGCATACTCTTGGGCATCTTCTTTGGAAAAGAATGGATCAGATTTTCAGATTTGGGCTTGCTGATTGGTTGCAGATTAGCCACTTCACTTTATGGTTTGCTCTCATTCAGGGGAGTTGGTGCAATTTCTTTGGTCATGCAAGTAATGGTTTTCAATTGGAGATTGCTTGGAGGTGTTTTCCAGCCTTGGACATGAGTAGATGTGTTGTTTTGGACGACGATCTCCTGTGTTGCAGCAGCTGTTCATCTTTTTGGATGCTGATTTTCCTAAAATCAGACATCAAGACAATCATTTCAGACTTGGTGGGCTACTGGTACACTCTTTTTCAAACTTTACAGACTCCTAGCAAGACGGGTTTGTGGTCTCAAGTGAGAGGTATGGCGAGTTGGGGCAATCAGTATCCGTGTATGGGAAGTGTTCAAGCTCTAACTAGAGGTTATCCTTATGCCCTTTCTTCTTCTTATGGTTGGGACAGCGAACCTTTGGTTTCTTTGGCTCACCTTTTTGAGGTGCTTGGAGTGCAAACTATAAGAGTTTTCAGAAATCTCCATGGTTGTATCAAGATAATTCAATTGAGGCATAGTAGATCCATGTGCAGATATGAGTATGAGTTTGTTGAGCTCTTGCAAAGGAATGCTTTCCTCTTTGCAAGAAGATTTAGAGATGTCACATTGACAGTCGTGGCTCTGTTAGATACCATATGGAGATGTGTTGTGGAGTTTGATCGTGAGTTGAGTAGACCTTATTTTCTATTGCCCAAGCTTGTGATAGACAGTGGCACTGTTGATATTGATTACTTAGAGCCTTATGGGCACGAGATGTTACATGATATTGATTTCAACCCTTCAGGGATTTTCAGTTTGAGTATCATGGATGGTAACATTTTGGAGTTACAAGGGAGGTTAGTGCAGTTTTGGCGTGATGTTTTCATTGATGTGATCAGAGTGGTGCAGCATCGGCATGGTAGGTTATTCTTGAGACGAACATGGGACCCTGGGCTCATACTTGCTTGGGTGTGGATTAGTTTAAAATTTTCTGGAATTGTGGTGGCATTGCTTGAGGACAAGCAATTTTGGGAAGGGCGGATTGTAATGTCCCCTTCTCCGCAGTGATTAGTTTTGTTGGCCATTAGCCTAGTTCGGAGGTCCGTAGGCTAGTCGGGGGCAGAAATTAGGGTTTCGTATTTTCTAGGAGGATTCTTTCGTGATTTCAGGGGCTATATGTGGGAGTTTGACAGTTTGGATTCTGGATTCCTTCTAAGTTTTCAGAGAGCTTTAGGATTGTTCGACATGCATCTGCATCAGGTGACTTTTTCCAGACTTCCTATTTTTAGTAAGTATGACGATTGCTCGGAATGAGGTTAAAATTACTTTGGAAACACTTACTATTTTTAGCAGTATGCTATTTTTAGTACGTACTATTTTTAGCAGTTCTATTTTTAGCAGAATGTCAGTAGGCTTGTTCAGATGGCTATTTCCGACAGGTTAGTTTGAGCAATTGGTCTTCCCCCATTTTTTGGTGCTATTCTTGGCAAGGGTTCCTCAGCTCAATTCAGTGAGTATTTCTGGCAGGGCAATTCTCTCAACTTATTTCCAGATATCCTTGTAGCTTGTTTTGGTAGGTTCAGTATTTGATGAAAAATGGTGTTTTAAATTAAATTATAACTTAAGGCAAAGGTTGGACGATTTATTTAAAAGGGGTTGCTTAAGTTATATTGATATATAAGTCATTTCCTTAATTATATATTGGGTGATTTATTGTTGAGGAAAAATACTTTATAAAGTGAGATACTAATGAGGCAAGATGGACGCCTTATGGAGAAATAAGTTAATTCTATAATATATTTCACTTATCTACCTTGGATGCCACATTATGATTTTATTGTCATTTTTATAAAGAATATTTGCTCCTATGAGAAGGTCGATTTGGAGAAAGGAGAAATGAAATGTAATTTCAAAATAATGTGAAGTGAATGTGCATTTGGATTTGGCATTCATTTGGAGGGATTGTCAATTTGAATTTGAGCCCTCAAAATCTATAAATGAGAGTGTTGGGCTTCTCATTTGGTATGAAATGAATTTGCATCGTTATGCTGCCAAATTGGCGATTGAAAAATCTAAGCTTCGAAGTGTGGCTTCCTAGCTAAGTCTCAGTTTCGTACATGCAAGATAGTACCTAGTTGTGTTCATGTATTCCCAGTGTTGTTGGTGTGTAAGTTGCAGATTGTGGAGTGTTTTGATTGAGATTGGAGTGTTTTCAGGTTGCTGGTCGCGGGACTGCTGAAAGTGTATTTTGCTCGCATCTCTTGGCCAGGCGATTCCATCATTCTGGGTACCGGCTCATCCTTCCTTCCTACCACTGGCGATGCATATTGTAAGCTTTTAGCATCTTATTTTGAGTGTGGATTTTTATATTGAAAATCGAACTTCCCAGGTTAGGCGTGGGGTTTAGTTAATGCATTGGGAAGCGTGCAAAATAAATATGGGTGTTTCGATGGCTTTCCTTGGGTTTGTTCTCATTGTGGCGGGTATAGCAATTGTTTAGAACAGATTTTGGGTGAATTGGGTGAGTAATGAGAGAGTTATGAGCGTTTTAGTGAATCCACAGGCTGCTGGTTTCGCAATTCCAGCCTGCAGATTTTTGATGTTAGCAGAAATTTCATATTCTTAATTGGATGTTCAGCATTACTCTCTTCTCACATTATCTTGATTATTGTAAGGTTAAGTAGTAGTACTACTAACCAATTCTACCTTGTAAATCTCACCCCGCTGAAAAGTGGAAGAGGCTGGTTTGCCGCCTATTTTCAAGTAAATTGTAATTCAGTCCTCCCACTGCATAAGTGGTAGAGTGATGTCTGATTGTAATGGTCCTCCCGCTGCATAAGCGGTTGAGTTGAGTTTGTTTTGTAATTTCAGTCCTCCCGCTGAAATATTGCGGTTGAGTGATTTGTGCCTTGTG
The DNA here is from genome assembly GCF_030272615.1 of Cryptomeria japonica. NCBI lineage: Eukaryota > Viridiplantae > Streptophyta > Pinopsida > Cupressales > Cupressaceae > Cryptomeria > Cryptomeria japonica. The sequence goes on along the minus strand of NC_081413.1, from coordinate 328,551,595 downwards.
TGTTTCTCTTGGCTGGTTCACCACTAAGTTTCTTGCATTCCCGTTGGATAAGCGGAAGGGGCTGGTTTGCCGCCCAGTATTGTGTTTCATTTCATCTTTCAGCAGTTTGACATCTAACGATCCCCTATTCACCGTATGCTCTCACCTTCCCACATTGGGCACTTGGTGATCAAAAAGTGGAAGGGTTGCAATCTTCAGCAAGTTTTCAGTTTATGCTTTCTAACCTTAATGGGTTATTTGTTGTGGATGATTGTTATTGGCCTAATAACAAAAAAAAATAACTGGTATGTTACACCGATACAAACAGCATTACATGCCCAAGATGATGGAGACCAATGGTATGTGGATAGTGGATGTTCATGTCACATGACAAGTGACAAAAGTAAATTCATCAAGTTAAAGGCTATTGATGGTGGGACAGTGAGTTTGGAAACAATGCTCCAACAGTTATGGTAGGAAAAAGAACCATAAGTCTTGATAATGGAAAAACTAATATAAACAATGTCCTACATGTGAAGGCTTAAAACACAACCTTTTGAGTGTAAGCCAATTATGTGATCAAGGCCATTGTAATATCCCCTTATATGGTTATTTAGGAAGTAGGGAAAATTATCTATTAATTATTGATTTCAGGAGATGTCTTTCCTTTATGATACTGATGTTATCTTGCAAATAATATGAACTATGAAATACAACTGATGAACAATAGTAATATTATCGAAAAGAACAATAGGTGAAGAGGATAACAGATTGATGCAATATCCGATATAACCCTTAAAAGTATGCAAAGTGATAATATTTCAATCTGCAAATTATATATATAGAGATACGTGCTCTTTCTGATATAAGATTGTATTCCTTACAATTGATATCTTACCTTCAGCAATGGCTCTTAAAGAGCAATCCGACTGGATTAGAAACAAGAGATAAATTCCACGATATTTGCTGAATGGGTTTCATTGCCATCTTATATGATGGGAAGGATGTGGCTCAAGAGACATGCCTTTCAATCACTACCTTATGGTTCTTAATCATGCCTCTTCCTTAAGTGAATCGATCTCTTAACCATTCATCATATGTTAACTACTTGTTAGTATTAATGACTAATCCTGATCTACATTGGCTATCTTTACTTATCAAACCTTCATGTGTATTACAAATGTGTCACTGAGATCGCTGTCCTCAACGGATCTTGTAATCGCTGCCTTTGCTACTTTAATACATGCCTTTTCAAACACACTCGATACTGCTCCATATGTTATTAACTAAATCGATGTCTTAACACCTCTCTGCTTTCTTAATCATCACTGACTTAATACTCTTCAATGATCAGGCTTCCTAGAAGCATTCCTTGCTTTTCCAAACTTCCCACAGCAATAATATCTGATAGTCTTAAATCTTCCCCATGCATACCATCAAGTACAAGGATGTTGCTGCCTGTAACTTGATAACAGTTCTGATCTGATTTAATCCATGGTGATATGCTGCACTCATTTGGTTGGGGATATCACAGTCTCAGCCTCTTGAATTTGCTTGTCCTCGGGCAATTTAAGACTCCTTCCACCTTGTCTCTTGTTCTTGGATGATCCTGCACATAGGTTAGAAATTTCTAAACAAGACATATATATCAAAGAAATGATGGATTTAGAGAGATTACTGCTTAATCGCTACTGCATATATTGCAACTTAGAAGAACTGGGCTTCCTTGCGCCATTTCTACACCAAGCTTAAGAGGAATTGTTCTCTACAATTCTCTTACACTACTCGGCGGCTCAAGTTGGCTTTCATACTAGTCTTTTGATCATACTAAGAAGGAATGGGGACTTCCTTTGAACCATTTCTACACCAAGCCTAACAGACCTTGCTCTGCTTGGCGGTTCAGGTTAGCCTTTGTGCCATTCTCATTCCTTTCTTTGGAAGAAATTGGAAGCCTATATGGATCCATTTCTACACCAAGCCTAAGAGAGGTTGTTCCCTACAACCCTCTTACTCCACTTGGCAGCTCATGTTTGTTGTCCACATTCTCACTCCCCTACCTATTCTTTGGGAAGAAATGGGGCCTTTATTGAGCCATTCCTACACCAAGCATCTACTTGGCAGCCCTTGCTAGCTTGACCACCATTCTCACCTCCCTCTTTCTTGGTTGTTGTAACCAAATTGCTTAACTCCTTAAGGTAAGGCCCTAAAGGTTCTAAATGTTCTAGAATGGACCATTTCATGAGTCATTCATCCTGATCATTCTAACTTTTACTCATATATATATGCATTATTAACTCTTTAGGCAATTTAATTAATGATCTATACATTCTTACATTGATGTTACTTATGATCTTAAATATAATAATGTTGACCCGTATAGGGTACTATTCATTCATGTTCAAGCTAATTTTGTTTTTCCTTGAATGTTTTAATATCTTCTTCTTTTTCCCATGTGGTGTCTTCCTTTGGTAGTCCCCTCCATTTGATTAGGAATCCAATGATACTTCTATTTCTTAATTTCTTCTCCCTAGTGTCTAGGACGATTTATGGTTCCAATATGAGTTTCTCTTCATCATCGAGAGGTGGTAATTTTGCACATGGGATAACTTGCTGCCCTAGGACCTTGTTGAGCCTTGATACATGGAAGACGTTGTGGATTTTGTTGCCTTCGAGAAGCTCTAACTCATAAGCTACTTCACCAACTTTCCTTAGGACCCTATATGGTCCATAGAAGTGAGGTATGAGCTTTTCTGCCCCACTAGATTTGATTGTTGATAGTTTGTAAGGTTGTAATCATAAAAACACCAAAGTCTCCTGCTTCAAATGTCCTCTCCACACGAGTTTCGTCAGCGTATAGCTTTTGCTGATTTTGGGCATGATGAATGTTCTCCTTGAGGATATTCATGATATCTATGCTTTGCTGGACAAAATCTTTAGCTCCAAGTACTTTGCTATCTTGCAACCCCTTTAGGTCCTTGTATGTCCAGGCAAAGGTGTCCTTATATTCCATGAATATCTTGAATGCAGCTGCCTTCAGTACTGAGTCCCAGTTGTCACCAACCAAGATGACCTTCGGGTTGTCTTCATCTCCCAGATTTATCTTCTTTACACTTGGCCCCTCATATTTTATTGTCTTGCCTCTTTCAAAATGATGGGTGGGCATATCATCCACCCATGCTACTCCCTCCTTGTACACTTCGTACTCTAGAGGGAAAGTAGCACTCTCGGCACCTTGGTCGCCTTCCTCGACCACCCCAATCTATAGAATGTTGCATTAGGGGTAGAAGACTTTGTAGTATTCCATTTGCCATAGAATAGTCCATTCAAGGAGCTCGTCTCATCTTCAAAACAGTCTTCCAACTTGAGCACTCCTCCTTCATTAGGTTCCATGCCCTTCCTTCCTTCATCCATACCCGACTCTCTATCTTTGGAATTTGATTCGAAGGATGCCAGTTGTTTGCTGCTATATCTGATAAATCAAATACAGGAAATAATAATATACATGACAATGCATACCAGACAGGGCAGTAAAATATATCTTTATTCACACATACAATTATTACAAAGAAGAAGACCAAAAATGGTCGGCCAAGGATTACAATTCACCCAACTATACTGTTAATGCATGATAGCCTCGGTAAGATAAATGATTGAATGAGAGATAAATGAAGTCTCTCATTCAAACATTTATTATCATGAGGCGGCACGATCAAGTGATGTCTTGATCGGCCATGTCCAAAAGACATGGTCAGTCAAGGCATCACTTGACCGTACCCAGCTCACTACATATACCAAATGAAATGTGTGAGAATGGACATTGAAATAAAAATGCTCCTTCTCTCCTGCAACATAAAAGAAGACAATCAGATTTATACAACAATTCAGTGATAGATGATACATAGAACAAGATAAATTTTAATTCTGATCCACAAAATTAACATGTATCAGAGCCAGGTTTCAGTCTATAAAGCCTAACCGCCTGAAGGAAGATTCGATTAAGATCAGATTGATATCTCCTTGAAAGTGTCGAATATGGCCACATTGCAAGAACTTGTCCTCTCAAACTTAAACTACAAGCGTCCCTTGCTGAAGTCAGAAATTTAGACGTATGTTCAGAAAAATATGTTCACTAGAAGAAACTCAAGATACCTTGTGATTGAGAGGAAGCTTACTAGTCAAGATTGAGCACTTCTGAGGTAAAAATTGTAAATATTGATTATTATTATTAATACTAATAATTATTTTATGGGCCCTGTGTAAATCATAAGGAAGTGACGACTTCCAAATGATTTCCACTTGTATTTTTGAGGTTATTGGAAGGTGACGATCTTACAATAACTAAAGATTGTGGATAGAATCGCCGACTGAGGCAATCCACGTAAAAGCTTGTGGATAGAATCGCCGACAGAGGCAATCCACACAAGAGCTCATGGATAGAATCGCTGACTAAGGCAATCCACGTAAGAGCTTGTGGATACAATCGCCGACTGAGGCAATCCAAGTAAGAGCTTGTGGATAGAATCGCCGACTGAGACAATCCACACAAGAGCCCATGGATAGAATCGCCGACTGAGGCAATCCACGTAAGAGCTCATGGATAGAATCGCCGACTGAGGCAATCCACGTGAGAGCTCATGGATAGAAACGTCGACTGAGGCAATCCACACAAGAGCTTGTGGATAGAAACGCCAACTGAGGCAATCCACACAAGAGCTTATGGATAGAATCGCCGACGGAGGCAATCCACTCAAGAGTTTGTGAATAGAATCGCCGACAAAGGCAATTCACATCTTGAAACTATGGTCCCAAGATAAGCATCATACGATTTATGAATATTGCTCCCAATACATTTTACATTTATCTTACCTAGCTAAGAGGGAGTGTTAATACATGATAGCCTCGGTAAGATAAATGATTGAATGAGAGATAAATGAAGTCTCTCATTCAAACATTTATTATCGTGAGGGGGCACGATCAAGTGATGTCTTGATCGGCCATGTCCAAAAGACATGGCCGGTCAAGGCATCGCTTGACCGTACCCAGCTCACTACATATACCAAATGAAATGTGAGAGAATGGACATTGAAATAAAAATGCTCCTTTTGTCCTGCAACATAAAAGAAGACAATCAGATTTATACAACAATGCAGTGATAGATAATACATAGAACAAGATAAATTTTAATTCTGATCCACAAAATTAACATATACCGTATTCCCTTACTTGGCCACCAACTTTTCACCTGGTGGGTGCCAACCAACATGGCATTAAGCCGTTGGGAACACTCATGGCACAAAAGGTAATAATTGGGACACGGTACTTTGCCATTTTTTATTGTGGTATAGTTTGTAGGTTTGTTACCTTTACAAGTATTGTTGTTTGCAGTACCTATCGTACTATATTCTTTTCCGATTCCGACTGACTGCAATGGAGTACAAGTGGCTTCATTGGAGGCTCTACTTTCATTCTCCATCACTCATTCTACATCGTCTTTGGCTTCTTGGAGTTTCACCTTCTCCGTACAAGGATCTGGGTATATTGCCTTCTTTGTTTGTAATCTAGAGATCACCAAAACTTCCTCGTTTGATTCATCCACGGCCAACATATTCACCCATCCACTCTGGTCAGTCGACATCTTCATGATTCTTGGGTCCACACCACTTACATAACATGCTTGAATTATTTTGACCACTTTGGCACTCTCAAGCAAAGTGACCCCATTCGTTGCACTTTTGATACTGGCAATTTGTCTTCCCTTTGTGTCATACTATAATCTACTTCTTGGGCTGCCATTGTTATTGTTATTGTTGTAGTGGTTATTATTTCCTCACCTGTTGCGATATCCACCAAGTGATGCATTAGAATCAACAAGTGGTTTTGGTGGTGTGGCCGGTGGGCTTGCTTGTTCCCCTTGAGCAAAGAATGCTTGTGTGCTTGTTTTTAGGTGTGCGAGCATTCCTTAATGAAATGTCCCAATACCTGACAGATGTTAGAAAACAATTTCTTCAAACAAGTCGTTTTTGTGTGACCTACTTTACCATCGGTGCACCACATTTCTTTGTTTTCCTTGGGACTCTCTTTCTCGGCCTTCAATTCCTTCATCATTCGCATCATGTCTCGTCTCAAGGTTTGTACTATCTCTAACTCGTCGTCACTACTTTTGTCCTCCATACTCTCGTTATCGCTTGCTTTCTTCTTTCCCCATGAGGTTTTATTTTCACTTTCAAAGTCCATTGCCCAATTGTAAGCATCAGCGAACGAGGACAGAGGTAGTACTTTTATTTTCTTCCTCAAGGGAGGAAACCAATCCCTCTATGAACCACCTTTTTCTCATCACATTGGCTAGCTGGATCTCCATCTTACCCAGCAACTCCTTGAGCCTACAATTGTAAGCTCGCACATTCTCATGTTGTTTAGTGTTATAAATTTCAACAACAATCTCATTATCACCCATTAGGAGTTTAAATTCTTCCTAGAACGCCTTCTTCAACCGTTCCCAGGATTCTATGTGTTCATCTTCTAGTTTTGATAACCAATCGATGGCTATTCCTCGTAACATTGCATGACCTTGAAGAGTAGTCTTTATCAATCTAACTGCTTGTGAACCAAATAGTTTCACATGTCTTACAATGCCTTATGAGATCCTCTAATCCATTCCCCATGAAGTTGGGGAGTTTCTTCATGTTAACACTTCGACTCGTTGAGGGGGTCACCATCATTCTCAATGAGTATATACCATGTGCCCAAGACTTGATTGGATTGTTTTGATCTTAATTTTCTACTACACTTACACTCTCAGCCACGTGTGAGCCCTCTACAAGTCCACCATCAGCGTCCTTTGCACCTTGGTTACATTCCCCATTTTTCAACTCCCTCCTCCGTAAGGTCTTCAGCTCATGCCCCCTATTATTGATTCCTCTACTATAGATAGGTTCTCGATGCAATGCAAGTTATTCTCAAATATTTCGGCAACCTTGTTCTCAAGGTTCCTTTGTCCTCTTTGTCACGTAGGAACTGTACAGACGGGCTACTTTTTGTGGGCTCGATCCAGGAGTCCTCTTCATCTAATACTAACTATATGAAATACTTGTTTGCTTGGTCGGAAAAATCATCATTTACTTCAACGAGTGGTACGTTTCTGGAAATTTCCTCCCACTCGCTCCGCGTACATGTTGTGCCTTGTTCGTCTAACGGTTTTTGTCTCTCCCGACAATGGCTTTGCTTGACTGTAATATTCCCCTTAAAAAAATAAAAATTATTTTCTAGTAAGATTACAATGCAAACATAATAACCCATTAAGGTTAGAGAAATAAGCTAAAGCAACTGAAAGGGAACCCTTCCACCTTTTGTTCACCAAGAGCCCAATCTGGGAGGGTGAGAGCATACGGTGTTCCGGAGATCGTTAGCACCATAAACTGAACTGAAATTACAATGCACAGGTGGCAAACCAGCCCCTTCTGCTTATCCAGTAGGATAGAAACTAAACTACTTGGCGGTGAACCAACCAAGGAAACAACAAGGAAATTAAACACAATCACTCTACCGCTTATTTCAGCAAGAGGACAATACATAAAAACTATCACTCTACCGCATATTTCAGCAGGAGGACAAAAGCTACCAACTAAAATTATAAATACTAAGGCGGCCAAGCCAGCCTCTTCCACTTATGCAATGGGTATTACAATGAGAACTTCTAGTTCAATAATAGAGGTTAGTACTACTAACCAATGATACAAAGATGATTACAATGAAGTACTACTAACTTACAACAATAAACTATAGCTGATTTCAAGCGAAAAACATAAATTAACAAGTCTGATATAAAATACCAGCAACTCCGGAACTGGACCAGCAACACTGATATGCAACAACTCCTCTGAAACAGCTCCAAAATGCACATGAACATAGGCAAACCACAGATAAGACCAAGGCGATTAAACGAGGAGCTCGAACCAACACCAAGATCACCACACAAGGATGTCACGCAAACCAAGGCAGCTCCAGAAATGTACGGCCAGCTAGGAAGTACGATTTGCAATTAAAAATTCAACCCAGCATCAAATCTCACGCCCTTCCAGACGAATGGTTGCCACTCCAAGATGCTTCCGATGAGCCTCTACCCAAAAGAATCAGATGCTCAGGCAGAGAGCTATGAACAGAAATCCACTTCAGCCATTCCAAAACCAACAACACAAGAAACACACCAAACTCAAAAAATTCAAAATCCACACACCAAAACTCACTCGGAGACACACTAATCAGCTAGGTAGTATATTGCAAGTACGAAGCTGTGCAAGCTAGGAAGCCTCAACTCCGAAGCTTAGATTCACTCACCATGTCAGCAACATAACAATATAATTTCTTCAAGATCATTAAATGAGAGGCCAAGGACCTATATTTATAGATTTTTCCCTCTGAAATTCAAATGCAAATGGCGCCCAAATTCATTTGAAACTCACTTCATTTCATTTTCATGTCCCCTCAAAACATGGCGCCCACTTTACCCAGTCTTCCTAGGCAAAAGTTCAAACTTTTCGTAGGTGGACACTTGCAACATACAAAATAATGCAACATGAAGTGTTATATTATGCTCACGCCATCTAACTTAGGAAATAATAATATTAACAGCAGATATATATCTTTTTCCCTAAGTCGCCCACAATAAAATTAATCAGTAATAAAATAATTAAATATTAAACATTAGGATAAGGAAATAATATTTAATTAAATAACTTATAACTCCAATACTGATTATCATCAAAATCAAAGATGAAACTAAGCAATGAGAACCACTGAACTAAACTGGATCAGAGCCCTACACAAGACTGCCAAAAATAGCAATGCTCAAACTGCCACTTACTAAAAATAGTAAGTCATGAAATACTGCTCCGAAAAACATGATTTTCGCACCTAGAGAAAGAGCTTGAAAAGCTCGGTAAAACTGTACCATCCATTCAACCAAACCCTAACTTACTAAAAATAGTAAGTTCACACTTCGCCGAAGAATCAAATGCATGTTATGCCACCCTGAAGTTCATAAAAAACCCAAAAAGAAACCATATACAAAACTGAAGAATTCCAACCTGACAAACCCTAAAAAGCTCGTGCAAAACTCCACAAAAGTAGGAAACCCTTATTCTCCTTTCCAAATAGCCTACGGGTCTCCAGAATAGGCCACTGGATCACCGAATGAGCATCACTGAGAAGGGAACATTACAGTCCGTCCTCCCAAAAATTGTTTGCCCTCAAGCAATCGCAAGCCAGGATGCTATAAAATCTCCTCATTCTCCCATGTATCATCCTCAACAAGTAAGTCTTTCCACTTAACCAAATACTCTCTGATGGTCCTCCTCAAAAATCGTTTTCTGACATCAAGGATTGCTTCAGGAACTAGCACCAATTCTCCCTCTTCATCCAAAGGGGGTAAATCAAAAGAGACTATCACATTTTGCCCAAGCGCCTTTTTGAGGCGTGACACATGGAAGACATTATGTACTCGGCTACTCATTGGTAGCTCCAACTCATAAGCCACAACTTCCACTCTCCTAATGACCCTAAATGGTCCATAAAAACGTGGCTTAAGCTTTTCCGCTCCACTCTTCTTAAGAGTAGACTATCTGAAGGGTTGTAGTCTCAAGTAGACTATATCACCAACCTCAAATGAACACTCAATACGCTGCTGATCAGCGCACAACTTCTGTTGATTCTGTGCAATCTGGAGGTTGTCCTTCAATGCCTTTAGAATATCCTGACACTTTTGAACCATATCCCTAGCTTGGGGTGCTCTGCTATCTCCAAACACCATGTCGGCAAAGTTAGTGGCCTCGTAACCATACAATGCCATGAAAGGTAACATCCGGATGGACATGCGATAAGTGGAATTATAGCAGTATTCACCAAGATGTAGCCATCTTACCCATGCCTTCTGCTACTCTGAAACATAGTTTCTCAAGTAGCCTTCCAACCACTTATTTACTATCTCCGTTTGTCCATTTGTCTGTGGATGGTAACTCCTGCTCGGGGTAAGCACAGTACCACACAATGTGAAAATCTCTTGCCAAAAAGAGCTTAGGAACTTGTTGTCCCTATCACTCACGATGTTTTTAGGCAGCCCATGTAGCCTAAACACCTTACGGAAGAACAAATCAGCAACCTAAGCTGTTGTATTTGAGCTAGTGATACCAAAAAAAAGAGCAAATTTTGTTAATCTGTCTACCACCACAAAGATACAATCCTTCCCACTAGCTTTAGGCAGCCCAGTGAGGAAATCCATAAAAATACTTTCCCGTTTTTTACTGGGAATCGGCAATGGTTGCAACAAACTAGCGGGTGCACTGTGCTCGTCCTTGTTCTTCTGACAAGTATGGCATTCCTTGATGGATTTCAAGACATCTTTTTTCAACCCTTTCCAAGAGAATCTCTCTCGGATCTGCTTGTATGTCTTAAAAACCCTTGATGACCAGCAAGGGGGATATCATGAAAAGTTTGTAATACCTTCTCCTTCAACTTAGTTTCAGGCAGAAGAAGGATCATCCCCTTGTACACAATCAATCCATCAACCAAACTATACTTTTCATCATGAAAAGTGCCTTCAACAATGTTGGTTGCAAACTGATTTTTTGCATAATCAACAAGCAACAAGTCCCTCCAATCAGCAGTGAGCTCACATATAGAGCTCAGATGTGGTCTCCGTGAAAGTGCATCTACCACTATGTTGTTTTTTCCTTTGACATACTCAATGTCAAAGTCGTAAGCTTGAAGCTTACTAACCCACTTTTGCTGCCTTTCATTCAAATCTTTATGGTGCATGAAGTGTCTAAGACTGTTATGATCAGTCTTAATGACAAACTTACTCCCTACGAGATACTGTCTGAACTTTGCAACAACATGCATAATGGCAAGCATCTCTTTGTCATAAATTGAATACAATCTTTCAGGTCCTCTTAAGTTCTTACTTTCAAAGACAATAGGATGCTTGTCTTGCATAAGGACCGCCCCAACACCTTCTCCTGATGCATCACACTGTAGTTCGAAAGGCTTGGTGAAATCAAGCAGGGCCAAAACAGGGCATGAGCTCATAAGTTCTTTAAACTTGTCAAAAACTCCTTGAGCCTTTTTTGACCACACAAAAGCTCCTTTCTTAGTGAGATCCATGAGGGGGGCAGCCATCTCAGAGTAACCCTTCATGAACCTCGGATAGAAGCCACATAGACCAAAGAACCCCTTCAGGTGAGTCAAGTTCTCAAGTGGAGGCCAATCAACTATGGCTTTGATCTTTTCTGGATCAAACTTCACTCCTTCTACACTGATGATATGGCCCAAGTAGAGCAACTCCTTCATTCCAAATTCACACTTAGATTCTTTTGCAAACAATGATTCAAACTCTAGAATGCTAAGAATTTCATCTAAGTGCTCCTTCCATGACTTACTGAAAATGAGGATGTCATCAAAGAAGATAAGCACGAACTTCCACAACTACTTCTGAAAAATCTTGTTCATGCACGACTGGAAGGTAGCAGGTGCATTAGTCAAGCCAAAGGGCATGACTAAAAATTCAAAATGCCCAAAGTAGCATCTCAAGGCTGTCTTCTCAATTTCAGATTCGCTCATCCTGATTTGATTATAACCGGACCTGAGATCAATATTTGAAAAGTAGACAGCACCATGTAGCTCATCAACGAGTTCATCAATCCTAGGAATAGGATACCAATTCTTTATGGTTTTCTGATTGAGAGCTCGATAATCCACGCACATGCGCATGGTCTCATCCTTCTTCACCAAAACTACAGCTGAAGCAAAAGGGCTCTTGCTCGGCCGAATGTAACCCATGTCAAGAAGCTCCTTAATGGCTTTCTCAATTTCATCCTTCTGCATCTCGGGGTATCGATAAGGAGTAGTCATGACAGGCTTAGCTCCTTCTTCTATCTCTATAATGTGTTCAGTACCTCACTCAGAAGGTCTACTAGGAGGTGGATTCTCAAACACCTTACTCCTTTTTGTAACCAAAGCTTGAATGTCAACAGGATAACTTCTCTTCTCTTCAAGTGGATTAGATGGCCTAACCATACACTCAGGAGATCTACCAAGAAGTGGTTTCCCAAAGACCTTACTCTTATCTGTGATTAATGCTTGAATGTCTACAGAGTGGCTACCCTTGTCTTCTAATGTATTTGACGGCATTATCAAATACTCTGCTGCCCACTCCACTTGGTTATGGTGGATCAGCCTCTCCATCCTCTTCAATGAAACAGCTCTAAGACCACCATTTGACATTCCTCTCAATACCACCTTCTTCCCATCTGACATGAATTTCAGCTCCATGGTTTGCAGATTTAAAGTGATCTCACCAAGAGATCTCAGCCACTGAATTCCAAGGACTGCATCATCAGTCCCTTCAATGCTAACCACAAAGAAGTCATCTCTAATTTCATGATTTCCCAACTTCAGAGACATGTTGGAAATCATTCGGTTGCAGGATATAGTGGAGCCATCAGCTACCATGACTTTGAAGCACTCTACTTCCTCAGCCACTAACCCCCTCTTCGCAACAACTCTCTCATCAATGAAATTGTGAGTCGCTCCTGTGTCAATGAGAGCAATGACATGATGTTCTCCTATCACTCCCCGAACTCTAAAAGACTCATTCTTGTGAATGCTCGAGAGTTGAGCAACCACTCCGATATCTTCCATTTCACTTTCAGGCCCTTCAAGAGCCTCTTCATACTCGTTGTCCTCAATTTCAAACTGTTGTTCTGAATTTTCAGAATCTGATCCATCAGTTGAGTAGCACTCCATTTGGTGTAAATTGCCCTTCCCATGACATTTATGTCCTGGGGCCCAAGGTTCTCTGCAAGAATAGCAAAGATTCTTCCTCGGGAGCTCTTGACGGAGCTAATCATCCATCCAAGAAGGGAACTTCATGGTCTGATTTGAAAACTTCTTTTTATCCTTCCGGAAAGGAAAAGGCTTGGACTGAAATTTACTCCTTGGGGCAGCCAACTCCATACTTCTAGATTTTTTGATGGCCTCTACCAAGGTAGGCGGATCAAAAGCTTTAACCCATCCTTGTAAAGGCTCTTCAAGACCTTCTGTGAAAAGAACCATTAGCCTCTTCTCTGAGATGTTGTTGACCATAACAGAGAGGTTTTGGAATTCAGTTATGTAATTGTCCAAGGAGCCTTGCTATTTGAATTGAGCAATCTCTCTAAACTTCACCTCCGGGTCCTTAGAATAAAACCTATCAATCAGCTTGTTGGTGAATTCAGCATAGGTGGTTATCAAGCTATGGCCAAGGGTGACCAACCCATGGTACCACCATTCGTGTGCAACTAAATCCAAGTGCAAGGTGGCGAACTTGATGGCTTCTTCTTCAGGCATAGGCCTCAAGGACAAATAATTGTCCAACTTCTGCACCCACACTCTAGCTGTACTCTTACTACTTCCATCAAAATGCGCTAGGGTGACCTTTCCAAGAGCTTGTTGATAATCTCTCGGAGTGGAGTATCGATTATCATATCTTCCTTCCCTCCTCTTCTTCTGATTCATGTATTGATCAAGAGACATAACATTTCGGATCTCTTGGGGAAGTGATGCATACTCCACAAAACTAGCCCGGATCTCATCAGCCACGGGAGTCTCAACTTCAGGAGGCGATGTTTCCCTTGGAAGAAAAACAGGTTGCAACGGCCTTGTCACCGACCCAACAAGCATTCCACTACGGTTGCTACCATTGTTGCTGCCATTTCCATTACCACCGGAGTTGTTGGAAGTGTTGGCATTATTTCCACTCAGTCTAATTCAGATCTTGGCTTTGCCCTCCTCCAGCACTCTGTCTAAAGGTGGCTATCATGTGGGACATCATGTCCATCATAGTGTAAAATTTCTTCTCCATTTTCTCCACAGCCACTGCTGCCTCATTCTAACCAAATAACCTTTCTCCCATTGAATCTGTTGAATCAATTTCTTTGTCCCTATTCCTCGGGACCTCTAAAAAAGTTTCTTCAACTGGCATTGACAGTATCTGATACTATTGCCTTCTTTGTTCCCGGTTGTAGTATCTGATATCTCTGTCACTCATGGAACCCTTCAGTCACACAGGCTGGCAGGAAAACTAGCTCTGATACCACTATAATATTCCCCTTAAAAAAAAATTGAATTTCCAATAAGATTACAACGCAAACACAATAACCCGTTAAGGTTAGAGAAATAAGCTAAAGCAACTGAAAGGGAACCCTTCCACCTTTTGTTCACTGAGAGCCCAATCTGGGAGGGTGAGAGCATACGGTGTTCAGGGGATCGCTAGCACCATAAATTGAACTGAAATTACAATGCACGGGTGGCAAGCCAGCCCCTTCTGCTTATACAGTAGGATAGAAACTAAACTACTTGGCGGTGAACCAGTAAAGGAAACAACAAGGAAATTAAACACAATCACTCTACCACTTATTTCAGCGGGAGGACAATACATAAAAACTATCACTCTACCGCATATTTCAGCGGGAGGACAAAAGCTACCAGCTGAAATTATAAACACTAAGGCGGCCAAGCCAGCCTCTTCCACTTATGCAGTGGGGATTACAATGAGCACTTCCAGTTCAATAATAGAGGTTACTACTACTAAATAATGATACAAAGATGATTACAATGAAGTACTACTAACCTACAACAATAAACTATAGCTGATTTCAAGCCAAAAACATAGAATAACAAGTCTGATATAAAATACCACCAACTCCAGAACTGGACCAGCAACACTGATATGCACACAACTCTTCCGAAACAACTCCAAAATGCACACGAACACAGGCAAACCACAGATAAGACCAAGGCGGTCAAACAAGGAACTCGAACCAACACCAAGATCACCACACAAGGATGGCATGCAAACCAAGGCAGCTCCAGAAATGTATGACCAGCTAGAAAGTACGATTTGCAATTAAAAATTTAACCCAGCATCAAATCCCACGCCCTTCCAGATGAATGGTTATCTCTCCAAGACGCTTCCGATGAGCCTCTACCCAGAAGAATCAGACGCTCAAGCAGAGAGCTATGAACAAAAATCCGCTTCAGACACTCCAAAACCAGCAACACAAGAAACACACCAAACTCAAAAAACTGGAAATCCACACACCAAAAGTCACTCGTAGACACACTGATCAGCTAGGTACTATATTGCAAATACGATACTGTGTCAGCTAGGAAGCGTCAACTCCGAAGCTCAGATTCACTCACCATTTTGGCAGCATAACAATATAATTTCTTCAAGATCACCAAATGAGAGGCCAAACACCTGTATTTATAGATTTTTCCCTCTAAAATTCAAATGCAAATGGCGCCCAAATTCATTTGAAACTCACTTCATTACATTTTCATGTCCCCTCAGGATATGGCGCCCACTTTACCCAGTTTTCCTAGGCAAAATTTCGAACTTTTCCTAGGTGGACACTTGCAACATAAAAAATAATTCAACATGAACTGTTATATTATGCTCACGCCATCTGACTTAGGAAATAATAATATTAACAGCAGATATATATCTTTTTCACTAAGTCGCCCACAATAAAATTAATCTGTAATAAAATAATTAAATATTAAACATTAGGATAAGGAAATAATATTTAATTAAATAACTTATAACTCCAATACTGATTATCATCAAAATCAAGGATGAAACTGAGCAATGAGAACCACTAAACTGAACTGGATCAGAGCTTTGCCCAAGACTGCCAAAAATAGCAATGCTCAAACTGCCACTTACAAAAAAAAGAGTAAGTCATGAGATACTGCTCCGAAAAACATGATCTTCGCACCTAGAGAAAGAGCTTGAAAAGCTCGGTAAAACTGTACCATCCAGTCAGCCAAACCCTAACTTACTAAAAATAATAAGTTCACACTTCACCAAAGAATCAAATGCATGTTATGCCACCCTAAAGTTCCTGAAAAACCCAGAAGGAAACCATATACAAAACTGAAGAATTCCCTTCTGACAAACCCTAAAAAGCTCGTGCAAAACTCCACAAAAGTAGGAAACCCTAATTCTCCTTTCCAAATAGCCTACAGGTCTCCGGAATAGGCCATTGGATCACTAAATGAGCATCACTGAGAAGGGAACATTACACTGACACTTCTACTTTTGCTTCTTGTTGATTCTGCGATTCCTCGACAATTCTCTGTAACCGTCATTGTCATTCACTTTTCTCTCTACGTCGAAGAGATCTTCTCCCTGATCCCTCACCCTCATCTCGGCTATTTACAGTGTGTTCTATCCTTGTTTGGTCGTAGGGGCATTAATCGTCAAAGGCACAACGTCTGCTTGTATCACGCTCTTCTTCCCTCCAAATACTTTCCTCCTACTATTGTAGTATCTACAGCCAACATTACTCTTGAAGATCTTGAAGGGCAATGAAGTTACGTGCCAACAACCTTGCTAGTATTTGGACGAGTGGTCGACCATGTCGTTCACTATCAGGCTATTTTGAATGGCGCTCTCAAGGACCTCTCCTTGAAGAGCCTCCCTTCGAACGTAGTGATTGATAGATGCTTCCCACAAGTATACTAGGTCTTGTGGCAATTCCTCTTCAACCGTTTTTCCTCTTCCTCCGAAATTTCTAGTTCTTTAATCATTTAGCCCAATACATCGCCATACTACCCGTTGCCATACTACCTCTCTATGACTTAGATCTCCAAGCTTCATATCAACAATGTAATGTCCCCTGCTAGGAGGCTGCCAGTTTCCCATTAATTAGCATACATCATTAAATATTATTATGCCTTAAATTAAGCTTTTGAGATTAGAGAACAACTAATTCTTCATAATACATTCAATAACCAATTATATTTAGGGTTTATCCTTATTGCTTCCCTAACCCTAACGGAGGATGGGGAATTACTATGCTAGGGCGCTTGGAAACCAATCTACAAGCACGCTCCCTAGAGGTTTCAGGAACACATGTCCATGCCCATCTTGGGACTTCTCCCTCAAGGACTTCTCACAATCAGATCTGCACTCCTGATTCCCAAATTATCCCCCCTTCAAATGAGTTCTCTTCTCCCTTTTATACCTCATATTTGGGGGAGTCACAACTTATCATTTCATGCCTTCTGACCATTCATTAACTTTAATCAGATTTTAATTATATTTAATTATGTTCCTTTATATTTTTATTTTATTTTTATTTTTTTGTTCTTTTGTATTTTAAATTTTATTATTATTATTTAGTATTTAATTATATTTCAAAGTGGGGACATTACAGACAACGGCACCAAAATGTTTACTCCCGGAGGCTGATGTTATTCAATATACAGAGTAAACAGAAATATCATTTATAAAAGATAGAATAGCAAAACATAATGATGCCAAATACAATATGTTTCCAGAAAGATAGATCATTCATTTCACTATGCAATGTATACAATAATGAACTAGTTCCCGACACAACAAAATGAGTACAATAAATAATATCTGAAATATCCTTGACTATTGTTTTTTGTGTTTAATGCACAAGAATTTTGTTTATTTCCAGAATTTATTTGCATCACAAGATTAAGTATGCAACATGCAATGAAATAGATCGCCAAGTAAGGAAATAAAAATTTAATTTTCTTTATCATTTATGCTTAAGGTTCTACAAAATTATTCTGACATAGAATTCGTTTGGCAATTCTCAGAATCTGCTGCTATTATGGATTGGAAATATTTATCTGCAATTGAATTTCCGTTCAAATTCAAGATTGATACTCCCAAGCCTCGCAGCTGTGTGAGGCAGCTATTGAGTGCATTTCTCCTTCTCGGGCCAATGTGTGAAGACTGATTGCGGCAGCTACAGAACACTGTATTGTGTAACCTAGGCTGCATGTTGGATACATATTGGATGCTCAGAAAACTGCTGCAAGCCGCACTTCCAATGATGTGTGGAGTGGGTGATATCGCTTAGCAAAACAATGAAACTCTACGGCTTGAAGAATGAATACAAATCAAACCTCCCAGGCTGAAATTCAATCGTCCAATTTGACAATAGATTCTTCCAAAACCAGATGGTTTGGGGTACATACAAATCATTTACCCTCTAGGGGTATTGTCCTGGGGCTGAGAGCTCTTCAATCGATTTTCTAGAGAGAAGATTTCAATAAGATTAAATAACAAAATGAATCAATGAATGTTTTTGCAACTCCATGATTGGCCTTTTTATATTCATTTTCCCCATCAACTCGCACATTTAAATAAATAAGATTTTGCATATGTGCAAGCCGCCTATAATATGCAATTTGTCCCTCACAAAAGATTTGGACTTGGCTTATAATCAAATAAATCATCCAAGCAACTTAGATGATCCCCTTACATCATTAAAGTGGTCCCTTGTATTAATCAGCTTGTCCAAGCATCTAGCCACCCAGCATTAATAAATAAGCCATATCATTAATATATTAAACTTAGGCCTCACAATATTATTAAAGGGCCCACCTTATTAATTAAATATGAATAATTAATATATTTGCAACTTAAAACTCCCTTCATATTTAATTAAATAACTTTTTCCCTTAATTCTCCTTGGCTCCGAATCGGGGACATTACACTATCACATGGTTGGTTAAGATTACCAACTGCCAAAAACTGGCAAACCCAACTACTATCAACTATCAAGAACAAATGACAACATTACATAACATAGCCAACTAATACAATTTAAACTTCAACTAACAAAATATTTATTTATGAAGACTTGGCATAAACGGTTGACTACATCAAGTATCTAATATAAAAATGTTGTGGAATGAGCAATGTAGTCACTTGATATCCACTATGATTTCAATTTTCACATACTCGTATGAATAGTACAAGATTCTAAAATCCTACACCAAGAGCTTCCAATGACTCTTTACAACAAGACATACTATGGAATGAGTAGTTTAGTCACATGAGAAGCACCAATTTTCCACCTTCAACTTGTTACTTCTACAAAGTTCGAAGTTGCTGCACAGGGGGAAATTATTTACAATGGGGCATATTGTGGGATGAGCAATGCAATCACATGGCATGAATGGGGATTCCACCTCCACCTGCTACTTCTTTGGCTCCTATTCTATATCAATTTCCATATAGTTTTTAGCAATCATCTTCTTAAGTTAGGCCTGGAACTCCTGATCTAACCTTGGCACCACTTAGCACCAACATAGGGATTAATGCACAATTTCTAGAGACATGCATTTTGGGTTTGCTCCCTCTTTTTCCTTCATGGATTAGGAAGATCTTTTACTTACACCTACGCATTTACTTCTTCCCTGATGGAAGAATGTTGTTTGGTGAGCATGAATCTTCATTAGCATTCACTATCATTCTTCCATCTCTAGTGTAAGGGGCATCACATTTTGGGGGGCTACCTCATCTCTCATCATTTTTCTCTCCTTTGTGGGGAATCCTTTATATACCTTTGAAGGGATTTATCAATGTACATGGATACCTAACATGGCTTCATTGTCAACACCCATTTCTATTTCCTCCTAAGGTACACTTAAGGGAAGATGTTAATCTAAATATTATACTTCACATGGGATAGTGATTATTCTAAGTGTAATATTGCACCTATTTAATTAAATTTACTTAGGATATTAAAAATAATTAGTTTCCCTCACTTAACTAATAATAAGTAATGTCCCCTTTCCGGTTGTTTCAGAAAGTTGGGACAATTACCCAATTTTATCTTCTTATTCTATCCGATAATTGCAATTAGAGTCAAGTAAAGACGTCACAAAAGATATCAATTGCCAATTCTGACAGAGATATATGAATATGTACAAGATCGGTATTCGATGAATAGAAGTGCCTGGTATATACTGATGGAAATGAGCCTTATCTGATAAATGGTTCGGTTGTTACTTGCTATGATATTGGCCCTTCGGCTTTACTATCTCAGCGCTGGTTGTGAAGGTGTAGGCAATATGGTTGATGCAGTTTCTGATCAGCCTTGAATGCTTGCATTAATGGGGCTGCCTTCTCTTGATATTGAATGTATTCCTTGTTTTACCGATTCTTGTCTTCCGGTCAATGCTCTGCTCCAGCTATTCAATCGGATATATGTCTACCGGAATGATTGCTCGCTGAAATTATTCTATGTATTATAACAATTTCCAAACCGTTATCCTGATATGTACTGCTGGACCATACACGTCCAGAACCACCCGCTCTATGCGTGATGATCCGTTCCAGAATGATCCCCCTTGAATACTAGGTCGAACCTCTTTTGTACTCCCCCTCGGGTTTGAAGAGACACGACCTTTCCTTGGGTCACATTCGCTTGTATGGAAGGCACCGTTTGACTGTTGCCTTTCATCATTAATGACTAGTTTGCCGAAATAATCTCCATCGCCTTTACATAAACTTATACCAATCACATTATCTTACAATACGTGGTGTTCGTCTCTTCATATATCTACAACTTTTCTCATATTGATCAGGGCTTTTGTGAAGTATTTGTTTAAGGATGTGAATCCCATCCTTTCACCCCTATAATCGCTTATTTATGAATTTATTTTGCTTCTTTATTAATTTCAGTCATATGTAAGCTTATTCTGATTAGGAGTCGGCTTCATAAATGAATAGAGTCTTTGATACATCTAACTGATTATTAATGTTGAACAATCCTTTGTCTTTCTTCAAGTTGTCCATAATATGTGTATAGGACTGTGTTGATGTGTTTTTTATGCACAAAACATTTCAGAATAAAATACCAAGGTAATTTACCCTCTCTTGAACAAAATCACCTCAGATGCTAAGAATGAGATCAACTAAAATGATTCCAAAGTTTCTACATGCCAGGTCTTGACGAGTGGGTAACTCAATGGTTGATGTGAATTGTTGTGTTTCACTTGGGGACTTACGCAAATGTTTGGATTATCATGAATGATGCGGAATAGGTGTGCTGACAACTTAAGATTTATCAATATGGCTCTGGATTTACTTCTCACTAAAAAAAAGACAAAAAGAATAGGGTTCACGAAATCTATTCTAAGCATAGGAATGTAGGAAATGAATTAATGGATCTAGTGGAATCAAACTAGGCGAGGTCTCACAATCAGGTATTGACACAAGCTTAGTGCAATCGTCTAAGGTATACTTAAAGATTTTCAGGCTATCACCATCAAACGTTGACACCATCCAAGTTGATGCTTGTCAAGGGACGCATAATAGTTGAAGTTAAGCTTACTTATATTCCAGTTGACCACACCAGGCGCACTTACCAGCAGCAAGAGGCTAGTGGTATGGATTAAGGATTCCACACAAATATACTTAAAAAATCTTTCATTCAGTCTAACATACATGAAAATAAATTCTAATCTAAATTCTAATCTAACTTGGAGGAATTGAGAACCATGAATGCAAATACAACACTTGAAGAGCAAAATCACCAACAATTGAACAATGATTATGATTCAAATAGCTACAGCATATACCAACAATTCTACAAAAACTCTCCCTTACAAATGAGAGACAAGGAGGCATATATAGAGTCTCTCACAAAATGGATGGCCAAGATTGATCTAAGATCAACGGCCAAGATCATGCCAACAAAACCCTAGAATTGCCCTAAATAGGGTTACATCAAAAATGGTGCCACCAACAAATGGCCCAATGAAAAAATACCTAGTCATCAAATAGGGAATCTTCCAGAAGATTCCTCCCTGCATCTCTCTCTCTCCTAGCATACTCCATGAATCTAGCCAATACTAAATCTAACTCCTCCATGGAAATGCTAGGCAAGGTATCCTGTTGTAAATCAATCACGTCCAATGAATCCGAGCAAGCATTCAAAGTATTCTCCCATTCTAGCATGAGCTTCTGCGAACTATGAACATGAATCAACAAAGAGACCAAGTCATCTATCTGACTCTTGTTCAAAGAGTCCAACTGACAAAAATACATAAATTTCATTTTGTCTCTTAATTCGGCTAAGTGTAAACCACTAGCATCACTAACATCAACACCCAATAATTCCTCAATCGGAGCCAGGATCTTCATCTGAATGTCCTGAATTAATCCTTCCATCTCCATAAAACTTGACTGGGTGTTCTCATAAGTTGATTTCTTCACGGCTAATGAACAATACCAGCTATGGAAATCGTATCTATCTCCACTATGCACAATGTTCTCGCTAACCAAGGTGGACTTAGGAATCTTCTTCAAAGCCTGGAGGCGTGGAATAGTCTTGTCTTGGATAGGCCGGAATTCTTCCCAAACTCCCTCCAAATACTGGATTCTGAATACGAGCCATGTTGTCCTATCATATGCATGGACAAACTGAGTAAGGAAATCATTTGCCTGCCTTCTTGTGCTCTCAATCCACTTTTCCACCTCCGAGTGTGTACCTCTCGCTACCTCACAGTGTGAATGTATTCCATGGTCAACTGCAATAGGGGAAATAAGGGTGGGATTTCCACACCTTGTCCCTGCAATATACTCTCTGAGTCTAATATTCTCTTCTCTGTACCTTTCTTTCTCCGCAACCTCTCTGTCTAACCTTGCATCAATTGCCTTGAGGTTTTCACCAACCTCATGAAATTCCTGCTTTTTGGATGTACGACCAAAGGCAACTAAAGTGATCTGGAAATCCATAGGGGTAGCCATGTCTACTGTCACGCCTACAATAGGAACAGCAATTTGCGCAATCTGCATTCCTGTCTCATCTCTAGCTATGTGCGACAAAATCTCCGCTCTCTTGGGCTCCTTCTCCTTAGCACTCCTAGCTAGGTAGTCATCAATGTCGTCAATAGGCTGTACCTCTATCATTTGTTTACTTTTCTCCATACTTCTCATCAGCCATTCAGGAATAGCGGCCATCTCCATACCATCATCGAGCAATATTTCTCGATCAAGTCCTCTCAATGCCGAGATAACATCATCATTATCATCAAGACTATTCTTGGTCCAATCATATACCTCATTTCCCAAACTAACTTCCAAAAGGACAATAGGGGATTCTCGCTGATCATTATTCTCATCAAGAGGTGCAGATGTCGCTGTGGCATGGAACTCCTGAATATTCTCTGGTAGTATCACTGTGTTGGAACACTACTGAGTCTCCTTGTTCTGTTCAGTTACTTCAATCACTTCGATTGATGAGACACTGGGAGGGGGTGAAGGAATGACAACTGGAGGAATGATAGTCTTTTGTTTCTTCTTCACCTCCTCAATCTTCTTCCCTCTGGCCTTGACTTTTCCTTACGTGTTCTTCCTTCTCTTGGGAGCTTGACTCTCTTCGTCTGAGTGAATCCTAACATCACTGATAGTCCTTTGATCATCCTCGGAAGTAGACTCTTCCAGCTTCATCCTTTCATAAGTGAAGGGAACACCCATGTCAACTAACTTATTCATCTGTATATCCACCCATAGGCGGGAGAAATTCAAGACCTCTCTCATCAATATATTCAGGTCAATCTCTTCTGACTCTGACCAATTACGCAATAGGATTGCCTTCTTCATTTCACTCTCATACTGTGGATGTGTATGATCTCTATCATCTAGTACTTGATCAGGAATGAGGAAAAGTCTACACTTCCTCATGAAATCCACTGACATTCTGGACCACATTCTTCTCTTCACTACTTGCTCGTCCATCAGGTTGGCCCAATAATCTTCTATGTCAATTTTGTGAGTGAGCTTCTCTCCCCTGATCCTTCCGACCTTCTTGTCTGGATCAAATCTTTCTCTTTTCTTGTACATAGCAAATCGATAGAATGCAAGCTCCTCACTCGCAGTGCTGGCGACTATGGCGGACTGGCAAACCTCTGACGTCTTCCCAACTGAAATAGGGAATGTCATGCCTGTTCTCTGCTTCTCTCTTTGAATAACATCGAACTCTAGAAGCTGTCTCACCACTAACCAAAAATATCATTTTGTCGGTTGGATACCTAGGAAGTCTGTAGGGTTCAGATTGAAACCCATGAATCCTCAAGTATGTGAAAGTGGGAAACAGTATATACCACGATCCATATTTTTCTATTAACTTTGTCGCCTCCTTGGACAATCTTTTGTGGATTCCGCCTTGCAGCATCCATGTGATGTACATAGTGAATGCATCATTCACTCTCTTATAGTCTTCAATTCTATACATGCTCAGTTGCAGGTAGCACTCATGACTCTTGAACCGTCCTTTCCCATTCCCGACTTCACCTTTGCATATTAATTCTCTGTATGAAACAAACCGTGCAAACAGGTACACCAGGTAGGAAGTCATGGCGAATGACTTGGACTGCTCTACATTCCTCAGCTGAAAATCAAGGTTGTCACTTATAATCTTGGACCAATTTACTAGTGTTCCTCTAAGACAATCATGGATGAAGTAGAACATCCATCCATCAAATATTGCTCCCTGCGGCATCCCCATCACTATGTTGAGTAGGAATATCAAATCACTATATTCCTCCTTAAAATCTATGCACATGACTGTCTTGGGACCCTTGGAATGATGAGACCTAGGCTCAATCATCCATTCTTTGTTAATCAAATTCTTGCATACACCCATCTTCTTCATGTATCTTTCCGCATAATCCTCCTTGGTCACATCATTCAAGTCTGTTCCGCGTGGAATTCTGAACACCTCTGCAATAGCATCCTCAGCAAGGTAGGCGATGACAACGCACTTAGGAGTCTTGATCATTCTTGTGAGCGGATCGTAACATCGTGCACACTCCAGGATAAGCTCACTGCACTGTATGGACTATGGAAATCCAACGGCATGGAAAACGTCACTCTTCCTAATGTTCGCATATGCTGGGGAAGGAACTTGATCTCCGACTCCGAACAGCCGACGCTACATCTGGTCGAAGTCCAGGAAATGCATGTTTGTATCAGTGATCTCCTTCCATCTGGATGAAATTTTAAGCGCTGGATAAAATCCAGTCTCCAGCATCTTCAATAGTTCTTTCCTTTCCTTATATCCAGACTTTGACATCTCAGCTGTACGAAGCTCGAAGTTAGACTTAGGAAAATAAATAATGTTCTTAATAAAATTCCTGACTTTCTAAAGATTTAGCTAATTTAGAGCATGGAGTCAGGAAAATAGTCCATACACTTGGTAAATTTTAACAATTAAGTTCAAAGTGTGACAACACTAAGGCATGGAAACCTTTCATAAAATTCATTGATACCTCCTTATGCTTCGAAAATATGCAAGCTAAAATACAAAGGAGTATACCAGATTAATGATGGCTAAGGAAATGTGTGAAAGGTTGTGTTTTCACACAATGTATGTTTGAAGACACCTTCCGCAGTCAACAATGGAAGTCAACAATTCTGAAGACAACCTGAAAATCAATCTTTTAAAACATGTTGCAATTTTCAAAATGTGCATAAACTTGATAAAAATCAGTTTAAATGATCAAAATAATCATATTCAAGAATGTAAGTGTGGTTGGTAAAAATTTAATTTCTGAGGACAAGTCTGAAAATTGATTACTTAAGACTTACCAGCACCTTGCAAAGTAGTTAAAAATCCCTGAAAATGATGGAAAATGGCTAAGGAATCAGCTCCAAGCAAAATCGCCAAAATGGTTAGGTGGCTGGAAATGAAAATTTCTGAAGACAACCGCCTAACAATGGAGTTTTCAGACCTGCAACAGCGATGAGATGGTTCTGAAAATGCACAGAAAACTCCACAAAGTACCTCCAAATCCAAATCGCCTAAGTTGGAATTGGCTGGGCAATAAAAACTTAAGTCTGAAAATTAATGGCAGCCATTAATGGAGGTCAAAATCTGAAGCAAACCTCAGATCTGAAGCGAATCAGCAAGCTGGAGATGATGGCAGCCACCAAGAATGAATAAAAAACACCAAAATGTGGCACCAAACCACTCTCCAAGCAAAATCGAATTTTTCCCAACTATGGCGCCAATGTCAAATTCTGAAAATGTTATTAATGGCAGCCTTGATCTGCAACAATAGAGGTCTGGAACAGCAAGCAAAAAATGGAGGAGAAAATCGCCCAAGTCTCCAAACACAAAATCACCACTTTTCACCAAAAATTGCCAAATTTGAAAAAATCGCCAAACTTAGCAAAAATCGAAATTCTGGAACTAGTTTTTAATGGCAGCAAAGGGGAATAGATCAGCAAGCTGGAAAAAATAGAGGAAAGAATCCTCAACCCAACACTTCACTTCAATCACTTGCTAAAATTCACCCAACTTGAAGAAAAATCACCTTTCATGGAGACACCTAGTAGAAATAATAATAAAATAATGCTAGGGCTCCTCTCTTATACTTGCTTTCACCTCTCACTTTCACCACACAAGCAATGTGGGATAAAACACTTGCTTAAATACTTGCTTGGTGAAACCCTAACTTGCTTCTAGAAGGTTCAAATATTAAATGATTATTGCAAGTTATTAAATTTTGCTTTTAAAATTTTAAATAATCATTAAACATTATTTAAAAGCAATTAAATGGGGCTTATTTATTAAAATATTGCAATTTAAGTCCAAATTAAGCCTCTAGGGGAAAATCGACTTGGGTTGGGATTGAAAAATCCCTTTAAAAATTGTTAAAATTGCCCAAAATTCCCCATAAGGGAAAATCGATCCTAGCTTGGATAAAAATCCATGCATAACTTCATCAAAAATGCACACAAAACTCCCCCAGGGGAAAATCGATGGTAGTCTGGACTAAAATATCCACACTCCAAACCCACTTAACTTGGAAAAATACTCCCTGGTGGAATTTTGACCTCGGTCTGGATGAAAATCCGAACTCAAAACTCTTCAAAATGCACCCAAGGGAAAATCGATCTCTGTCTGGATGAAAATCCGGACAAAAATCCGCACTTAGTTGTCACAAAAATCCTAGTGGAAAATCGACCCAGGCATGGAATCATCCTGCACTTCAATCCGCACTCCTGGTGGAAAATCGATGGCAATCTAGATAAATCCTGATAGTTAGCCAAATTTTAGCACTTCCAGGGGAAAATCATTCCAGGTATGGATAAACAGTGGGGGAAAAGAGTAGCCAGTATGGATTCCAGGGGAAACCAATGTATAGTGTGGATTTTGAGTGGGGGAATGGGTTGGGTAGTCTGGAATGTGAGGGGAAAAGCACCTCTAGCATGGAATTTGACCCTTTTACCCTTGGAATACAGATTTCCCTTAGGATTTTATCATTTTAACCACTCAAAATCACTTATAAACTTCAAATTTAAACTGGACTTAGGCAAATTTTCCAAAAATATGAGCAAAACGCTAGGAAAATATTGGAATAAAGTGCGAAATCAATTTAAATAATACCTTCGGAGCGAGAAAACAACTCCAAAAGGTCTGTGAATTTCTTGGCACTTTAAAATCATTGATGTGCATCTTTAAAAACACGTTAACGCTCAAAAGGTCTACACTTGACAAAACTTAGGATCATTAAAATATCAACATTTGCAACATGATCCTATAACTTCAAAAACCCTAGACGGCACTAGCCATGATCAAAACTCCAAGACTCGGGCACGGGAAATGCAAAATTGCCCACTAAGCAGCCAAAACCCTAACCTAGAAACACAAAAAGCCAACAAAGAGGGGGTCCCCGTTAGCAATGTGGCGATGTGTGAAAAGGTCACAACAGACTGTAATAGTCGTGTGCATTCACTGATCATACTCAAACAGCTGTCAACTTGCCCAATGATGATGCCAGGCCCTATTCTTTGATTGTAATGTAAGGATGGGGACATTACAGATTATTCTAAGTGTAATATTGCACCTATTTAATTAAATTTACTTAGGATATTAAAAATAATTAGTTTCCCTCACTTAACTAATAAAAATGACTACATCTTGACTTAGAATATACAAATGCCACCATTGTCTCACCAATCTTTGGTTGATAGTAGTTAGGTGCCACCTTTGTTTAGTCGAGGCTACCTTACCTTAGTCCTCTGTTACCGAAAATGTCATCACAAGCCCAAGCATCGATCTAGGTTCAAGCTAGGTCAAAGTCCAAGCCAGGTGCAACCTTGGGTTCACCGTCGGTTCGTGTTCACAGCAGGAACTTCAATGTTAGCATTTACCAACCCTCCTAGCATGTCCACACACACTCCTAATTTCAATGCATTTAGCGGACAGCTTGATGAATTCCCTCTACTTGATGAAGCTGGTGGTGATGGTGGAGAAAGAGAAGATGAAAATGTGTGATGTCCCCATCTTATTCTTAAGCTAACTCAAATAAGTGTTGTCGGGAAATACGTATATCTTATGTTTTGGTAGTAATGTTATTTGTTAGTAGTTAGTTAGCCGACGAGTAGGTAGTTGGAGTCGCGACGGTTATGTCGCACCCCTTCGGCTGTTATATATTGTACTACCTGCGGGTATTGATGGGTGTGATGTTTACGACAGATAATACTATGGACATTGGGTGCATTTTGAGTCATTAATGGAAAGCTTATTCTCGTATTCATCTTGTACTTGCATTGTTCATTTCTGCATTACTTTTGTACTCTTTCTGTTTACCCTGTGAGGCAAACATTTGGTGCCGTTGTCGATTTCAAACCTGGGAATGTGAGTAACCCGTATGGCACAACGATAATGGGCCAACCCCTGGATGAAGGGACAAGCACCCCTGAGGGAGAACAGCCAGAAGAATTGTTCGACGAAGAGAGAACACTAACGGTGGACTTCCGGTGCATCCTTCACGCAACAATTGAAACCCACGTACGAAGGGAAGCCACGCAAGAAAACGTGTCTGAAAGTGCTGTGTGGTCTGCCCTATCAGTGAGCCCTGCAGTGAACCAGTTGATGACCAACCTTCCCAGTTTGTTGGCTCAAGCGTTTCTTGCTCTCCAGAACCGCCGAGAGGAAACCTATCGCGAAAACCGTCGTCAACAGATCTTGTGGCAGTACGAGGAGAGGGCTCGACGAGAGGAAGAGGAGCGTGATGAAACCCGACGAAGGACAAACAATCCCTGAACTGCGAATGGAGAAATAAAGAAGAACACTGTCATAGTCATAGGAATTATGTTAACATACATTGTATACAAGAGAATGAATTAATAAGGTGTTCTTGTTTTAAATGTGATATTTTGTTTCATCAGGCGGAATTAGAATTGATGCCCAATCTATTAAATAAGGACAAAAGTAAAAAGGAATATGTGGAAGAGGTTGAAGCAGCCCAACGAGCATTGATTGTCGAACAACAGGCCGAACGTAGGAGACGGTTAAGGGGAATCACAGAGGAATTGAGCGGAAGGAACAACAAAAATGGCGAGGGCCAAGTCTCGAATTTAATTGAAACCACACGGAAGCAACTAGGGGATCTTTCCCTCACGTCGGAAGAAATTGGTGACGGGAGTACCGTAGAACCGTACACACCATTCAGACGAGAGGAGACCAGGAAGGAGAAGGAGACCGAAACCGAGAACAGAGAAGTAGGAGATACTGGTGCAGCCAAAGGTGTCAGGAGGACACAGGGGCACAGTAGCAGAAGCAATCTGTTCGGGTCAGGCTCAGCCATCCCTGGTAGTCAAGGCAGTCTGGTGGGACCTAGCGGACCAGTTTCCGGAGTACCTAGCGGTAGTGGACCTGGAGAGCCAATCCCGAGAGGTACAAACCTTGGAGGTTCCAGAGGGCAACGTGCGCAGAAGGTAAGAAGTGCGATGGCGGGCAAACAGAAGGTGCCCAAATTCAACGGAGATGGCAAAGATGACCCTGTACGGCACTGTCGTACGTGTGAGACAATGTGGTCAGCCAACGGGGTGGTTAACAAAGCGGATTGGGTGGTGCAGTTCCCTGCCACCCTAAGAGGGGAAGCCATTGATTGGTACTCTGATGTGGATAAGTAAAGGTGGAAACATGGGATGAACTACAGAAAGCTTTCAAGACGGAGTTTCGACTCCTTCGAGATGATAATGAGATCGTGGCGGAGATATTAAGCACAAAGCAGGGAAAGCACGAGACAGTGCGAACATATAGCTGACGGTTAAAGGAGTTACTATGGAAGATAGAGAACCAGCCGACTAACGGACTAAAGAAGAGATGGTTCGTGGAAGGGTTGCGGTCATCCTTACGGAGAAAGATGAAAATTGTACCGTCCACCTCATACGATGACGCATACAACCGCGCGATGGATTTGGAAAGTGAGGGCAAAACATCGCGGAAGAAAAAGGACAAGTCCTCTGCAGAAGAGGAGTCCTCGGGAGAAAGCAGCAGTGATGAATCATCAAGTAAGAAGGTGCAAGCTCTTCAAAAGGATATGCACCGTATGATGAAGGAATTTAAGAACATGAAAGGAAGCACGAGTAAAAACGAAGACGTGTGGTGCACGGAATGTAAGGAAGAAGGTCACACAAAAGGCACCTGCCCGAAGAAGGCATTCTACGAAATTTGCCAAATGTTGGGACACGCCGTCAAAGAGTGTCCCTACAACATGAAAACAAAAGGGAACCAAGTATTCTTCACACAACAGCAACCCTCACTGTCCACAGCAGCGGGCAGCAGGCTCCGCCCAGCCGCAAGCCGACGCCACTGCATCATCCGGTGGTTATAGAGGTAACCGAAGAGGAGGGAGAGGCAACAACAACAACAACAACAATTGGAGCAGAATGCAGTATGACGCCAAGGGGCGGCCAATAGTTCAATGTCGGACCTGCAACCAATGGGGGCACTTCGCTCGGGAGTGCCAAAATACTTAAACCCCCCAGAGCCTGTGTAGATGGTGCGGCCCCGGTGATCACGATGACACAAAATGTCCTAAGTCGGGGGTGAATCTGCTCAATATTGAGAAGACGGGCGAAGACAAAGAAGTATTGGCGATCACTCGCGCGCAGGCGAAGAAGGCAGCATATCCCGACCGCCGCACAGAGAAGGAGAAACTGCGGGAGGCGAAGGCCGACATTGAACGAGAGATGGCGGCAGAAGGACGGAAGAACACGGAGATGATGAGTCCCTCAACCCGCCTGAAAGCGGAAAAGAATATCATTGGGCAAGTCTTGCAGATGGAGGTGTCGATAAAGGTAAAAGACCTTCTAGACTCCATGCCACATTTGAGGACTGCCATCCTCAGCAATGTGCAAAGCACCGCACACGCACCTTCGAGTGCACCGCAGGTGGAGGTTCCCAATAGCCCTTCGACTGACCCGATGTTAATAGCCTTGAACAGTGGTAGACACCCAGCTGTGGTAGAAATGGGCATCCTTGGGACTATTCTGAAGGACACCATTGTGGACGGGGGTGCTGGGGTGAATGTACTACCAGAAGAGACATGGAAGAGGCTGGGGAAACCCACCCTGTGGCCACCCACATTCAATCTGGTGGGAGCCAACCAACACGGCATCAAGCCACTCGACATATCAATGGCCCAGCAAGTGACAATTGGTACGCAACCCTTCCTGTTAGATTTTGTAGTTATTCCCTTGAAAAAGAAAGGCTATGATGCCATCCTGGGGAGTGTGGTTGATCACAGCGAGGGTGAACCATAACTGGAAGAAAAATACACTCTCCATGGAGAAGGGAGGGCGGAAATATATCATTGACCTACGGACCCAAGATGTTGGCGAAGAGCTCGCCTCTTCCGACTCGGACTCAAAGGACTCTAACAAATGGGAATGGGGTTCCGACGAAAGCAAAGGCAAGAACGCGATGGAGCCAAACAATGAAGGGGTACTCGAATTGGAGGAATGTTCTGAAGACGAGGTGTGCTCACTCAACGGGCTCTTCCATTGGCAAATGGAGGATTACGAACTTTTTCAATGCAACATGTTGCAGATAGAGGAGCCCGCCGATAAGGAGATCTTCCCTCCGGAATACAGAGAATATAAGGAGAGGGAAGCCCGAGTGGACGAGGCACCCGCACATTAGTTCGAGAAAGACAAGCCAATTCAATTTGAAGAGTCCAAGCTGAAGGCAACAAATTTGGGAAAGGAGGAGGACCCACGGAATCTATTAGTCAGGGATGACTGGGATTCTGTGCTTAAGGCAACGGCCTTCAAAATATTTCTGGAGTTTAAAGATGTCTTCGCATGGATGTATAAAGACCTGAAGGGGGTACCTCCCGAACTGTACCTGCACCGCATCCCGTTGGTACCCGGAGCCCAGCCTGTATGAAAAAGACCGTACCGGATGAACCGCAACTATGCAGCGCAGGTGAACGAAGAGATAGAAAAAATGCTAGAGGCCGGTATCATTTTCAAAGTACAGACAAGTGAATGGGTGTCGCCATAGTCATTTCATTAAAGGAGGCTAACCAAATAAGGATTTGTGTGGACTTTCGGTGTCTCAATGCAGTTACGATTAAAGACCCCTTCCCAATCCCGTTTACAGACAGCATACTGGAGAAGGTGGTCGGCCATGAGATGTACTCGTTTATGGATGGATTCTCCGAATATAACCAGATCTCAATCGCCGAGGAAGATAAACTGAAGACCACCTTCGTGGTCGAAGATGGTGTCTATGCATACAACCGGATGCCATTCGGCCTATGCAATGCACCTGCAACATTCCAGCGAATTATACTACACATATTTGACAAGATGTCGGTAGGGAATTTTAAAGCCTTTCTCAATGACTAGTCCATCTATAGCGGGCAAGATACGCATTTGGTAGCCCTCAAAGAGTGCATGGAGAGATGTTGAAGGGCAAGGCTGGCCCTTAATCCAAAAAAATGTCGATTTATGGTGCCACAAGGCAAATTGCTTGGGCACATTGTATGCAAAGCAGGTCTGAAGACGGACCCAGACAAAATACAGGAGATCATGGAGATGGAGCCTCCTACGGATGTCACCGGGGTAAAGTCCTTCGTAGGCCATATCGGCTACTATAGGAGGTTCATAAAAAACTTTGCACAAATATCCCACCCCTTGGATAAGCTTACTCGCAAGGGTAAGCCGTCCACCTGGGGGACCCCGAAGAGTGAAGCATTTGAGGAATTGAAGACGAGGCTGGTAGCTGCCCCCATCCTCACTTACCCCAACTGGGATAGGGAGTTCCATGTCCATGTGGACGCTTCAAACTTTGCAATCGTTGCCACACTGGCCCAAGTGGGAGATCACGGGTTGGATCATCTCGTCTATTTTGCCAATAGACTGTTATCCAAAGCGGAGAAAAATTACAGCACAACAGAACAGGAGGCATTGGGGATGATCTATGCGGTGCAAAAATTCAGACACTACCTGTTGGCGACACCGTTCACATTCTACGTAGACCATCAAGCCCTCATGTACTTGGTCAAAAAGCTGATAATTCAGGGAAGGATTAGTCGATGGCTACTCTTGCTGCAAGAGTTTACATTCACCATTATCGTGCGGCCTAGGAAAAGCCATGTGATAGCGGACCAATTATCACGCATAAAGTCAGGAGAACCACCAGAAGGGGTGAACAATGATTTTCCAGATGCCCACTTATTCCAAATTGTTGCATTGCCACCATGGTACACGGCCATCAGGGAGTATCTTTCTACTTCAGTCTTCCCGTCAGGCATGCTACCAGGAGAATGAAGGAAACTGGTTTTACGAAGTCGAACATTCCAACTGATCAATGGACTGTTATATAAGATGGGACCGGATCAGATACTCAGAAGATGTGTGATGGAGGAGGAGGTGCCAGGAGTTCTCCGAGAGGCGCACGAAGGGCCGACAGGGGGACACATGGGACTGGACACTACTGCATGGAAGGTGCTACTCGCGGGTTTATGGTGGCCCATGCTATATAATGATGCCCGCGAATGGGTTGTTGGTTGCGACACGTGCCAAAGGGTTGGGAAACCATTGAAGCAGGACTTTATGCCGCTCAACCCCTCGCACGCGCAGGAATTATTTGAACGATGGGGGTTGGACTTTGTCAGACCACTCAAAGTCAGTCGTGCTAGGCTGTGCAGATACATCGTGGTAGCCACGGAATATTTGACTAAGTGGGTGGAAGCACGGGCCCTACCCAATAACTCAACGGTGAGTACAGCCAGATTTATTTATGAGCAAATCATTACTCGTTATGGTATCCCCATGCAACTAACGAGTGACCGAGGTGGCCATTTTGTCAACCATGTTATTAAGTTGCTCACGACAAAATTTAAGATCTTCAATTCTATGTCAAGTCCTTACTACCCTCGAGCCAACGGGCAGGCGGAGGCCACGAACAAGATCCTTGTAGGAGTCATTTATAAGTTGTGCGAGGTCGAAGGGGAAGATTGGGAAGAGAAGTTACCCTCCGTGTTGTGGGCTTACCGCACAACGTACAAAGTGACTATAGGACAAACGCCCTTCCAACTTATGTATGGGCAGGAAGCAGTGGTGCCCGCCGAATTCATGGTACCAAGTCTTCGTATTGCAATAGAAAATAGACTCGGCGATATGGAGAGCCTAAGGGAGCGACTTTATCTCTGAATAAACTTGATGAGAAGCGGATGATGGCTCAGTGGGCAACCGAGACAATGCAGCAAAGGAAGTTGTGGCACGATAAGCATCTAAAGGGAATGAAGTTCACCCCAGGACAACTCGTGTTGAAATATAATGGGCGAAATGAAATTAAACCTGGAAAATTTAAAGTGAGGTGGCTAGGACCTTACAAAGTTCACGAAGTCACAGCAAATTGATCAGTTCGGCTGTGGACATTGGACGGCCGCGAAGTGACCGAAGTCGTGAACGGGTCCAAATTGAAGGTTTACCAAGAACAGAGGGAACCTGGACCCTCCAATCAGGGTGTTTGAAAGTATTTTAAAAATTAAAAAAAAGAACCACGGTGGACCACCGACAACGGGACCACCAACGGTGGAACCACCGCGCGGTGGCAACACCGAACGGTGGGACCACCGGCGATGGGACCACCGTGCGGTGGAGCCAACATGTGGTGGCAACACCGTGCGATGGAAACCGCCGCAAAAGACATGCCCAGCACAAAGACACGGCAGCATAAAAACGCAAAGACACGGCCCAGGTTACAAAGACGCGGCCCGCACAAAAACACAAGCACAACGCACACGCCACATGCAAACACACGCAAGCACAATTGTAAGCAGCCATACACAACAGACACGTCTGCAGAGCAACACGAAAACGGAAGAAGGTAGTCTCCGCACTGCCACGCAAGGCGTTCAGATTAGTTAGCCATATGAAGGAGCATACTAGTCGGCGGCACGGAGACGGCAAAATTGCACAACCGAAGAAGGTGGTTACAAAGGTGTTTCAAGACCGCACGGCTATAACCAGAAATCAGTTACACGAGAAATTAATGGAGTCGGCTGGGAAACAGAGTTGGAAGAAGCAGTTGCAGGCTTCCTCTAGTAGCAGCCAGATGAATAGAAATACCAGGCTCCTATCGTCAGGCGTGCGTGTTGCAGGCAACACAATGGATGCTAGCGCAAGTCAGAAGAAAAAGCAAAAAACACCACAACCAGCGACAAGTGGAAAAAATACATTGACTCCTCAAAATATCACCTTCGAGGGACTGAACGGGT
Source organism: Cryptomeria japonica (assembly GCF_030272615.1). Lineage (NCBI taxonomy): Eukaryota > Viridiplantae > Streptophyta > Pinopsida > Cupressales > Cupressaceae > Cryptomeria > Cryptomeria japonica. Next base: position 328,516,216 of record NC_081413.1, on the reverse strand, counting down.
CTGAATGCAGGAAATGGTGGCAAGACACACCCAACGATGATTTGGTGAAGCAGAACCTTCGTAAGGCAGGAGTAGAGTGGGCTATCTGAATGCCCGTGTTTCCTATCCGAGAGTATGAGGGTGCCCTACGATTCACGGTGGACACCTTTGACAGACACACACGGATGAGTACTTTTGAGTATCTCGAGAGGGATGTCACCATATCCTTCAAAGCTGTGGACTTTACCAGAGTGTTCGGCATCCTAGGCAAATAGGGCAGGAAAATCGAGTTGAAGGCTAAGAAGATGAAGTGTGAGGAGAAAGAATATTGGATTAAATAAGTATCCAGAAACTTGACCAAGGCGGAGCTGGACAGGGTGGCTGATGCCACGAAGGGACGAGGAATGAGCAAGACCTCTGTTGCAGAGGGCCATTGGCGGTGCATAATGGATGTCATTAAGAGCAGGTTGACGGGATCTGGTAGGGCATCGGACATCGCCCTCCCTCAGATTATGCTCATGAACGGGCTTATGAACGGCATTGTGTATGATTGGGTTTGTGTTGCTAGCAGAGAGAATGTGTGAGTTCTTGACGATGCACCATCGCACGTTTTATATGCCCCATTATGCCATAGGACTGTTCTTGGAGGCCACGCAGGAAGCAGTGCCGGAGGCAGAGTTGGAGGTACGGCCGCAGGGACCGTTGGCAACAGGTGAGCCTCCTATCATGTATTGGAGACACCTTGACATTGGGCACTCTTCCGCGAAGCAAAAACTGATGGTAGATACGGCCTCAGGGGAACTTGATAGTGGGAGGGAGATTCCAGTAGTACAGAGGCTTCGGAGGAGGAGGATGAGGAGGATGATAGCAGCAAGGCGACGGTGGAGGGGAGGATGGATCGAACTAAGGAGAGGGTCCTTTTTGCCCCACCCTTGCTACCGATGGGCACACCTGTGATGTCATCTAGAGTGGGAGGCACCTCTATTCCGGCATTTGGGCAGAGCCGCACGCCAGTTGCACTTGGCCCCATCCAACAGCAGGTAGCATCACCTCCACAAGATCAAGCACCACCTTCGAGACCGGCCCCGGCGACAGAGGCACTTACCGAAGACATGGCGGAGTAGTGTACAGATGGGTTGCCGCATCAAGTAGTGGTAGATGAGGAGCAGGGACTGAGGGAGGTGGTTGATACGGAGCCTCAAGTGCGGTTGGATGTTGTTGGACCTGAGGCAGTGGTGACCATTTTTGCCTCCTTGTTGGAGGAGCCCATGGCTATGGCGACACACACTTCGGTCGTAGAGATGCAGAGTCCCTGGGATCCCTAGTACAGATCCGTCGGTAGTGGCTATGGAGAGCTGGTTGACTCAGCGATTTCAGATGACAGTGGTACCACCCGTGGGAGCTGCTGTATTCTCACCTTGTCGAGAGATTCCAACTGAGGCAGTAGACTTGGATGATTCATCTGGCGAGGCACATGTACCAGCAGTTGGGAACGAGGCAGGAGAGGTCGTCTCTGCCATCCAGGAGCAGGGGATGCTACACCTCTAGTGGCGAAGGAGGTACCTTCATACCAGCATGATGCGGCAGTATCAGTTCCGACAGAGACTTCTGAGTTACCCCTTGGCGCTCTTACACAAATGCCACTTCCATCACGGTCACAGCCTTTGAAGCAGGAGGAGGAGGACTTTGAGGCCTATTTAGTTGACATGGTGACGAGGGGTAGGCGAGTGGTGGCCACGACCCAGATGCGAGCATTACAGCCAGTTGTGGTGGAGTTAGAGAGGGTCCTACAGTTTATGCAGGTGGGCTGCCCCGCAGCTTCTGCTACATGCTTTGAGTCTCAGGGATGGCCGACTACTCAAACGGATGAGATGCTACAGGCTTGGATTGTGCGTGAGCCCATCGTGGAGAGTCGGGTGATGGCCCTCGTCCGAGAGATTGAGCAGGTCTACCGCGACGCCTACTATGCATTAAGGCGTATGCAGCATGAGTGCGGTCCGCGAGGCTGCTCGAGTCGAGTTGGAGAGGGATGTGGCCAGTCAACAGGCCTCGTGGGCAGCAGAGAGGGCACAGTTGTTGGCGCAACTTGAGATGGCCCGAGCAGAGAAGGCTGAGGTGGAGACTCACCTTTCGGCGGAGCAGAGTGTGAGGAGCCTCGTGCAGCAGGAGTTGGATGCAGTCACTGCCGAGAGGAGTCTGTTGCAGGCTTGATTGGTCTGTATGATGGAGACAGCAGATACGAAAGAGGAGTTACTGGAAGCCGCGCATATGGTGAAGACGGCTTTGGAGAAAGTGTTGGTGGCGGAGCGTGATGTGACTGCACGTACTCAACAGGTTTATGAGCTCCGCACCCGCTTGGCGGCCCAGACACCGGTATCTCAGCCTTCTACTTCAGGGACGCTTCCTCAACCCCCTCCTTAGTTTTGTCTTGGATGTATATTTTGTATGGGTTGCATTGTCTTCATTTTTGTTGTTAGTCGTCGGAGACGACTTCTTTTTTAGGGGGGATGATGTTGTCGGGAAATACATATATCTTATGTTTTGGTAGTAATGTTATTTGTTAGTAGTTAGTTAGCCGATGGGTAGGTAGTTGGAGTCGCGACGGTTGTGTCACACCCCTTCGACTGTTATATATTGTACTGTTGTGACCTTTTTCCACACATTGCCCCATTGCTACTGGGGACCCTCTGATTTTCCTACTTTCTAGGGTTTTGTTAGCATCCTGTGACCTTTTGCTGCAGTTTCACCAAGCCTTGTCCAGTTCAAAACATTTCAGGCCCTAACGATTGAAAGTTAGTTTTCGCAAGTTATGTGATTCCGAAATGTGAACACCACCAGAGTGCTTAGAAAGGCCAAAGGACGAAAATCGCAATCGATTTAGACAAATTTGGACAACTTTCTATATTTAGAAAGTTTGCTTTTTTGCTTTTTCCTATTTTTTTAGGAAGTTTTGTTTTCGGCATTTTCAACCCAATCCCCGGTATGGCTATTTTTAGAAAGTTTTCCCTATTTTTTAGGGATGCCTGCTTTTTGCTTTTTCGGGATGCAAACCTAGGGTTTACACTTGCACCACTGACCAGCTTCGACCGGAACTCGAAAATTCCAAGTTTTGACCTAAAAAAGCTAAATCCCTAGATTTTAGGCTTTTTGCTTTTTCAGGATGCAAACCTAGAGTTTACACTTGTACCACTGACCAGCTTCGACCGAAACTCGAAAATTCCAAGTTTCGACCTAAAAAGCTAAATCCCTAGATTTTAGGCTTTTTGCTGCTTCAGATGATCCACCTAGGCATGGATTTCAAATTTCAAGTTAATCCAATTAAATTAGACTAAACTGTGAAATTTTGAAATTTCTCTGAAAATTATTCTAAGTCTGGCTAACAAGGGTTTTGAAGTATTTTTGCAGGTTCAAACCCCACCACGATGCAAGAGAGGCCATAAAGGAGCCTTGCCTGAAGTCCGCCATGCCTTAGAAGGTTGTGTGGGTGCTCACCCTGAAGTCCGCCATGGTTTGGGAGGTCACATGGGTGCTCACCTCAAAGTCCGCCAAGGCTAAAGGGGTCATGTGGGTGCCAAGTCTAAAGTCCGCCAAGGCTAAAGGGGTCATGTGGGTGCCAAGTCTAAACTCCGCCAAGGCTAAAGGGGACATGTGGGAGCTAACTTCAAAGTCCGCCCCAATGCCTTAGCCAAATAACATCAACAATGGAAGTCATGATGAAGCCCTCTCCAAAGTCTGCCATGCATTTGGAGGCCATGTGGGAGCACTCTCCAAAGTCCGCCCAAGGTTGGGAGGCTAAGGAGGAGGAGTGATCAAAGTCCGCCCAAGCATGTGGGAGCACTCTCCAAAGTCCGCCCAAGCTTGCCAAGTGTTGGGAGCAACCTCCAAACTCCGCCATAGGCTAGGAGGGTCTTGAGCAGAGGTCACCAAAGTCTGCCCAAGGTGGGAGAGAGGTCACCAAAGTCCGCCCAAGGTGGGAGAGAAGTCTAAAGTCCGCCATATGCTAGAGAAGTCATGTGGGATAAATGTCTAAACTCCGCCCTAGGCCATACTGGAGATGTGTTCAAAGTCCACCCAAGATCTTCACAAGGGGAGAGGCCACCAAAGTCCGCCCAGAGTAAGAAAGCCATAGAAGAGCCAAGTCTGAAGTCCGCCATACCTTGGAGAGGTATCCAAAGTCTACCAAAATTTGAAGAAGATGGAGATAAAATTCGAAAATATCCACCTACACATGGAAGGTCAAACAAAGTCAACATGATGTCACAAAATCCACAGAGATTTCAAAATTAAATCCAAAATGAAGAAAATATCTAGGGATTATTGAATATCTTCAAAATAAATCCAAAGTGGAAAGTTTTTTCGAGGAAAAGAATATTGAAGGAATATTCGAAAATTATCAAAATGGAAAGTTTTTGAGAGGGAATATTGGAGAATTGATGAATATCTTCAAACATAATTCAAAACGGAAAGTTTTTTTTGAAAGGGAATATTGGAGGATTGATGAATATCTTCAAACTTAAATCAAAATGGAAAGTTTTTTTTTAAGAATTAGAAGTATGAGTTGGATGATTTTAGGGGTTTTGCTTGAAGATTTAACCTTGTCTACAAATACTTCATTATCAACTTCATTATTACACCAAGAAGTTCAAAAATTACTAAGGAGAGCTTAGTAAAGTATGTCAGTTTGAAGATCATCTGCAGAAAATTCTAGATATTGCTAGAAGTGGGATAATATTTTTTGGCAGAAGGTTTACAGATTTCTGGAGAAGGGCAACTAGTACGAGGAAGAATCCTCAAAACTTTTCTGAATTTTTTGAATATTTTGGAGAGAATTCTAGCCTTACTCCTATCCAAGTCACAAGTGAAATTAAAATTGTGAATTTTCTGAATATTTTCCAAAATTTGATAAATGATTTTTTCGAAAATTTTGGAGGAAGAAGATCATTTTTTTTTGGCTAAGTGTGAAATTTTTTTGAAAGTTTTGACACTTGGTGGTAACCACAACAAACCTTAAGACTAAGGGTTTTAAGGTGAAAATTCGATTTTTATGGCTAAGTATGAGAATAAAAAATGGAAAATTTTCCAACACTTAGCCATTTCGCATGCCTGTTATTTTCAAAACTTTGCAAATCCTTTTCTAACTTTAAAATTTCCATTGTTTGCCTGCAGGCCTTATACATTATGAAATTTCAGGTAGATAAAGATGCTCCTCCAGAGTCGAGGATGACTTCAAAGTGGAAGAACATCAGCGACACCAACCTCGGACACATCAATCTGAGGGAGTTTAAGAAGCGAATGTTTGGTCTGGACAACCTTGTGCCTACCACCATTGCGCGAAAAATGATGAAGAGTGGTATCGTGCACGCTGCCGGCTTCCTCCCCACCATGCAGTGCAATGAACTAGTAGTTGAATGTGCCAAACACTACAACCCCATCAGTAAGGATATTGTTGCACCTGATGGAAGAGTGTTGGCGAATTTCAGCGATGAGGCCATCAGAGAGGCCTTCAGGATCCCCGAGTACCACAACCCAGTATATATGACAAAGGACGAAGCTGACAGTCTATACCACGACCACCTGGAGGAATATGATGCCATAGTTAACCATTCCTGGCTAGACAAGCCGAGGAAGGGCGCCTCCAAACTCCAGAGAAAGAGCCTAGTGCGAGCATACTTCAAGGAGGACATTGGGGACATGATTGTCCTGCTCAATAGAATAATAGGAAATCCTCAAGGAGCTCCATTTGAACCCTGGATGTAGTATTTCATTAATGAAATAATCAATGGAGTAAAAATGATAGACTGGGCCTGGATGATCAACGACAACCTAGACAGCCAGCTAAGCAATCTGGACCCGAATAGGACTTTCTTCATGAGTTTTTACTTGTTTTATTCTTTGGCCAGGACCTACAGGTACAGAGGTCTCACTTGTAGAGGAGAAGTTGGGAACAAGGAGAACCAATTTCCAATATATGATTGCTATCCCCAGCTCCACATGGAGGAGAAGTTCCATTTCAAAAGGGTGAATGATACCTTCCTGATGCACATTACCCGAACCCTTCAAGGTGGCCTGCACCAGAGGCTCTCTCAAGAGTCTATGGACTTCATCGGTCGGTTCGGGTGTTGGTACATCCAATATCCAAAGTTCACTTACCTCCGAATTCAGGGATTCTTTGGGCCTCCATACAAGCTTCCAGCTTACCCTACCAACCGAGTGGTGTTGCTCGAGGTTGTGAGACAATTGGAGGAGTATATAGTGATTCAAAGGGATAAGCAGAAGAAGGAAGGGACGTCCTCACTTACAATTGGTAATGGGCTGGAAACATGTCCATCATCACAGGCTGCAGCCATCGCTGAGAAAGAACTGGCTTGGTATCCCTTCTATCAATACAAGGCAAGAAAGGATTTCGATCCATTCCATAGGATAAAGAAGATCGAAGGGACAACGTTTGAGCACAGACTGGATCTAGAAGACTACTGGGCTAATGCAGCCGATAGTTTCGAGATCCGGAAGAGGTTCTGGTCAAGAATTCCTTTGAGTATGGTGAGAGCAACGGAAGTATTCAGAGTTGCCGATCAGGTAGAAGAAAGCCTAGAACTTCAGCAGCCAAGTTTTGAAAAGATGAAGAATGAACCCTTAGTCTTGATAGATTGGACAGAGGGAGAGAAATCAGATCTAGCAGACCTCATGAGGTCGGTGGTTGAGTACTCAAGGTGGTGGGCGTCTGAAAAGACAAAACAGTTGAAGGCCAAAGGTGTGACTTTAACTTATGAATTAATGGGAGTAGATGATACTCTATCCATCAATCCTTGTACCTCCGCCGATGATGCTCGGAATCCAAAAAGTGTTGGGTCTCGAAAGAGGAAGGAGTTGGGTGGAATCTCCACAAAGGTCACACGAAAAAGGGTTGTAGGTGAGAGAAGAGAATCCAGCGAAAGTCACTCCATCCTAAGTGCTGCTTCCATTGCGCCTGATCAACGTGCAATTGGGGAGCAAGAGATGAACATCTGTGTGATTGATGATGAAGTAAGAGTGCTTTCCCAGCCAGTTGAGGAAGTGGTGGAGAAGGTCTTCCGAACTCCAAACACGGGGTAGATTGAAGCCCCTACAATCTTCTTGGATGGCATATCAGCGAACCCAGGAGAGGCAGATGATGAGTTTGATCGGAACACTGTAGAACAATCAACCATTCCAGATTGGCTGATAGCAAGGATAAAGGCCAAGGTTCCCAAGGAGGCCCACTCAACCGAGAGGTCACTGCAGCATTCCTGGAGAAGGTGAATGAACCCGCTATAGCTAAACCGCCCAAACCAGCCAGGAAGTTTTCCTTGATTCAGAGAGACAGTACCGGATTCAGGGCAGTCCAGATAGCGGTGCCCAAAGATGGGAAGACTAGGGACAATGTCACCGCAGATGATTACAAGGTTACCACCATAGAGATGGGTAAGCCTACCCAGGACCAAGAGATCCAATATTTTGATGACTCCTGCAACGTTCTAAAGACGAGGCTGGCTCATGAAAAGGAAAAGAGGAAGAAAGCGGAAGAAGAGAACCAACAGTGGAAGAAGTATGTTCTCCATCTTACTAGCCCGCTCAACCATGAAGTCCCCGCTACTCCACCACAACCTCTTCGGCAAGGATCAATGAAGGACTATGATGATATGAAGGGATCGTACACTCAAGAAAAGGAGTGGATTTCAGACACTTCGGTACGTGCTGACACCCTGGTAGAAAACTTAGTATCAGCACATGAGGCAACTTCTTTGTTGATTGATCATATCCAGGATCTAGCATCCAATTGGGAAGAAGTGGATGAAATTCAGAATGAAATACTCCCTCACCTGAAGGTTATCCGAGGCATGTCAAAGAGGAGCTTAGTGGATGCAGGCATCATACAGACAGAAGACAAGTACGACTTCGGCACGTGGTACTATGCTCTGGTCACTCGGATTGAGGTTCTGAAGAAATCCGAGACCAAGTGTTTTGAGACAGAGGCAAGTGTTAGAGAGATCCTAGGCAAGGTTTTCCGTGTGGCATCAGAGATTTGCAAGAAGGAAAGCCTAAGGGAGAAGCATTTACAAGCAGAGAACCTAAGAGCCAGGATTCAGGCAAGCTTCTTCCGAGATTCAGGGATGATTGACAAGGGCGATCTTTCGAAGATTGCAAACTTCCTCTCCATCAATGACAACTTCCTCACCCAAGCAGTGGAGTGGGAAGGCATCCTTGCCACATGCACCGACGATGTAGACCTCATCGACTTCCAGATTGGCAGTTTGCCAAGTGTCACCATGGAGGAGGTCAAGCTCATTGTGTCCAGATACGTTGAATCTCTGAAAGAGGAAAGTGGCCACTCACCTCAGTAAAATTAGCAGCTGCGCCACTTGTCACTCTTTCATTTGCTTAAACTGATAGTATTTCGGGAAACCCTGATTAGGGTTTAGGACTTTCAATCTTGGCCCTTGATCACTGTTTGATCTCGGCCATTCATTTATTTTTGAGAAACTATATAAGGTTGCCTCCTCTCATTTGAAAGGTGTGAGGTTTTTGATGTATTGTTGCTTAAGGTCATTTCCAGATAATATATTGCATGTGCGGTGCTTTGTAATCTCTATTATTTGAATGATTTGCATGGTTTCAATTGCCTCAACACTTAGTTAAAATTAACTTAGATTTGCTTTCATTGTTGTTAATTCGAATGAAGGATTTGATAAGTGTCAATTGATGGTGTATCTCCGCTCATACTTTTGGTGTATGGATGATTTCCATCTCACCGTGCAAAGTTAGTCTGAGCCCATCCCCTATGCATCCCAACATCTCGATCATAAGCACAACCCATTGAAGATTGCACCGGCCTTGTGTAGTTGTCCTTAGTGTGGCGAAGCAAGGTTTGGTTTCTCGAGAGCACCCAGTTGATACCGTCTCCAAAATTCGTAGGATTAAATTAGCCTTCCTGAACTCTATCCCTTTTTCCCTTCCTTTTGAAAGTCTAAATCCCAGAAAATTCCCAAAAAAAAAGAAGAGCCTAAAATTGCTAAATCCATCTAAGTCCAGCAATTCAAGATACTTGTCAAACGTAAGTCCCCCTTGAAATTTCGGCATACACTACCCAAGAAGCTATTCCACTAAAGTCGCTTGTTCGCACATATAGACCTTGGAATCAGTAGTGATTTTTTAGGAGAGGATAGAATACCTTCGAGTATCCTATCCTAATGTTTTGTAGATGATAAAACAGACACCAACACGTACTACCTGCGGGTATTGATGGGTGTGATGTTTACGACAGATAATACTATGGACATTGGGTGCATTCTGAGTCATTAATGGAAAGCTTATTCTCGTATTCATCTTGTACTTGCATTGTTCATTTATGTCCCTGACATACTCGACGCTTGCCAGCATTCCCCATACTGGGCTTCCACTTGCATGAATCCCATCCATGGCTAACTCGCTTCGGCAAACCCCTGAGTCCAACTCACTGCCTCCGCATTGATCTTGTGAAGACGCTCCCTTGCCTCCAACTGATCTCTGCTGCTAGTCCTCAACTCAACAACATATTGCAATAACCCAGTCCTTCACTTCCACTGAGCTGACTGTCCTTGTTTGAACATGTGTGAAACAACTCTGTGATATTCGGTTGCACCATGCCCCATACCGACTTCTACATCTCCAAGACTCCACCGTTTGCACCACAACATGACAGAACACCACAAACCATGCTCACCTCTCAACTGAGCCACTAGTGCCATCCTCGACGACACCCTTGTCTTCCAACTTCAACTGCTCCCGGATCCAATCCTAGCATCCACTGAAAGACACGCCTGCCACCAACCCTGTTGTGCAAGCCCCTGGTATTTGGCCACCCTGAACACACATACTCCACTGACCACAACACCCAATTGACTTCCCAAGTCGCACATTCAACTTTCAGCTCTCAACTTCCTTTCTGTAGTGCCATCTCGATTGCCTATTGACTGACCTCAGTGTGCCCAGCGTCTTATCCTGTTCCCAACAACTCAACCAAAGAACAACAACCAACATACTCCCGTTGATCCACCTCTAGTTGCACGTGATCCTCCTGGTACTTGTCAACCACTTCCACCTCCTTGGTGTACTCTCGCAAACCCACACCTCATGAGTCCGCCTTGGTGCGCTTCCCTGAAGACACCCATCTTGCATTGCATCCCACACAATCGGTCTATCTACTTCAATCCACTGTGCTACTTTGTTTGACTGATACACTGTCCATGGAACGCCCTGCGCCCTCGATGCTGCAACCCAAAGAAACTACCAACATCATTCAGCCAACCAACCTCTTATGCATAATGCCTCAGCAATCCACATCCAATGTGAGCAAGATACTCTCTCCTTCCCTTGACTTTCTCTGTGACTCGGTCCCATCTTTGGTTCCCAACCTTCAGACCTAACTCGCCACCAATTTCACACCTCAGATCATGTCCTGGACACAATCCTACATCTCACTTCATATATCTTCCTAGGTGCACTTCCCTGAAGACACCCAACTCTTGCATTGCATCCTACACAATCAGTAAACTCACTTCCATCCATTGTGCCACTTTGTCTGACTAAAGCACTTTCCAAGGAACGCCCTGCACCCTCGGTGCTGCAACCCAAAGAAGCCACCAACATTTGTAAGTTAGCCAATCTCTTGTGCCTGATGCCTTTGCAATCCACATCCAATGTGGGCAAGGTACTGTCTCTTTCCATTGACTTCCTTTGTGACTTGGCCCCTCACTGGCTCTCAACCATCGGACCTACTTCGCCACCAAGTTTGCTCCTCGGATCATGTCCTGGACACAATCCTACACCACACTGGGAACGACCTTATGCCATCCCACAACCCAAATTGTTACACCACGGGTCCATCCCAGATAAGACCTTACACCGCACTGTACTTGACAGCTCCATCTTGATTGCACCTCGGACCCGTCCTTGACAAGATTCTACACCACACTACTCCTTGCAGCTCCTACTCGATTTCCCCTCGGATCCGTCCTTGACAAGACCCTACACCACACTACTGCTAATCCTGAATCTCTAAGTAGTATTAGTTTAGAAATAAAGATTAGAAACAGTGAAGTCTTATAAATAAGACTGTTTCCTTATCATTAGCCTCTTGATCCATTGGAACAAAAGAAAAGAGCCAGAAGAATGTTAGCATTGATTACCTCCAAAAAGAAAAGCTTCATTGATGGTCCACTACATACCTACAATAAATTAGTTAGCATCATATCATAAACAATAAAGACTTGCAAGTATCCTTGAAATAAGCAAGTGATATTCCATCAAAAGAGGAAATACAGATTCCCTATAGTTTCCAAGCATGATGACCACAACCACCCACACACCTGCTCACAATCATACCATTCCATACATAAATTCAGAAAGAATAATGCATAAGATGATAGGGTCATGAGCAAATCATCCACGGAGGAAGCGTATCATCAGAATGACAAGCATATGGCCACCCAATCCATCAAGTTCCAACTATACCTAATAAACTCAATGACCATACATACAAGAAGCGATGAAATTACTTATTACAAATCAGACTGAAGACATTCCCACTGTATGATCAAGGAACCCGATGAAATAAGATCAACCATGATGAGGATTCAAGCATGTATCTTTGCCAGCTATCTAACTCTTACCGCGTCCTTTATTCCTCATGGCAAGAGTGGGTCATCTTTTCCTTTTTATGTTGGAGTCCTAGTTCACGCCATATTACCTTGGTTCGAGTCCTTAATGCGTCCTCAAATCTTTTTCTAGTCATTTAAGTCAAGTTCAGACAATTGATTGAACTCCTTGAACACGTTGAACCGTTCTGAACTGGGTTCAACAGGTTCATTTAGGTTCAATACGTTCAAAGGTGTTCAGGGAAAAGTTTTTCGTACTAAAGTTTTCTCTAAGTATTTTGCAGCGGCTCTTCCAAAAGGTTTTTCCTGTTCGGTAATATAACGTTTGTGTTGAACTTATTGAGCTGAGTTCAAAGGGTTCAAATATGTTCAGCGTGTTCAACATGGCAAGTGGTCAACAGTTTGACGCGGCGTACATCTTGAAATACTTGAACACTCAAGAAGTTGGTTCAAGATGTTCATACAGGTTCAATGTTGATGGGTCCCGCGGTTTCTAATGTTTTGAGAAGTGCACTTATTGCTAAATACAGAGAGGCAGAACCATATTGTAAAGTGATGTCATTCTTTGGCTTTTTCGAAATAAGTGAACGTTTTGGGAACTGGCAGTTTCTTAAAGTACGCCGCCATGCATTCAATGCATGCGTGCGGGGTCTAATCTACCAGTTTGCCACGTTCGGAATGAAATTGCGAAATCATTGCATTTAATGTGTCTGTATCATTACCTTTCTCAATAAGGTATGAAAATCATTTGTGTTCTGCATTTGCTACTTGCTGTTGGATTTTTGTTTATGTTATCCCTGGATAGGAGTCTTTCTTGCTGCTAGCCGTCGTCCGATTATACAACTGTGAAGGTGAGTCTTTCCTTATTTTCTCCAGTGTTTTCCCTTGCATTTTCTCTCATACAGAAGGTTTCACTGCAATCAAATTTAGGTTTCTTGTTTTGAAATCATGAAGTCTACCCTGCACTTGTTTGGAAACGTCTTTAGCTTGGCGTCCACAGAAGCCATAGTTAGTGATACTGACCTGAAAGGAGAGAACCTTGAAGATTTGAAAGAAAGGGTGTTCAAGGGTGTTGATAAGTCTTTTTGTATAGAGATTTTGAGTAGTGGACTTTTAGAAGCCGCAGCCTTTCCTCCAGCAATTCCTTGTCCAAAGTTGGTTCGGGAGTGTATTGCTAGATATGACCCTGTATCTGAAACTATTAAGAGAGATAATGGCGAAACCCTTCTTGCTATTAACCGCGAGGTAATTGCTTCAGTTTTCAAGATACCGGATTACCAGTTTTCTAATTTCTCTCCTGCCCAGTCAATTAGTGAGTTCAATGCAGATAGAGCCGGACACAGGAATAATGTGGCGAACTTCTGGTTGAAGGTCCCTCAAAGAGGTGGTTCTAGACTACCTGAAAATCCTAACAAGAACCACATGTTGCCACATATCCACGATGTGATGCTTCTGTTGCATCGAGCCAGAGGTTCTGCCGAGGCTTATAGCTTTGATGATTGGATATATTGCTATGTGCAATTAGTTTTGGAAGGAAAACAATATTTGGATTGGACAGAGTTAATTGCTGATTCAATGAGAGAGCAGTTGAGTCTAGCCAAGTAGTTTCAACAAAACTTCTTCATGTCCTCGTATCTTTTGTATTGTCTGGCCTGTGTTAAAGAGTTAACGGGTATACCCAAGCAGCCCACTGAGGAAGATGTTCCGGTGTACGAGTTCTATCCAATGCTGCAAAAAGACAATGCCCTACAAGATTTCAGAAGGATACACAACGCATTCCTGGGTGATATGTGTCATGAACTGAAGGGTACAAAGGCCAAACGGATTTCAGATGATGCACAGACCTTGATTAAGAAGTTCGGTAGTTTTTACATCCAATTCCCACGCTTTTGCTATATACGAGTAGGAGGCTTTGAAGAGGAACCCTTCAAGCTTCCGCACTTCTGTTCTGATTGTTTTGTCCTAGCAGAAGTATGCAGACAACTGACTTCCGTGGTCAAGAAGGCACAGCCTAAGGACAAGTGGGAAGGTCATTTTCCAATACAATTGGGAGTGTTATCTTGTAATTCAATGTCTAATGCAATAAGTATAGGAGCAGACTTTAGAAATTTTAATTTCTTTTTGTATTCTGAAAGAAAAGGGTTTGACAATAAAGGTTTTTCTCGGAGCCTTGGCTTAATGCCTTATCTTCCCACGCCACAGTTAGAAGATTTCTGGGAAGACTGTTCAGATGAACTTGAAGTCTTCAAAAGAGAATACATGAGATTGGTGCTGGAACAGGTTATCTCTTTGCAAATAAGGTTAGACATTAAAGGGCTTGAAGAAGATTACCTTGAACTATTTGAACCAGGGTATTTAGCCCATGCAGAGACTGAAATGCCCCCAATTAATTGGGATGAGGAGGAAAATGATGACATACAATTAAGAACTAAACGAGTTCTGGAAAGAACCGTGGCATGGGTGGCTAAAAAGAAAGCAATGAAGCCAGGCGCCAAATCCCTTTCTGCAAGAAATATGTCTTCACCAAAACGTCCTTCTAACAGTGCTCCTGTTCGTGCAAGTAAGGAAATCAAGTCGGCTCAGCTTAGACGCAGGTCTAGCCCAACTATGGATTTCAGTACCCCTCGGCATACCCGATCACGTAGTGTCTCCTAGAGGAAGATGGACCAGGTCAAGGATATGGGAGTAAAAGATATCGTGCTTGAGGCTCAAATTTTTGAAATTGAAGATTTGGATGGTGAAGTTGCTTCTGCTCTAGACTCCCAAACAGTGACTGTGGCAATGACGCCACCACCGAAAATGATTGAAGGAACTTCTTGTTCCGCTGCGACCCCTAAATGGTTAACAACCTCAGTGAACAAGAAAAGGAGCTTTCTTCCTATGACCATTCCAATTCAGGAGATGGTTGCCAAGTACTCTGAGAAGAATCCAAAGCCAAAGAGGTTCAAGACCACCGCTCACCTGAACAATGACGAAGAAATTTGTAAATGGACGGCGGAAATTGCTTCTTACAAACCGAAAGATGAGAACAAAGAGGCCGGTTCTAACGATTTTGAAATCACAAAAGTAGAGTTGGGAAAGATGAGCAGGGATACAGATAACCATTTTTTCCAAGTGTCAGCGAAGAAAATGCTTACCCGGTCAGAGAAGGATGGACGGGAGAAAAGAGAACTTAAAAGACACATAAGTGTTTTGGCTCAATTCGTCAATAGCATCGGTTGCCTTGGAGCAATTCCAATATCCCATGCCACTGAGAATTTTGACCCAACCTCTCCGGAAAACAAGAAGTTGATGAACCAAGTTCAACGGGCTAAGAGCATCGCTGAAGCGGTTGAAAAGTGGATTGAACAGGTAATCAAAGATGGTGAAAAATACATTACCGACTCTTGGAAGTTGTGTGATGAAGTACAGAGCTTGATTTCTGAAATCCAAAACCAGCTTGTACCGTGGGAGAAAGAAGAGCACAAATGGCAAAATGTCCTGCCTCTGTTTACCAAAATCAAAGAGTATGGAGCTACCAGATTTCTGACAGAACATTCAATTAAGCTGGTAGCTGATGAATGCCAACTTTTCGTGCTAAAGAAAACTATCATGTGGCGGGTGCTCACCTTTCAGTCGGTAATTACGGATGCAAAAACCTCCGTCTATGAACTCCAAGATTTGCAAAGCAGTATAGTCAAGGATAATAAAGTGGTTAATCCCGATCATGACTGGGAGCTAGGAATCTGTGGGTCAAGCACACAGGAAGCAGTCAAGTCTTTCCAGTTGAACATGGAGAAGATCAGAGTTAAGAGTAGTTTCACGCCGAAGGTTATAACCAAGGTGGCTAGGATCGAATCTATGGTTTTCATTGGGAATGATCAACTGCCGAAGCACTCAAAGAAGATGGTGCAACACAAGTGGAATAAAGAAGTGGCAAAGGCGAAACTCAATGCAATGAAAGTCCCAAGCCAATCAATGATCCAGGAACTCACAGCTGCTCATGACGCTCGCGAAGACGGAGAAGATGATGATGATGAAATATGACATAATGCATCCACTTTGGGCTAGTTTTCTTTATTTTTAAAAATATTTTTCATAGTTATGCAAAAACTTCAGGACAACTGTCCCAAAATACTTTCTGTTGGTTTCGTAACTGTTTTATCGAGGAGTGGTCGAGTTTTCAGGGAGACCTCCCCCGTTTAGACTATAAATTAAGTAAAACAAAGGATAGAAGGGTTAGATTTTAGCAACTACTTTTGTGAACTTCGACTGAAGCGTTGTTTTTGGTATTTTATGTTCTTATTCAAAGGAGGAATCAGATGATTGGAACCTGTTGGGAAAAAGATTAGCAGATATATTTTTGTGTCTTTGTTGCATAAAGAGATATATATGAAATCTGATCATATTGTTTTTGGGGAGAAGAAAGATCTGTGTATTTTGAATCCGAATAGATAACATGTCTTTGCATATGTTCATCCGATCAAGTAACAGTAATTGATCATTTCATTGCAGTATTTCATTATTCTTCTGATGTTCTTTCCTTTGAACGTGTTGTTTACTCTAGAAAAGATTCATGATTGAAGGCGGATTTATTTTCCTTGAATCTGTTCGTCTTTAATTAGTTTAGGTGGAAGAAGTATATTGAACTTTGTTTCAGTTGCTGTAGTTACATGTATTGAAAAATTAAAGAAAATAGTTTTCCATTATTTATGAGACATGAGGAAAGTTATGGCCTTTCATCTAAGAATGAAATAGGCAGCCTTATATGCTTTCTGGTTAAAAGCTTCATTCAGATATAAATCGAAATAAAACACATTTCATGAAAAACTAAGATAGGGAGCTGTACCTATGCAAAAATTCAAAGGGAAGTGATTTGAACAACACTTACCCAACTGTTCAGTGAATCATTTGTTATTGGAATAAGGTAACAGAGTTTAAGATTAATCATTTGAAAACAAAGGGCAAATCTGTTCACTAACACAACAAGGAGGATCTGATAACCTTAATATCGTTGAACCATTGATTATTGATCCCTTTACAATATCAAAGATATCGAGCATGATTAAGGAATTAAATCGATTCCTTAGGAATCAGATAAATTAACATAATTGGTTAATATCCTAAGGTGGTGCGATTATGTCTTAACAAATGAACATGTCTCTATCCACCAATAGACACAACCCATCAGTTGTCTAACTGTATATTGGCAATCATTTCATGGAGGAGAGATGTCGAATATATTTTTATCTTGTTTCTTATTCCAATTTCGAAGAGCTCGAGGAGAGCCAAGCCGAAGGCCCAATAATCAGGTGCATACATCAATTGTATTCATACCAGAGACAGCCCCACCGCCATTGCAAGTATTCATTTCCAGATCAAAAACAGCATATCAAATCCTTGTTGCATATTATTTTCTCTGAATCAGACACAACATCATTGTATTCCATATTTGATATAGCAACCATATCATTGATAAACGATATCAATATTTCAGTCATTGCAAAGATCATTACTGAGATAGCAATCTAATCGCCAAAGGCGATACTGTCTTACCAATCATTTCGTACATTTAAGGACTAATATCTGAAATAGCAATCCAATCACTAAGAGATTGCAGACAAAGATAACAGCAGATTATCCATTGACAAATCAGGAAAGGCTAACATAATCATTGCCATTTATTATTTGACTGCATCTTTACTTCCAAATTATACATGTTTATTGTAAATATCAGACATTGTAATTTAAGAAGTGTAAGTAATTCCTAAGATATCTTAAAAGGGACATTACAAGTAATATCAGAGCTTATAATCCTGCCAGCCTGTGAATGTTTATGAACAATAAAGAATTAAAAACTTATCAACGTAAGAAGTCAGGCCAAGGCAACAGAAACAAGCAACAAGAAAGAACAAGCATGGGTGGCGAAGATATTGGTAAAAAGATGGATCAATTCTTTTATCAACAAAGGATGGCCCAGTTACTTGACATGCTCACACAAACAGTTATCAGTGTCTCAGCAAATAATAATAATCGTAATAATAACCAAGGGGGGAACGAAGGACAGTCAAACAATGGGAGCCCAAACCATCGGTCAACCACAAAGAGTTCCCGACCAATGATACCAACCTTTACACCAAGGGTTGAACTGCAAGCAGAAGATGGACCTTAATTAGTAGATCTTCAAGATCAATTCCAACAACATTGAATAGATGGAGGGCTCCAAAACGAAATGTCATTAAAAGATTATATGGATTTGAGAATGAGGCATTCACCTAGGAAAGGCAATCAGGACAACTATTCTGAATTAAAGAGGAAGGTAGGAAAACTCAACATCTCATATTATGATGGGAATATTATAAAATATTATACAAATAAAATTTGTACTGGTACCTGTACCCAAGGGCAAAAAAAATTGCCATACCCGATTCCGTATCCATACCCTAATCAGCAACTTAGTTGTAGCCAAAGCTACCTCTGTCTAAGTTAGATTAAGTTAACTTACCTCCGGATTAGGAATGATTAGGATTCAACTCATGACCTCTTGGACATGTCACTTCTGTGAGTCATACATCCAAGAGGCCCATATATTTGTACTTCACTCCTTGAAATTTGCTCCATTATATTGAATATAGAATATCTTTATTCTCCAATGTAGATTTGTGATTTGCTATAGTCATTAGGTCTTTGATAGATTTGTTGTGTTTCTGACAAATTCTAACAAAAGGGATGAACAAAACTCCATATGCCCAAGTGGAACATGTTTCAAGAGCAACCTTCTTTAAAAACAAAAACAAAATAAAAATATTTCATCCCTTTTTAACTTCGAAGATTTATGATTATTCTTTCAACAGAAATGGCATTCTTGAGAACTTAAATTAGGAAATCCAAGAGAAAATTCACTTTATTCAACTAGTAGCAACAGTTGCTGATGGCTTGAGCACTTACTACCAATGAATTGCATAAAGGAATTGCCTCTATCTTTAAACCAGGAAAATGTCCAATTGTGACAGCAAGACCATGCTGTTCATCAATAATCCTACGACGAGCAGCTTTGCTTGTCTCATAAGCTGGTTGCCTCCACGTTACCTAGACATGAAATAAAAATCAATCATATCAAGTGATCAAACTTGAAAACTTGCAACTAACAATGCATTGAAAAGTTAAACCATCTTGCATGAAACATGAAGTTATTTAATTATTTGGGAATCAGAACACCAACCTCCTTTTGGTCACTACTAATTGCATCTGGACCAATTATACCAGTAGCAAAACATGCAACTGTGGGGATTCTTGAACCTAAAATCTTTTTTAGCTGCATAAAGTCAACAAAATGGCAATTATCATAGAAAGGAAACAACTAGAAAATAATAGAATCCTCAATGCCGGCAAGCATGGGTCTTATCAAGCATAAACTCAACTTCACAAACAATAGTTTACAAGTTGTGAGAACAATTGTAGTCACCCTAGCATAGCAAAGAAAATGACCAATTAAGATAAAGGTAAAAATGAAAATCTGAATAACACTTCCATACAAGATACACATTCATGACAAAAGTATTTTCTACTTCAAGTTTTTATGAAATTTAAAAAACATACTAGGGTGGTTATCCTTGACAAGTTGAACTTTTGGCCTGCAAAGGCAATTGCGAAGTTTGGCCGAATTGGTTTTGAAAGTATCTTGTCCATAATCTCATCAATGGCTGCCTATTGTAAAACCAGAATAAATAATTATTTAAAATGATTTAAAAATAATAATAAATTCAACATGCTAAGCATCACAGAATTCATCAAAAAACCACTCTCATGAGAGAAAACGTTTAACATGAAATGAATGAATTCAATCAAATCCAACAGCTTTGCCTTAGAAAATATAGAATAAGAACACAGTAAATTCAAAGACTACATTATGTCTTGCCTTACACTCTTGTGAAGACCTCAGGACCTCTCTGATTAAGCCAGCTAGGCAAATGCTAATATAGGGCCTCTTGATGTTTTACTCTTAGGAATTATTAATATTTATTTGGTCAATAAGTATGTATCTTTAATTTTTGAGCCAAGGAAACAAGCACTTGACTCCAATAAAGTCATGAACCATGCCTCCAAAACATTGCATGAAAGGCAAATCATATATCAATTATTATAATTTTATTTCTAGTTGTCACTATAATGCATTACACAATACACACCATGTAGCACTCATACTGCAAGAAAACAAGGAATGCAGGAAAATTTGTGAGACTAAATTGATAGCTTATTCACACACATCAAAGCTTGATCATCAAATGTTAGCTTCAAAGAAGTTTCACTTGTAAATATTCTACTTATACATTTTGGCTTCCATACTTCATTGAAAACCACGCACTGCTTATCAGTCACCAAACAAATGGCCTTACACCTACACATGGGCTTTCACTAGATTGAGCTTTCACTATGGTTAGTAATTGGGCTTTCATTAAGTAACTACGAAAGTTTATGAAACACTTCAGTTTTCATTCACCCAGCAAAAGCCTTTGCAACAAGATAAAAAATTAGATTTAATATTGTTAGCATAGCAGCATTCAATGAAATTATATTACTCGGGTTTAAAATGTGAAAAATCTGGAAAAAAGTTGTGAGCTTAAAACAATGTGTTTGTTGTAAAAATAGGGAAAAAAGGCTAAACTTTTTATTTGATGTCAAATATAGTGTGTATCATACTCATATTAAACTTACAACAACAGCACGGCAAACCAAAAGTGTAAATGGAATTCAATTACAGAGATTTAAAACAGGAGAAACAAGGCAAATTAAAAAATACTAAAATACTCCTAAAAACCAAAAAAAAAAAAACCTGCAAATGTTATTTCATAGCAAATAGAGTACATAGAAAGAGAAACAAAGCCCAAATTTCAATTATAAGACAAATAAAGATTCCATGTTGTCAACTACTCTCAATTTCTCATTAAGTACCAGTTTTTCAGTCTTAAAGTACAACTAAATATTGTCAATATCATAGACTAATTACTCATAAGTCAACTGTCATATACAAAATAAAATTGGTGAATAAAAAATTCAAAGAGCCTCTATGGTAGCTATGAGTAAATAAGAGAAAAAAAAGTTGATGCCCTTGCATTTGCAGCCATTTGGTCCAAACTTATCCAAAACTTCATTCAAGATATCCAAATCCCCTTCATTAGATGTAGGCGCCTCATTTGTAATCAAATCAAAATTAGGGTCAAGCTCATATAGATCAATTGGTTGATCATCTTCAACACTACCAAAGGTTCACAATGATGACCGCATAAGTTCTGAACCAACTAGTGTATGTTATTAAAATAGAAACAGGCAAAGATGAAGGTTGTGGTGGATGAAGACCAAATCATTCATCTGTTGTTGGCTCAATAGATTGTGTTTCTAGAGTGTACATACTCAAATACACTCCAAGAATGCTCACAAGAAAAACAACGACCTTGTTGGTTAGTATTCGCATTCCCATACAACAAATTGATTTGGCCTCATGGCCAAAGAATTCCCACCATTGTGCTAACACTAGATTAGTCACAAAAGAAAAATTTATAAATAAAGCCAACTAATTAAATTCCATTTGATGTATAATTAATAAGATTACAAATTATTAATTTGTAAATTACTACATAATGTTATTGCCTTCCATTGTTCCACTACACATGTCAAAGAAGAAGCCCTTTGCTTGCTTGTACGATGGCAACTCCACTATGGCTGCTTGTCTTTCCTCTGCATTGGGAAAGAATGTGGAAATGCATTTAAACAACCCTACCCTCATTTCTCCATCCTCCTTGAATGATGGACTATAATATATAAAGGGATTCAAGAAGTAGCCTACAGCATGGATATGACAATGGATTTGCCAATCCCATTTAACATCGACAATCTCCCAAAATAGCATGAATCTCCTCCCATTATCATGAATTTTGGACCATATTGCCTCTTTAGCCCCATCTATGGCCTTGTAAAAATAACCCACGGAGGATTTTTCACAATATCTTTTGCATCCATCCAGAAAGAATCATCAAACACAAGATGTGAAATAGTGAGTCCGTCCATTTGACTAGGAAAAGAGAATTCTACCCAATCTAATGAAACAAACATCCATTTGACATTCATCCTTTAAGTATATACACTCTAAAATACTTAGAAACTAGTGGCAAACCTTGTCGTCCCTAGTCTCACAAGCACCTTTCCCTCAATGAATTTTCTCATCATGCTCAACACCCTAGTGTGGTTATAAATGAATTTGGTGATGGATCTCCCCCTATACCGTAGATTTAATCCAATTAACTTTTTTAGTGTACTAAAGGATTAAATCAATGCAATGTGATGCACATGGTTTCCAAAACAATGTGGTATACTTCTTCATGAGAAGTTTGCTTGCTGCCACACAGATTGTTGCATTGGCAATAATGAATGAGCCAACATATTGTGGCCCAACCTCCATCACAACCTCATCAAAAAGTGAAAACAAGTCAATTGGTTTCAATTTATCCAATGCATCTACTAATTTCAAGAAGCTTCTACCACTTTCGGATGCAACACGAACTTGATCAATGCACGATTTCTTATATCAGTCCACCCATTGGACAAAATACAACTTGTAATCTTCCAATTCTTGTGATGATCAATAACTACCTTGATAACATCCTACACCAACTCTTCAACATGTCAACTATGAGGAACTTCAATGATAGGGCCTTGAAACTAGGACCTCAAATCACAATGGCATCAACTATGGTCTACCAAGAAGAAGATTGAGAAACGTAAAATGGGATGATCAAATGATAGCAAGAGTTTGCTATTACCTTTCTTGTATGTACCAAAACATTTTCCTCCATCCTATGCTATCCAATGGCAATTGGGATCCAAGTGCAATGCAAGGTGCCAAAAAGACATTCACCCTTCCATCAGCAATATTGGGTTTTTTTTTTAAGTTTTTTTGGTTGCTATGTAGAAGAGGTTGTGGCATGAGAATGCATGGAAGAGGGTGTGACATGATAAGAAATAGAATCATGCCATAATGGTAAATATTCCTCATCCTCACCAATGGTTGTTGTTGCATCGTGATCATCATCGCATTCACCAGAAGACCATGTTGATGAGCCCAAGGTAATTTTAGCCTTTTTCACCTTACTTTCTGCATAGGTATTAAGTGTCAACCTTGCAATAGCGGAAATTCAATTTAGCTAAGAGATAATGTTTTATATTTGAACAAATTCATACATTACTTACAAATGGAAAATATTCAAATATTGCGCTAAAACAGAGAGAATAAATAACTTGACAATTACAGAAGTATTCTTTAAATTAGAAATAAATAATGTATGTTCAACTAAAGGCATAGAAAGGAGATGAGAAAACAATATTTTCAAAAAATTTAGAGATGATTTGCAGATCCCAAAATTAGAAAAGAGATACAGAATGGAACCTGGCACCAAATAGTATACATCACTATCTAGGATGCCAACACATTGCATAGACATCTATGCTATGTACTATTATCTGTATGTCGCTATTATCAGAACATTGATGTAAAATGTAAAATTTATAAAAAGCCAGTAGAGTAGAGTAGTGTAGGAGTTGTTGAATAGGGATTGCTGTACCAGCAGTTGAAGCAAATGAATAAAGCATTGAAGTATGGGGTTTTACCAGTTGCCTTCTCTTGTTTGCGTGGTTTCTTTCATCAAATTAGTTGAACTTCAGTGATTTTAATGGGTAAGTGCGAGGTTTTTGGCAAGATTTTTTGAAAAACTCGCCGCCGTAGTTGCATAAAAAGGCCCAATAAAACATAAAGCCATTTTTAATTCTTTTTTTTTTTTTGCTCCTTTGGCACTTGGGACATGTTTGGGAATTGTTTGCAAGGTGATTGCAGCTAATTGGAGTGAAAAATTGGAAATTTAAAAAGGATTCGGTGTGAATTTGAAGAGAAAATTGGATTTCAAGGTAGGCTTTTTTATTTTCCTTTTCTTTTTTTTTAGCATTTTGGTTTGTTTTGCTACTTCTAGGTTTAACAAAAAACATCAATGCTATTAAGTTAACACTCTAAATTAGATTTAGATTGCAAACAAGAAGATTTTCCACCATTTTTTCCTATTTTTTTATTGTTTTTCACAAGTTTTCAAAGTTCAAACTCAACCAATTTTTTATATTTGAATCCCTTTTTTTTTTAAGAGAATGTTTACAATCTTAGATTAAAATCGTTAGATTAATTTTTTACTAATTTCATCTAATCTATAATCATTTAAAATAATTTAGTTCGTTAATTTTTTTATTAAAATATTGACAACTTGTGCTTGGTGTTTGTACGTGTAGGTTAATATATAATGGCAAATAGAGAAGCCACAACTTCAGGTTCAGGGTTGGTGCCTCCACCATCATTTGTAGGCACTCGTCTTAAAGGAGCTAGAGACCTAGCTTGGAAGTATGCCTATCAAGGACTTGAAACTGGTTCGGTTTTTTGCAAAAAAAGTGAAAGAATATTTCATGGAGGCTTAAACCGCCTCAAATACCACCTTGCAAGCATCAATAAGCATGATGCTAGGGGCTGTCCTAAGACCACTAAAGAAATAAAAAGAGAGATGAATGCCATACTCGCAGCCGCAAAAGAGAGAAAATTGCAAAGGAAGAGGTCAAAGCTAGCCATGCAAGCAACCATAATTGCTTCTCAAGGTGCTTCACTCGACCTTGAAGCAGATGAACAAGCATTTCAGAGCATAGTGGGCTCTCTTTGTGGCCCACGTGTCCACAAATACACCACCACCAAGAGCACCACTTTAGTTGCTTCTAGTAGAGCATCAACACCAGTAGCACCATCATCGTCGACTCCTATAGATAATTATTTTGTGCACAAGAACACACTTGGAGCACAACCATCATTGGAGGCAACTAGGTGGAATAGGGAGGGCACATAAGCATGCAAAGATTGCATGTGCTGATTTTTGGTATATTAATAACATCCCTTTCAATGTGGCAAACAATTCTTATTGGTTTAATTTGGTTACCGCATTGACAATTACAAGAAAAGGCTACAAGGCGCCTTCTCGTGCTGACTTGAGTGGGAGGTTAGTCACTTAGTTCAGTTGATTAAAAAAATTTGATAACTTATTTTGAGTTATTAAATTTTTGTTGAATTTAAGTTATTTTTTCTTGAAAAATTAAAATTGTGTACTTATTATCACTTAGTACTTGTAGGTTGCTCAAGAATGCAACTGAGAGGACAAAAGAAGTGGTGGAAGAGCTAAACAATGATTGGAAAAAATATGGCTGCACTGTTCTTTCTGATGGGTGGACAAATGGGAAAAACCACACCATAATTAATTTTTTGGTTTCTTGCAAGAATAATGTGGTTTTCTTGAAATCATTGGATTCCTCCAACATAGTGAAAAATGCAAAAAAATTGGTTCTAATGTCGGAGCGAGTTGTCATGGAGGTTGCAATTGAAAATATGGTGCAAATTATAACTAATAATGCAACAGCATATGTGGTGATTGGTAGAATCCTCCAAGAGACACCCCACACTTTTATGGACACCTTGTGTAGCACTTGTCCTTGACCTTCTTTTGGAGGACATAGGCAAACTTGATTGGGTGACACCAGTTGTAGAGGATGCAAGGAAGATCACAAAATATATATACAATCACCCTTGGGTTTTTAACTTGGTGAGAGAGCACACACAAGAGAAAGATTTGGTAAGATTGGGTGTCACATGGTTTGCAATGATTTTCTTAACATTGCAAAGCATTCTTGGTTCATTGACGACTTTGAAACAAATGTTTGTGAGTTAAGCATGGCTAGACTCAACCTATTGTTTGCACAATCTTCGACAACCTATTTGCACAAAGAGCTTCAGAGATTGTGAAGGTAACTTCAAAAGTTCGAATTTAAATTCAAATGGAATATTTAACTTTTCAATTCAAGTATTTTTGTAACTTTAATCTTTTTGTATTTTTAAATTGTAGATGTCGGAACTCTTGGTTAGAGTTCTTCGCTTGGTAGATGGGGAACAAACACCAATGAGCTATCTTTATGAGGCCATGAATAGGGCCAAGGAGGCTACCAAAAGTTATTACAAAGGGGACCACCTCAAATTTGATCCCATATAGGAAATTATTGATAGGAGGTGGAACAATCAACTCCACCAACCCATCCATGTAGCAGGATACTTCCTCAACCCTCTCTTTTTCTACTCGGATTCCTTCTCAAGTCCTAGTGGAGAGGTTATGGAGGGCTTCAATGCATGCATTTAGAGGCTGACGCCCGATGTTGAGGTGAGAGACCACATTGTGGCTGAATTGGGATGATTACACAAAAAAAGGGGTAAGCTCTTCTCTTCAGATTTGGCTAAGAGAGGAAGAATCACTCAAACACTAGGTATAATATTTATTATTTGGAGTCCTTCACATGCATCTTGATCTTACAAGTTACAAGTATTTACCACAATTGATAATTTCATAAAGTATATTTTGACTTTGCTTTCTAACTCTTCAATATTTTATTTTGTTGAGTCTTGGTGGAGAAATTGGGGTGGAAATGCCCGAAATCTACAAAAATTTGCCCTTCGCGTCTTATGCCAACCTTATAGTGCATCCAATTGTGAGTGGAATTGGAGCTTGTTCAAGGCCATCCACACAAAGAAGAGGAATAAATTAGCTCAGAAACGCCTCAATGACCTTGTCTTTTAGCAATATAATCTTTACTTGCGCATAAGGAAGGTAGAGTAAACATCAGCCCCAGCAGGTCCAATAGATTTGGATGATATAGATCCTTACAGTGATTGGACAGCATAGGAGCAGCCTCCATTGTTTATCGATGATGAAATCTATGATTTAGAGAGGCAGGCAATGGAGAAGGTGGGTGAATTTGGATTCACCTTGGATGACATTGAGGACATGAGGTGGTTGACGATGATGAGGAGTCATTGCCAATGCTAGCAGCATGTGCATCCCAAATGAATGTCGAGCCATAGCATGTCATGCCAAGCGAGGTGGCAGAGCCACAACGGACTCCTATGACTAGAGATACCTCTCCCCTAGTTTTTACTAGAGCTAGGAAGCAGAAGATGTAAATTGTTTTGATGTAGTGTTTACTTTTAGTTTTATAAAGACAATTTGCTATTTTCATTTTGTTCAAACTATCAGACATCAACATTCCACATAAGGATGCGATTTTGTACCCAATTTGCATTTAAATCAATCAAATATAACTAGACTCAGCTTGTTTCTTTTATGTACTTATTTATTTGACTCATTGGATGCATCTCCTCATTGAATTTTGCAAAAGAAAATGTGTTCTAATGAAATTTAAGTAGTTTTTTAAGTTGGCGAGTTTTTTTTGAGTTTTTGTTGAGCCACATTTTCGGGCCTTGCAAAGCTTTTGCCAAGTTCAAGTATTTCAACTATGATCTAAAGTCATTTCTTGGTTTTGGTGTGGGAGGATTAAAAAATAATATTGGACAACTCCTCTTTTTTTTCTTACACAAGTCCCAGACGGTAAGGAAATCTATTTGGGAGATAAAATGTGGATTATATCATTGGGCATACGAACATGATATGTTGGAATCCTTGCTGTATTGCTGCAAATTGGAAATTGTGAGCATGAATCTGGTTCCTGGGGAATTTTCGGAGGTGATAGTTGGGCCTTTTCTTCAGCTACAAACCATTCTTCTATTTAGCATTGGACACCATTTTCATAATCAAATCATGGTTCCTTTTTAAGACTCTCTAGATACATGGATAAGAGTAGAGAGTTCTCCTATCTTGGCATAAGCAATTACTTCTTGGGATGAGACTTCATGGGATCTTAAAGACTAAGCTTAGCATGAATATTAAATGTGACCTTTCAACACGTCCAAGAGTTGATACAGATTCAGACGAGTGGGAGAAAGAACGGAGGTGGAGTCTAGAGCATAACCGCCTCTTGCAGTGACATAGCAGGCACCTCCTTCAACACAATGATCACCCCTTACATGTCGCAAGTCTCTGTGCTTTAACTGCTCAAGCAAGACGTGATAATATCTGATGAAGAGCAACTTTCCTTATTTCTGGCTGCACATGCATATGGAATATATGGAGTGAGGATATAGATGAACAACTCCACATCTTTTGTTGGTGGGCGTCCAAGAGTTGATACAGATTCAGACGAGTGGGAGAAAGAACGGAGGTGGAGTCTAGAGCATAGCCGCCTCTTGCAGTGACATAGCAGGCACCTCCTTCAACACAATGATCACCCCTTACATGTCGCAAGTCTCTGTGCTTTAACTGCTCAAGCAAGACGTGATAATATCTGATGAAGAGCAACTTTCCTTATTTCTGGCCGCACATGCATATGGAATATATGGAGTGAGGATACAGATGAACAACTCCACATCTTTTGTTGGTGGGTGCTTTTGAATTCATTCATTGCAATTTTACTCTTGCCACGTATATAGTATCATTCCAGTTCTGTATAATTCTCTATCTTGACCATTGAGTGAGTGTTGGAGTCTAAGGAAGACGGCAGACTTTTTCTGGCACAAATTCAAGCTTGATTCAGATTGTAAATCCATTCATTGCTGATATTTCTGGCTAATATTAATGCTAGCAACTGGGGACGCTATGCATTAATAAGCCCAATATCGAACTGGTATTCGTGGCTGTATATTCCTTGCAATTTCTGTATAGGTTACCTGCTGATAATAAAGGTCAGACATTGCTGTATTTCAAAAGTGTTTGTTGATTCTGTAATTTGGATATATTCACTTGTTCTGCTGCCGTTCTTTAAAATCTGCACTTCTTATATAAACCCCTTCATAAATTACACAAGCAAACCACATGAACTATCAAACTAAATACATCATACAGCAATATTGGAAACATCGTATTTTCAAAAATGGTAAATCTGGGAAAAATTTGTGAGGCCATTTTGGCAAGGGGTCTTTACACTTTGAATCCTTCAAGAGCTTGTTGTTTTGGGCAATATTGCTTTGGTTGGATATCGTTTGTCCATAATCTTTGGGGCAAATCACTTTGGTGTAAATCAGTACCTATTTGAGTATTTCCATTCATAAACGTAGTCTTCCACATAGACTAGGGTTGATACCATTTGTTCCATTTTATTTCATTTTTTGCTCTTAGTTCCTCAATGCATGCAGGATAAGAACACATACAAATTTATTATTTTTCCTATTTGGTTTTCCATGGAGGCCAAAAGACCAATGCAACGGTTTATCAGGTTTATCAAAAACACTCAACTGCACAAAGGTTTGCAAGTTTTTTTCTGATTCATTACTTGTTTCCTTTCTTTGATTAAATGCAATGTAATTTATTTATTTGTTGTATTGTCATATGATTTTCATTACTGGTTAGTTTTGGATACTTTACTAAATTTGGTAAAATGGGTTGAGTGAACTAACCAGCTAAGATTTTGCACTTTTGAAGCAGACAGGATTAAATCCTATGAATGGCCCAGATATGCCTTCTTGAAGCATTCTTGTAAAATTTCTCTAGAATCAGTCACTATTTTCCGAAATACTGGAAATGACACCCTCTGCACTATGATAGTGATCCTCAATACCTCATCTCCAACTCTGTCACACATTATTCTTTGGCAAATTTTACAAGTTGTGTTAGACACAATGTGCCATTGAGAGGGGGGTGAATCAGTGGTTTTCAAACTTTTTCCCTTACACTATTCTATGTGTGTATACCGGTTAACAGATCTAACAGAAAGCAGACTTACCGGTTAGATAGAAGACAATCACAAATGCACTCACGCATGAAGGGGACATCACATAACACCAATATATACGAGGAAAACCCAAGTTGGGAAAAACCTCGGTGAGAAATGCTGCTAGAGTCTACTGCTCCAATCCAACCTCACAGTGAAACTTTGATTACAATATTTAGGGCACCAACCCCTGATTTAGGGCACCAACCCAAGGAGCAACAACCCCTGATTTAGGGCACAAACCCAACGAGCAACAACCCCTACACCGAGCTCCAACTCAATGAACTTCAATGAACATAGTTCTCTCTTCTCTCTGCTACACTGCTGCTCTCCACCGGTACTACACTCTGTCGGTTCTCTACTTGCCTTCTCTGCAATCTTCTGCAATTCTTCTCTACCAGTTCTATCACTACCAGTTTACTCCTCTGTCAGACTCAATGGCTGACTGTCGATTCTCTCTCTGTTGCCGGTTCAAAACTTCAACGTTGTTCTTTCTCACACTTAGTCTCTTCTTCTTCTTCTAGGTGAACAATTGACTGATTTCTTCTCACATGCAGGAACACTCTCTCCTTCAATGGTAGGCTTCATCGATTTTGGCTTGCATATTTATAAACCGGTTTTCCCGCCAAAAACCAATTCAAACTTCAGGCAGTTAGGGTTTCTTCATTGACCTCAAGGCGAACCAAATCCAATCAAATCTGATCTCCTTGATTGATGAACTGCAACTCATCAATCAATCTCACTATTGTCGTGCCTTCCACAACACGCCTTCCTCATTTAGCAATCTACTTTTAACCTGTCAGCGGACTTCATGGTCGATCACCAAGAATGGTTTCGTGGTTTCCTTCACCTGCCTCAATCAACTCAAACAGTTTGTCCTGAATCTTTGTTGTTTCATTGACCTGGAGCCGCAAACCTCTGTTGCACATCCCATGAATCACACAGTCGACATAAATGTCGACTTGTCACCATCTACCTTGCCGCCTGACACTTAACAACTCAACGTGCCAACCTGTGCATGCATGCTTGCCAAATCAACTCTACGTGGCACCTTTATCGGCATCCATCTTTGTTGTGTCTTCTATGTCGGTCTGAATAGCATCACCAACCATCACCATTAACGGGTTCATCTACCGGTTTGCTAATCCTATCGATTATACCCTAACCGGTCTGCCATCACCTTGCACTTGGCTTCTCTTTCGGTGGAGCACCTTAACCAGTCACCAGACATGCCTAGCCATAGCATGCTCATCCTCATAAGGTGGGAGCACATCACTTAGCCTCTTTGCTCTCTTACCGGTTCTCATACTTACCAATAGGCACCCTTGATGACACCATGTCATCAACCTTCAACTATTTCCATCTGAGGCAGTTGCTCAGCCTTGCCTTCTTCATCATCAGCCCGAACATCATCTCAGGCGGTTTGTCAAGGTGACAAACCCATCACTTCTTTACTCTTCCTTTTTTGTCCTGGTAGTACATCATGTCATCACTTACTGATCCGGTGCAAATCTCTGATTTCATGCACCTAAGGCATCCTTGTGTTTCACTGGTTGATTTGGTGTGAGCCTTCAATCAACTGCCTTTAACGCTATTGTCTTATCTCCAAGAACTATGATGCATTTCATGCATAATAAGAGATAAGCTCCACATACCGGTGGGAGTGGATCCTTGTTATTTGCATCCTGCAATGCACCAATGTGCCTTCCCTGTTTGAGCAGCATATCTTCAAACAAGCACATGTGATCCGGTTGGGGCACATTCACTGTCAGTCATCTCTTCAACTAGTGACTGCAACTTTATCCGGTGGGAGTCTTGTTGATTGACATCCACACAGCATACCGGTGACCTGTACATCCTTCTCCTCCGGTGTTGATGTGATTTTGATAACATTCCCCCTCTTCATCACAATCAACTAACCAGCAACTTGCTCTCTTACAGATACCATCACTTACCGGTTGTTATATCATACCAGTCTCCTATCCATAACTTCAACACAAGTCAAACACTAACTGGTGTATCGGTGACTCCAATGGTCATTGTCCTGAATGACATTCTCTCCCTTACCGATGACCTGCAATACTAGGTGACATCAATGACATCACATCCGGTATGTATCAATGACAGTGTTGCACATACATCTTTTATACCGGTAGCCATCCATACCGGTTGACATCAATGACAACACAATGCCAACAATCTCCCTCTTTGGCATTGATGTCAACACATGTAGTATCCGACATACTACATATTCTCTCTCCCCCTTTGATAACAATGGCAAAGGGCACTGTCAAGGTTTCTCTCCTCCTTGTGTCTATCGGGCACTGATAGAGATTTTTCTCCCCTTTAGCTCTATTAGATGCATCTCCTCCTTTGACCATCATACATTTCATCTGCTCATATCATAGCACTTGAGATGGAGGGCACAACCACCGACTAACACCAATTGCTCATCAACCAAGTGTATATGCAAACCGGAACACTACTGCATATACAAGACTGAAACCAATTGAAGGCCCATGTGTTAGTGAATACAACATACCTACCGGTCAAACTGCAGCATCACTCTTCTAATACAAATTGATCTTAAAAATCAGATGTGATTGTACTATGAGTGCTACCAATTGGGAAAGTAGATACCCTTAATCATGAAATTCTCTTGGGTATTCCTACAACAATTTCCATCTTCTGCAGTTGATGTAAGTAGTACACCCATAAGCTCAAGCATGTCGGTTCTACATCATGAGCACTTGAACTCCCCCTGAGTCATACATCTCAGGTCCTCATTGTCGTTAGGTCCAAAACCGAAGCTCCAATCTTCACCATATACCGGTTGAGCTGTGCAAATGTGATCATCTGATGATCTTTCAGCTCCATTATATCCATCACAGCATATGACATGATTCTAGATGTACACAATGCCATACAATATCATCATCATGCCATAAATCAAACCGGTCAGCCCTCAAAGGATGCATGCATACATAATCAACAACCGGGCCAATAAATGTCTTTCAGGTCTTTTCCAATACCACCTGAGAAATAACCTCCTCATTCCATGCTACCGGGGCAAATGCAATGATCTCAAACCTCATTGTCTTACATATCCTGCAAGTACTTGTTTAGCATTCATACCCGTAACAACCTGCACATATCGGTTCCTTGTACCGATCCATCATCACTACCATTGCACCTTCCTGTAACTCCTGACATTTTGTGTCACTTTGCATCTGATCTCCTTTGCAAATTACCCATCCATGGACACATGCAGTAGTGATTCATCTCTGATCTGTAGGTGTGTAGCCAAGGCAGCCACTACACACACTTATCTTCTCATCTCCTTCCTTCCTACCGGCAGTAGCTTGTTCTTCCATGTGTCCTTCTTCACTGAGGGGGTGAATGATAAGGTCAGTGTAGTACTCCCCCTAAGGTCCTGCAACTCCTTTAAGCCTTAGGAGATATCACCTGTGCATTGAATGCACAATGTCGGTCCATGGTTGCATCTTCTTGCTTGTTCCTCCATACCTACAAGATCTCATTCTTCTTCCCATTTTCAATCTTGGGAGCAAGTCTTACCTTCTTTTGTTGATGGATCCTTGCATTTCCGGATTTTGCCACATAACCGGAAGCAGTGATATAGTAGCACGCAGCATCCATGCCAATCTCATGATTGGGGAACCTTCTAACATACCGATTAGACCATCTTCTTCTGGTCACGTTGTTGTGACCGGCAACCAAAACCGGTGGACCTCTTGATTTTGTAGGGATATTTCTCCTTTGGTTCCATGTAGGTCTCTGACTTCCATATGCTCTATACTCATTTCTATGTTGAGCATGGCTGCTATACCGACTTCCATATGACTGCAAGTCTTTCTTCCTGCATTCAAACTCTCTATGGCCAGATCTATTGCAGTTATAAAAAATACTATTTGCATAACCGGGAGAGGAATTATGCATGTATCTACTCCTTGATGCATTTTGCTCATAGGCATGATATCTGTAAGATCCTAGATTATTCCTTCTAGATCCCTTTCTACATTCTTCTGCCTTATGGCCATGACCATTACATGCAAAGCAATAACTAGAGAAGGAAGGTTTATAACTTACAAACTTATTCTGCCATGCATGGGGAGATCTTACTGGTTTGGTATCTCCATTTCTACTTCTCTGGGAATGGACCCTAGGTTGTCCATTCTTTGCATTTCTTCCATCTGGTCCCTTCTTTTCCCACACCTGCTTTGTCTTGTGGGAGGTAGCATTTCCTTGTCTTCTACCGATAGGAAGTCTTCTTTGTTGTCTTCCTTTGTTCTTGCTTCTGGTGAAGCTGTCTTCTCCCATCTTCCCTTTTCCTTTGGGATCTGCATTGTTCCTCCTTCTTGCAGCACCGGTCTTCATCCTTGTCTGCATGTCTTCATCGATTGTGGTTAGATCAATCTTCTTCCAAGGAGTATTCCAGACAGTGAAGGTTTG
Source organism: Cryptomeria japonica (assembly GCF_030272615.1). Taxonomy (NCBI): domain Eukaryota; kingdom Viridiplantae; phylum Streptophyta; class Pinopsida; order Cupressales; family Cupressaceae; genus Cryptomeria; species Cryptomeria japonica. Next base: position 328,482,422 of record NC_081413.1, on the reverse strand, counting down.
TCCCTTGTTCTCTCCATTTGAGGAGAAAAACAGAATGTCATTGTGGGGGACATTCTTGCTGGTGGAGCATTCACCGGAACCACTTCCTAATCCTTTGGTGTCCTTGGCATGCTTTTGCTTTTTTAACATTTTGTCCATGGTATCACTGTTGCCATCAAACCGGATTCTCACCTTGAGCTCATCCTAACATTTCGCAAGGTCATTTCAGAGAATCTCCATTTCTCCAACCAGCTGTTGATATTCTTTATCTTTTACCTCTAGCTTAGATGCTAGATCTTTACACTGGCACTCCTTGGTGTTTTCTTGTTGAGTCTTCAACTCTAAGATGCATTTCTCATATTCTTCAAGGCATTTGATCAACCGGTTCTGCTCCACAACTGCAGCATTCTTGAATAACTTGTATTCATTTCTCACTCTACTGAGTTCTTCAAGTGCATTTACAAGTTCTCCTTCAAGATCAACTTTTGCTTCCTCTTACCTTCACTATCACTGCCAAACACATCTTGCCGGTAGGAGTGATCTGCATGATCATTCTCATATGTGTGCCTCTCATCAACTGATTCTTGAGCCATGAAGAGATGGGTTCCTTCTTCATCATTGTTGCAGTTGCAAACAAATCTGCCTTCATCATCTACAAATACATGATATGCATTTCTCATCCTATCTTCACAAACCGGTTCTGCAATGGTAGGTTCATTTCCATACAGCTTCTTCAATCTGTCCCATAGGCTTTTTGTCGATCTGCATTTGTCCACGTGCGAGGAGACGTCATCTGATAATCCATAGAGTATAGCCTTCATTGTTGCAACATTGCACTAGTTTCTTCTTTCTGCATCTGAATCGGTGGGAGGACTGAATTTACTAGGGCAGCCATTTACAACAGACATCCAAACATCATATCCTAATGAGGATAAGTAGACTTCCATTCTGCAACTCCAAATGGAATAGTTTGTGTTGGTGTTGGAAATAAGCCACACGGACCGACGATGGACTGGTCCAAGAGGGGCCAGTAGCTCGACGGTAGAGCAGTCCAGCAGCATATGGAAGGTCCTAGATTCGAGTCCTAGCTGGTCCATGTCTCCACATGGTATCAGAGCTAGGTCCAGGCTAGGAGCCCCAAGCACACGAGAGGTGTGGCTTAAGGGGGGGTGTTGGTGTTGGAAATAAGCCACACCCGGACCGACAATGGACTGGTCCAAGAGGGGCCAGTAGCTCAGTGGTAGAGCACTCCAGTAGCGTATGGAAGGTCCTAGGTTCGAGTCCTAGCTGGTCCATGTCTCAACAGTTTGAACCATCAAATACCGGAGCTGGGATTGACACAAAACAGACCATTGTATCTTTAAGCCAGAATCTACCCAAGCTAGAGAAAGCTTATCAACCAAGAACCTACGCTCTAATACCAATTGTTAGACACAATGTGCCACTGAGAGGGGGGTGAATCAGTGGTTTTCAAACTTTTTCCCTTTAACTATCCTATGTGTGTATACCGGTTAACAGATCTAACAGTAAGCAGACTTACCGATTAGATAGGAGACAATCACAAATGCACTCACACATGAAGGGGACATCACATAACACCAGCATATACGAGGAAAACCCAAGTTGGGAAAAACCTCGGTGAGAAACGCTACTAGAGTCTAATGCTCCAATCCAGCCTCACAATGTAACTTTGATTACAATATTTAGAGCACCAACCCAAGGAGCAACAACCCCTAATTTAGGGCACCAACCCAAGGAGCAACAACCCCTGCACCAAGCTCCAACTCAGTGAACTTCAATGATCATAACCAATTACAAAATTAAAAGCCTTGTTACAAATGAGCTTTGTAACACTTCTCAAATCTCTTCACCGGTTCTCCTCACTCCAATTCTTTGTCGGTTCTCTGCTCATCTCTCCGCTGCAACCCTATCTCCTGATGCAACTTACTCTCTGCTACACATTCACCGATTCAGTCTCTTCTTCTTCTTTGTCGGTTCTCTCTTCTCACTGCTACACTGCTGCTCTCCACCGGTACTACACTCTGTCGATTCTCTACTTGCCTTCTCTGCAATCTTCTGCAATTCTTCTCTACCAGTTCTATCACTAAAGGTTTACTCCTCTGTCAGACTCAATGGTTGACTGCCAGTTCTCTCTCTATTGCCGGTTGAACACTTCAACCCTGTTCTTTCTCACACTCAGTCTCTTCTTCTTCTTCTTGGTGAACACTTGACTGATTTCTTCTCACATGAAGCAACACTCTATCCTTCAACGGCAAGCTTCATCGATTTTGGCTTGCATATTTATAAACTGGTTTTCCCGCCAAAAACCAATTCAAACTTCAAGCAGTTAGGGTTTCTTCATTGACCTCGAGGCAAACCAAATCCAATCAGATCTCATCAGATCTGATCTCCTTGATTGATGAACTGCAACTCATCAATCAATCCCGCCATTGTGGTGCCTTCCAATACACGCCTTCCTCATTTAGCAATCTGCTTTTAACCTGTCAGCGGACTTCATGGTTGATCACCAAGAATGGTTTCGCGGTTTCCTTCACCTACCTCGATCAACTCAAACAGTCTGTCCTGGATCTCTGTTGTGTTTTTGACCTCAAGCCACGAACCTCTACTGCACATCCCATGAATCACGCAGTCGAAATAAATGTCGACCTGTCACCATCTACCTCGCCGCCTGACACTTTACCAACTCAACATGTCGATCTGTGCATGCATGCTTGCCACATCAACTCTACGTAGCACCTTTATCGGTATCCATCTTTGCTGGGTCATCTATGTCGGTCTGAATAGGATCACAGACCAACACCATTACTGAGTTCATCTACCGGTTTACTAATCCTATCGGTTATACCCTAACTAGTCTGGCATCACCTTGCACTTGGCTTCTCTTTCGGTGGAGCACCTTAATCGGTCACCATACATGCCTAACCATAGCATGCTCATCCTCATACGGTGGGAGCACATCACCTAGCCTCTTTGCTCTCTTACCAGTTCTCATACTAACCGGTAGGCACCCTTGATGACACCATGACATCAACCTTCAACTGTTTCCATCTGAGGCAACTGCTCAACCTTGCCTTCTTTATCATCAGCCCGGACATCATCTCAGCCAGTTTAATAAGGTGACAAACCCATCACTTCTTTACTCTTCTTTTTCTGTCCTGATAGTACATCATGTCATCACTTATAGATCGGGTGCACATCTTTGATTTCATGCACCTAAGGCATCCTTTTGTTTCCCTAGTTGATCCGATGTGAGCCTTGAATCATCTGCCTTTAACTCTGTTGTCTTATCTCCAAGAAACTATGATGCATTTCATGCATAATAAGAGATAAGCTCCACTTACCGGTGGGAGTGGATCCTTGTCATTTGCATCCTGCAATGCACCAATGTGGCTTCCCTGTTTGAGCAGCATATCTTCAAACAAGCACATGTGATCCTGTAATGTCCCCTTATGGGTTTAGGGATGCTTTAGCCATAATTAATCAATTTCAAGATACTTATGACTCAGATTGAATATATTAGGAGACAACTCCACCTTAACAGCATCAAATCAATGATATTTCGCAAATCAATCAATTAAATATTCATAAATAAATTATTCGTCCATCAAACATCCCTAGTTCTTAATGTAAGTATCAAACCAATTGTAATGTCCCCTATTAGGAACATATCCTTCCCCACTTCTTAAATAATGATAGTAATAACATGTTTTAGAATATACGTATACTAATTTCTTATGTATTATGAATATATATATGAAATTAAAGTATGATTGTCATACATATTGCAGTCCATATTAATATTACTATTTATTCTGCATAAGAACATTATCGAGCTTCATATATTAAGCATACTTATTAAACACATCCCCATGCATACCACCAAGAACAAGGATGTTACTGCCTATAACTTAATAACAGTTCTGATCTGATTTGATCCATGGTGATCCTACTAGATGTTTTTGATTCCTTTCCTTTATATCTCTCAATGTGAGGGAGAGGTCACACCTCTTCGTCATGTATGCCCTTTGGCAAGAGACACACCCTTTCACCATTCTCTTTGATAGAGTGCAACTCTTCATTATTTCTGCCCTTTGAAAGGGACACAACCTCTCATAATCAGATCTGCACTTATTATTTAAATCAGATCTGCACTTCTCATTTCCAAATTATCCCCCCCTCTCAAATGAGGTTCTCTTCTCCCTTTTATATCTCATTGTTGAGGGAGTCACAACCTTTCCTTTCATTTCTTTTGACTTTTCATTAACTTAATTAATTTTTAATTAATCATATTTAATTATATTTAATTATTTTACTTTATATTTTAATTTTATTATTATCATTTATTATTGAATTTTATTTCAAAGTGGGGACATTACAGATCCGGTTGGGGCACATTCACTGTCAGTCATCTCTTCAACTAGTGACTGCAACTTTATCCGGTGGGAGTCCTGCTAATTGACATCCACACAGCATATCGGTGACCTGTACATCCTTCTCCTCTGTTGTTGATGTGATTTAGATAACATTCCCCCTTTTCATCACAATCAACCGACCAGCAACTTGCTCTCTTATAGATTTCATCACTTACCGGTTGTTACATCATACCGGTCTCCTGTCCATAACTTCAACACAAGTCAAACACTAACTGGTGTACCGGTGACTCCAATGGTCATTGTCCTAAATGACATTCTCTCCCTTACCAGTGACCTGCAATACTAGGTGACATCAAAGACATCACATCCAGTATGTATCAATGACAGGGTTGCACATACATCTTTAATACCAGTAGCCATCCTATACCGGTTGACATCAATGACAACACAATGCCAACAAGTTGCTCTATCAAAGCCATTTCTGTGAGCATGTTACTCTCAATCTTCTTCAAAAAGACATCAGCTTCAAAATTTTGATCGTGTTTCCTATTTTTTTCTTAGACATCATGTGACACTTGGAAATAATATTTGGAAGTCCTCAAATCGCTAGCTCCTATGGATGATGCTTCTCCTTTGGCTCTTTTCTGGAAACCACTCTTTACTGCAATCATGTCTTGTCTTCCATCTTCTAACTCCTTTTAATCTGCAAGGACAAATAGATCATTAAGTACCTTAAGGATTTCTAGTATTTTAAACACTTTTCTTGTTTACGGAAGTCCCATGATAATCAAAATTGCCCCAACACACACATATCCACCTCCTCACATATTCTTCACTTGATCCTCTTACTTTAAAGGATTCATCTTCTCGTACTGTTGTCCCTCTTTATTGGAGTTTGGTGGATATGCCCCTTTCAAGAACCTTGCCCTACATATAAAGACTCTAAGGAAACTTTTGACTTTGGAAAGCTTCGGACACTCGGCATTTGGGGTTTGGAATGCTCAAACCTGCTTTATCACTTAATGTTAAGAACTTCAACTTTGGAGAAACTTGGATCAAGGACTGCAACTTATATTTTATATGAGCTCAGACTTGGGACAGTTGCAAGAATTTGTTCCTTAACTCAGACTTAGGATGGCAAATTGGATTTAGAAATTTGGTATTCTATCTTGGAATCCTCAAACCTTTGACAGCTTGGAAATTCGGTTTAGGACTGAGATTAAGAACATCATTTAGAAGGTTCAGTTATGAAATTCAGACCCTTGAAAGGTGATTCAGAACTTCTGGTCTGCACAAAAACCCAGACATAGGACTGTCTTTTAGAACAGATTGGGATGCTCTTTCTGCATTATGAAATTTGATTTTAGGGCTGCGGTTAGGAATGCAGATTAGATATGCTCTCTTGACACTCAGTTGACACTCGGTCAAAGAAAAACAAGGTGGAAACTTGGCCTTTGGAGACTGATTTGAATTTGGAAAGTTGTCTTTGGAGCACTTCTTGCAAACATCAGACCCTAGACTGTCATAAAGGACCTTGGCACTAGGGACATGATTTTGGATTTTCTTGTCACAAGCTCAGTTCATAAACATCTGCTATCATGATTTTTTACTCTGAAACTTGGACCTTGAAAAAGGATGCTGACAAAGAAGTAAACCTGGAACCAAACTCGGACATAGGAAGCAGAGTAGGATTAAGGCAAAGACACCCAAACTCAGACATAGGAAGCAGAGTACGATTAAGGTAAAGACACCCAAACTCGGTCCTAGGAAGAAATTTTGGATTAAGGTAGCAAACTTGGACCTAGGAACAATTTTGGGAATAAGGCTAATCTTGATTTTAAAGCAAAGTCCGAGTTTGCCAAATAATGCCTCTCTCAAGGTAAAACTCGGAGTTAGGAAACATTTTGGGAATTTATGCTCAAAACTCGGACTTCGGAAGGAATTTAGGAAACTCGATCTGAAACTCGAAGTTAGGAAACATTTTGGGAATTTATGCTCAAAACTCGGACTTCGGAAGGAATTTAGGAAACTTGATCTGAAACTCGAAGTTAGGAAACATTTTGGGAATAAGACCTTATTCCTATTTCTAATGCAAATTCCGCATTTGGGAATCTTGATATGACTTAGAGTGGAAAATCAGCTTTTGGAACCTTTTTTGAATTAAGGACTTATTCCTATTTTTAATTCAGAACCCAAATTTGCATGGAGGGCCAAAATTTTGAAGATCCTAAGGGGTAAAACTGGACCTTAGGAAGAGTCTGAAAATTCAAGTCTGAGTTTGGACAAATGGTATCCTCAAAACCCTCCTAACTTGTATTACACAACCTCCCCTTAGTGTATTTCATCTTCAAAACTCAGTTCACAACCTTGAGAATCCTTGTTCCATGTTATTCTTACACTGATTTCCTGCAACTCCCAACCCACAGGATCCACTAGAAGTTAGTCTCCCTCACACAATCCTTCCTTCAGTTGATCCATTTGCCTCTTCCCTTAGAATCCTTGGTCCTATTACAGTCTATTTACTCAATTAAGCTCTATTCAAGATAGGAAACTATGTGGGGAATCCTTATTCAATTAGACGATAGTTTCTCATGATGACCTCTACCTATGTAATGCAACTCAATTCCACCTCTCTTTCACTCAATCCCTGCAGAGCAAGGCTGTTGCAAAATACCAGCAAAGCAAGCCAAAACAAAGGGGCTCCCTATCGGAGATGGGGCGCGTGTACAACATAACATTAATGACCCTTTTAAATAATTAAAATTAGTCGTCTTATAGTTTATTTATTTTTTGACAACTTAATTTTAATCATTTAATTATTTTTGAGGGTCAAATAAAAGGGAGCATTACACAAACAATGGACAAGGTTGGCAGTCGCTTGTGAGTTTCAAACACCAAGAGAAACAAGCAAGAGTGTAGCTTCAATAGCAATATTGTCAAAGTTTTCCCAAGAGGACCAACAGGAGAGCTAAGAGGCTTGCGATGCAAAAAGATTGTGTTTTCCAAAGAGAATGGGAGATTTGTTGGGTCGGGTACAAGAATGCAAAGCATTACTTTTTGAATCAGACATTACAATAGGTGTCATGAAATAGCCACATGGAGAATGTTAAGTTCCCTGTTCGGTCCATTCCAACATTCTTGGAAAGTTCCAAGATTCTTGGAGAATGCCAACTTTATCGGAAAAGAATTTCGATAGTGGCAGTGAGCTTAGGTAATCAAGGGAAGTCCCAAGGTACTTTTCAAGTACAATTTCAACTTTTTGGGAGCTCTCCAAACTTTTTAGAATAGTTTGCTATTTTTGAAAAGGACCAGTTTTCATAGGTTTTGATATCCTAAGAGCTTACGAATGAGTTGGCAACGTCGGAATTCATATTTGGTCCATTTTAACATTTTCCTTAACCTTGGCTAGATGAGTGGAAACTAATTTAATAATTAAAGACTTAAAAATTAAGTTGTTGAAAAGTAAAATTAAACATATAATATTTAATAATTTGAAGAAAAAAAACACAATAAGTGATTTAAAAGTTCAAAAAGTAAAATAACATAAAAGGATTATTATTTAAAAAAGTGATTTTAAATATAGCTTCTGGAAAGTTCCATAGGGGATTATTAAAGGAGGTTGAGGAGACTCGTTTCATTCATTCTTGATATTTCATTTTTTGGAACTCCATTGAGAGCTTGATTGTTTGTTCAGCTACAGCCCTACGACAAAAACTTTGAGGCAATATTGGTTTTATAGACAAAAACCTACCTAGCCAATCACTAATCGATTCATTCAAAGTTCACAAGGTGTACAGATTGATCGAAGATTGAAAAGGTTTCGTGCTAAAAGGCGAATTATCTTTCTAGATTTATATTGTTTTTCCCAAGCGTTGAAGGCTTCAAATTTATTGAAAATTTGAATGACAAATAATAAATTTGTGAGGCATTTTGAAGAGTTTTGACAAATATTTGGAGTTTGGGTTTCAAACCCTAGGTGTAGCTATATGTGTGTTTGTTGCAGGCATTTTGGAGGTTGGTCGCTGCCATTTCTAAAAGTTTTCAAACCATTCTTATCCAACCAACTCAGTGTTTTTTTGTTCAAGTGAAGATTTATGTGGTTAGTTTGTTGTAACAAAGAGATTTGGAGGTTCTGACCACTCATTTCAAGTGCTATTCAAATTTAGTTTCAGTCTCGTATCGTTAGCATTCATTATTGCAAGTATATTTGGCATCATTTTGGAGGTTAGAAAAATATTATTTACATATTTGTAGTTCTGATTTCTTGGACAGCAAACTATATTGTTCATTTTAATTGTTTCTTGTTCTATAGATATATTGCCAACTGTTTGACAAAATTCTTGAGTAATCTATGAAAGATGGTATGAATTTATGATGAATATATGATTTAGAATTTTAGTTACAACAGTTCTAAGTTATTGCAATCCGAATTTCTACATAATGGATTGTATGTAAAGTGTTTGACAAAATGTCTGAAAGCTAAAATCAGAAATATTGCAAGTTTGAGACAAAATTTTGTGAAGGGACTTTACAGAAAACATTTTGAACTCAAAAAATTCCATGATGATAGCACATCATGCTCTCATCCTATGAAAATTCTCCAAAATTTTGCACGTTTCAAGAATTAAGGTTAAAAGGATATTGCAATCCAAAATCCATGCAAACCTTGGTGTAAGGGAAAAATCCAAGGTTTGGGCTCAAGTGGACCTAGAACATGCTATAGTTGTGAACACCCATGCAGGTTCACAACACAACATAAAATTGCACAGGTATGCAATTTTCTACATTACACTTTCTTGCTTGATAACATCTACAAGACACCTATTTGTGCAAGGTTTCACTTCATATCCTAAAATCCTTGTAAGGTGCCATTTGAAATGAGCGAGTCCCACCACTATCTCTTTCACAAAAGTTGCATTTTGGCCTAATTGTATTTGGAACTAAAGTGCAATATGCCCCTGCAAAATCTCTCAAATGGGATGATGAAATATGGGTCGAAATCAAAAACACATTCATACCCATTGGCATTAAAGGGGTAATAAAAATTAAAATATAATATACAAACACATAGGAAGCTGCAACCATTTGTATGTCTGTTGTTCTGGTTTTTTGCTCCAACCTGTTTGAGAAATAATGGCAATTTTTAACATAACATTAACTCCATACTTTCAAATACTGATAACAGCTCCAGATATACAAAAATATTGCATGATATAATGCACAGAACATTTTCCTTCATTATATATATACTACTGTTACAAAAATACAGTCATTAGACCACAAAAACCATCAATATTTTATATTCCAAATGGCTAATCTACTTGGGGTGCTTCACCTGTTTGAACAGCTTGCAAGCCTGCTGTTAACTCATCAATAATCAAATTTCAGACTTAAATGCCCTGCTAATATATAAAATTATTATTGCAGCACCTCCTTTATGCCTTTCCAACTTGTACAACATCCAAAGAAGTACAACAGACTTTAAATGTTTCAATTTTCTTTATATGAGCTGCGCTAGACACCAAAACACTCCACCTTTGGCTGCATTAACTATTCTTTGGTTTATACTCACTTCTTGCTATGTTACGGCAGCTTGACTACTTAGAAATTCCCCACACATTCCAAGTCAGCCTTAATACTTCCAAAAAAAGGTGGTTCAAGCCTTTATGAGGGCTGTGGCTAATATGTCTAAGCTAAGTTGAAGGGCTCGCCCCCCTAGGCCCCTGTTACTGGTCCGCTCCAGTCCCGGTCCGCCTGTGGGTCCGGCCAAGGTCTGTTATTGGGAGGGCTGGTTCGGACCAGGTTGAACCCGGGCAGACCCAGGTGGACCCAAGTCGAACCCAGACATCCAACTGCCCAAAAGTCTTTCTTTTCTTGGCAAAAATTTCATATTTTTTTCAAATCTGCCACTTGAAAAATAAAAATAAAACCCTAAAAGTGAGTTTTAAAACATAAACTTGGATCATTTCTCTTCATTTGTGTTGCAAAAATCAGCTAGCAGGTGGAAGAAAGTTTGGCTTCCAACATCAAATAGGAGGAGTTGAAGATTGATTTTTGAAGCTTCAACAACTGTTGCAGCATCATTTCCACACATTTGCAAGCTCCCATTGGCTGAAAGAGGTAGGTTTTTGAACATTTTTTTCAACTATTTTTGTTTCACAAATTCTCAAACATGAAACATTATTTGGTTTTCATTATTTTTGTTTTTGTTTTTGAATGTGTTAATATTATTTCTTGCCATAGGAACTAGAATGGCATCTACCCCTTCCTTCATAGGCACAAATGAACAATCAAAACAAAGAAATGATCCAAATTCTCCCCTATGGAAGTATGTTGACATTATAAGACCGCTTCCAGGAGGTGGGGGATTCCGTTGGAGATGCCAAGGATGTGGTAAAGAATGTAATAGTTCATATTTTCGGGTGGTAGACCATTTGTGTGGAATACTAGGAAGAGGCATCAAAAAATGCCCTAGAAAAGATGGTGTGCCTATACTAGATGAGACGGTGTTGAAATATATTAGGGAGCATGAGGCAGCAGAAGAGAGATAAGGCCGTAGATTGAGTCAAACCACTCCAAAAAAACAAAGGGAATGCAACCCCCATCTAATCTCAATGTTGTAGGAGAAAACCACCCCTTATTTTCCACAGCTAAGCCTCAAAGTGAAGGACCCATTACACACAAAAGATCAAAGGGGCCTTTAGAAACCGCATTTCAAAATGAGAGTCGAGACATTGCCGACCAAGATGTAGCAAGGTGCATATATGCAAATAGGTTGGCTTTCAATGTTGTTTGCTCCCCATATTGGAAAGTGTTAATGAAGCTCCAAGAGGGTATAAGGGCCCAAGTTATCAGAAGGTACGTGGAACCTTATTGGAAAGAGAGGTAAAGGGGGTTGAAGATGCATTGAAGCCCATAAGGGATTCATGGGCTGAAACAAGTGTATTAATTGTTTCAGATGGGTGGAAAGATTCTAAAAATCGTCCCTTGATCAATGTCATAGCGGTGTCCCCTAAAGGGACAATGTTTTTGAAAGTTGTGGGTTGTGAGAGCCAAGTAAAAGATGGCCAATTTAATGCAGATATTCTCATCTCCGCCATTGGGACTGTGAGACCCCGCAATGTTGTTCAAGTCATAATGGACAACACAAAAAATTGTAGAGTTGTTGGTTTGTTGGTTGAGGAACGCTATCATCACATCTTTTGGATACCTTGTGCGGCCCATTCACTCAATCTTATGCTATAAAAGATTGGGAATAAAACTGAATGGATCAAACAAGTGTATGCAGAGGCTGAGGACATCTAGATGTTCATCGCAAACCACCACATGTCTCAAGGGATTTTTAGATCCTTTTTGAATTTGGAGCTATTGAAGGTAAATGAAATAGTAATTTAATTTTACATTATCTGATTTTTTAAATTTTTATTTTCAATGTTCATAAATCATAATTTCATTGTGTATTCTTCTTTAAAGTTTGGCTTTATCTTTTAATCATTTTGGCATTAATTTGTGTTATAGTTTGCTAAGACCCATTTTGCATCAAACACAATCATCTTTAGACGACTTGTAAAAGTTAAAGAGGCAATTTGCAATATGGTGATATGCCCAAATTGGACTATATGGAAGCAAAGCAGTAGTGAGAGGGCAGCAAGAATTAGGGTCAGGATATTGGATGACTCATGGTGAGATCTTGTGACATATCTCCTTAGTTTCACTAAGCCCATTATGAGCATGGTTCGCTATACCAACATGGATAGGCCTTGCATTGGTGAGATTTATGATGGCATTGACTCGATGCTTGAAAAAATGAAGTGCATTATAAATGCAAGAGAGAAAGACCCCGAGGAGAAATTCTTCAAACAAGTGGAAGCAATTTTTGTAGAAAGGTGGAATAAGATGACCACTCATTTGCATTTTCTTGCCTATGCCTTGACACCGAAGTACTATAGCAATCAATTTCTTGATCAACCAGGAAGGCTTGCACCATGGAGAGATTTATAAGTGTCAGACGGGTACAAGGCAGCATTCCTTAGACTCTATCCTGATGATGATTTGCGAGATATTATTACAAATGAGTTCATAGAATTTGCAAATGGAAATGATCCAAGTGTTGATGCTCTTCGTCATAGATTCAAGAAGGATGCTCATAGTTGGTGGTACTTCCATGGCACATGCTTCCAAAACCTACAACCCCTTACTGTCAAAGTTTTATCACAACTAAGTTTAATTAATTAAAATTTATCACAAGTTTTATTTATAGTTTACTTTGTCTTCATAGGTTGCTAGTAATTTTTAATTTTATAAATTTATTTTAATTGTTTACTTTGCCTTCATATGTTCCTAGTTCATTTGCATCATAAAGAAATTGGAGCACATACTCTTTCATCCACTCAGTAAAGCGCAATAGATTACAATCAAGAAGAGCGGAGAATTTAGTATATGTGCATTCCAACCTACGTCTTCTTTCACACAAGCAACATGACTACAACCAAGGGGAAATGAAGATGTGCAATATAGAGCCAGAGCATACTGATTTGGATGCTTGTGCTTCTCAGCTTGTTGCATTTGATGAATTGGATAGCGAGCAAACTTATAGTGCAAGTGCAAGTGCAAGTGGCATTGGCATTGGTTCATCTAATGTCAATGTCAATGATGAGGAGGATGAGAATGATGATGATGATGAATTAGAGAATCCATTTGATGATTAAACTTTAAATTGTTGAAAGTTGAAACAATGATACTTGAATATTTTGTCATTTTGATATCAAACTTGATGTATATGATGCTATGATGGTATGGTCATGATGCTATGATTACAAGTATATGTTGGTTTTGTTGTTTATATGATGCTATGTGACATGCTAATCTTGATCCATGCTTATAGGCTGCATATATATATATATATATATAACATGTTTTTTAACTAATGAACCCCAACCCCTTTTCAAAATTTTGCCATACCGGTGTACCAGTTCTTTGAACCCGAACCGGCAACTTAGTGTCTAAGGCTTAAAAGCCTCTACTTTAAAGCTTCAACTCCTTTTAACGAGTTTAAATGGTGAACGGCTCCCCTTATGAGCTGAGTACAAATAGTGCAACTAGTAAAAACCAGTAAAATATATAATATTTCATTTTTAATTAATTATTTTCATTGCACACACTACATACTTTTGACCTTTCTTGCACTTGCACATACCACAAATAAATTTATCAATATCTGCAAACTTCACAAATCTAAACGTACAAACCCGAAAAATTTGGAAACTTGTATAGATAAATCTTTTGTCCTAAACTCTAGATGAATCTCGTCATATTAACTACCATGATTAATCTTCTCTAAGAGAATTTTCGTCCTAAGGGAAGTTGAGATGAACCAAGCTCAATCCCACCAAACCACAAAGGTTTCACCAAGGAAAACAAATAATCTGGATAATGCCAAATGAGCTCTCCAAACCTCCTTTTATAATATTTCCAATAACTTTCCAGTAACTTGTTAGCGGCATTATTGTACACAAACATAAGACTAGTTAATTATGTGTAATTGTTTTGGTTAGTTGGCAAACAAGGGGTGGTCGTTGCGGTGCGACGGTTGGCGCTCGCACCCCCTCGGTATCTTTATATACTTTGGAATGTAACTTGTAACACACAATTATGAATGGAATAACATCTCTTATACTTGTCTGATATCTATGGCGTATTTCTGCATTACGTGCTTTATGTTTTAAGTTATTCACCCAAGAGGGCAAACATTCGGCATTGTTGCCTAGACGTACTCGGGAACGGAAGATGCGGATGGCGCACGGACATGATGGGCCTACCCGTTGGTGAGATAAACCCAAAGGCCGACGACGCGCGAACAGAACTTTACACAGGAGAAGACACCACTACGAGAAAATTTTCAATTCTGCTCCAGGTAGCCATCCAGACCTACGTCCGACGAGAGGCAACGGAGGCGGAAATCCCACCAAGTGCCGTGTGGACAGCGTTGGAGGTAAGCCCGGCAATAAATCGATTGATGAACCATCTTCCCCGGTTGCTTGCACAGGCATCGCTGGCACAACAAGCTCGCCTAGAGGAGATTGCCCAGGAAGAGCGACGCCAACAGATCCTTCAACAGTACGAAGATAACAACCGATGGGAAGCAGAACGGGATGGCGCCAGGCTAGGAAGGAATTGAACCTTGAATCTTCTATATTCAAATAAAAGTGTCATTGACACAAGTTGTATTTGAGGAAATGAATTAATAAAGACATGTTTTGATTTATGTATTGTGAGTTATGGAAATGTGCGGCAATTAATGCCCAACCTATTGAATAAAGATAGAAATAAAAAAGCAAAACCAGACGAGTGCGAGGCCGCGCAAAGGGCCTTGATTCTGGAGCAGCGAGTAGAACGGAGACGGAGGCTGAGGCAACTTGCCGAAGGACGACCTGCCGAAGGGTGGCCCGAAGGGAACCACGGAGGTGTCACGGAGGGTGCAGAAGCCAAGGGAAATTTCTACGCGTCGCCAGAACACCGTAGGGCGCGGAGCCACGAAGAGTTTCTGCAAGAAACAAGGCTACGACAAAATCTAGTCGAGGAGACTCGAGATTAGTTTAGAAACTTATCCCTTACACCACAGAGTGAGGATCACCAAGGAGAGCAAGGAGTGGGCGCGGGTGAGAATGAGGGGGAGGGCAACCGTACGGCTGTAGGTGCAACACACGGCAGGCAGAACACCGTACCACCTATCACCCACGCAGGACACACCACGGGCGCTGGAGGGAGCGGCGCAGGGGCTCAGACACAGCAACAGCCACCGCAAGGGAGACGACCCCCATCAATGGCAGGTAAACAGAAACTACCGAAGTTCAATGGCGATGAGAAGGAAGATCCCGTTCGCCATTGTCGAACGTGCGAAACCATATGGTCAACAAACGATGTTACCGATCAAGATGAATGGGTAACACAATTCCCAACAACCTTGAGAGGAGTGGCCATAGACTGGTACTCAGATATGGACAAGGCCAAAGTCGGCACATGGCCCGACCTGAAGGAGTTTGGGATAGAGTTCCGCCTCCTGAGAGATGACAACGAAATAGTCGCCGAGATCTATGGAACAAAACAGAATAAGAATGAGACAGTGCGAGCTTATAGTCGGCGGATGAAGGAACTATTGGGAAAAATGGAGAGTCAACCAGCAGATGGGTTGAAAAAGCGATGGTTCGTGGAGGGACTAAAGCATTCCCTCCAAAAGAAGATGAAAATCGTTCCACCTACATCGTATGAAGACGCATACAATAGAGCGATGGGTCTCGAGAGCGAGACCAAGACATCAAAGAAAAAGAAGAAGCATAGCTCGTCTGAGGAGGATGACTCGTCACAGGAAAGCAGCAGCGACAGCGAGGCTAGCAAACGGGTGCAAGCGCTCCAGAAAGACATATGGTGCACTGAGTGCAAAGAGGAGGGGCACACAAAGGGTACTTGCCAGAAGAAGGCATTTTGCGAGATTTGCCAAGTGATGGGACACTCCACCAAGGAGTGCCCATACAACATGAAAACCCGAAATACGCAAATGAACCAGGTGTTGTTCACGGAGCAGGCCACAACGTCCGCACCAGCGGGTACGGGCCAACAAACAAACACAACGGCATCATCTAGAGGACACCGGGATAACAGACGCGGCGGCGAAAGAAATAATAACAATAACAGAAACCGGATCTAGTATGACGCCAAAGGCCAGCCAATGATCCAGTGTAGGGCCTGCAATCAGTGGGGACACTTCACCCGCGATTGCACAAAGGAAGCCAACCCTCAGCACCTCTACCGATGGTGCGGGCCAGGTGACCATGAGGACGCAAATTGCCCGAAGCCTGGTGTAAACCTTCTAAACATAGAACCCACGAAGGCGGAAGTATTGGCAATCACTAGGGTGCAGGCCAAAAAGAGTGCATACCCAAATCCCCGCACGGAGATCAAGAGGGTGTAGGAAGCAAGAGACGAGATCACAAAGGAAATGGCCGCACAAAGGCAGAACAGCCACCAAACCGCAAGTCCGCTACGGACGAGGGGAGAAGAGGAAATCTTACGACAAATATTGCAGATGGAGGTACCCGTGAGAATTCAAGACCTCCTGGAGACCATGCCGCAACTAAAAATCACTATCTTAAACTTTGTACCTTCACAGGTGAAAATGAGGGAGGTCGTGAGCCCCACAGCCGACTCTGCGTTAAGGGAGGTCCTAAGCCCCACGGTCGACCCCATGTTGTTGGTAGTCAACAGCGGACGCCAACCGGCGGTAGTAGAAATGGGCATACTGGGGACTACCTTGACAGACACTATTGTGGACGAAGGGTCGAGAGTAAATGTGCTCCCAGAAGTGACATGGAAAAAACTGGGAAAGCCTACGTTGTGGCCCCCACGTTCAACCTACTAGGGGCAGATCAGCATGGGATTAAACCCCTTGGTACCCTCATGGGCCAGCAAGTGATGATTGGCATGCAGCCCTTCGTGCTGGATTTTGTAGTAATTCCCCTGAAGCAGAAAGGGTATGACGCCATCCTCGGGCATGGGTGGCTCATTGCAGCAAAAGCGAACCATAACTGAAAGCATAATACTCTGTCCTTGGAAAACGTGGGGAGGAAGTACGTGATCGATCTTCGTACGCAGATGGTGAGTGAGGAGTTGGCATCCTCCTCCGACTCGGAATCTAAGGGAGACCAGTTGGCAGAGGGCGGAGACGGACGCCGCATGGAGCCTAGTGACGAAGGGGTGTTAGAACAAGAGGCATGCTCAGGGGACGACGGGGACTCCTTGAATGGCCTCTTCCATTGGCAAATGGGAGATTATGAACTATTTACACCCTCGTGCAACGTATTGAGCATCGAAGAAGAACCAGATATATTTCCCCCAGAATATGGCGAGTACAAGGAAGGGGAGGCCTCAGTGAATGAGACGCCAGCACACCAATTCCCAAAGGGGGAGCCCATTAAATATCAGGAAGCCAATTTAAAGGAGACAAATCTCGAGGGGATGAGTGACCCCAAGATCATCCTTGTCGGAGATGACTGGAATCCAGTGCTGAAGGTCGCAGCCTTCAAAATTTTCCTTGAATACAAGGATGTCTTTGCATGGACATACAAGGACTTGAAGGGTGTGCCCCCAGAGTTATGTGT
This sequence comes from Cryptomeria japonica, assembly GCF_030272615.1. NCBI lineage: Eukaryota > Viridiplantae > Streptophyta > Pinopsida > Cupressales > Cupressaceae > Cryptomeria > Cryptomeria japonica. The sequence continues at coordinate 328,464,895 of NC_081413.1, read as the reverse complement.
ACACCGAATAACATTGGTACCGGGAGCCCAGCTGGTGAGGAAGCGGCCTTACCAAATGAACAAAAATTATGTTGCACGGGTGAACGACGAAATTGAGCGGATGTTGGAAGCGGGCATAATCTTCAAAGTGCAGACAAGCGAATGGGTGTCTCCCATTGTGATTTCCCTCAAGAAAGAGGCCAATCAGATCCGGATCTGTGTAGACTTTGAGTGCCTAAATGCTGTCACTATTAAAGACCCGTTTCCCATACCCTTCACCGACAGCATCTTGGAGGAAGTAGCTGGACATGAAATCTATTCCTTCATGGATGGGTTCTCTGGGTACAACCAGATGTCCATCGCGGAGGAAGATAAGTTGAAAACAACCTTTGTGGTGGAGGACGGTGTGTATGCATACAACTGAATGCCCTTCGGTCTATGCAATGCACCTACCACCTTTCAGCGCATCATCTTGCACATCTTCGACAAGATGTCGGTGGGGAACTTCAAAGCCTTCCTGGATGATTGGTCTATTTACAGCGGACAGGACATCCACCTAAAAACCCTCGGGGAGTGCCTAGAGAGATGTCGGAGGGCACGGTTGGCCCTCAACCTGAAGAAACGTAGATTCATCGTACCACAGGGAAGATTGTTGGGACACATTGTGTGTAAAGAAGGATTGAAAATGGACCTGGACAAGATTCAGGTAATAGTAGAAATGGAACCTCTTACGGACCTCACGGGGATAAAGTCCTTCCTTGGTCATGTGGGGTACTACAGGAGGTTCATTAAGAACTTCGCTGAGGTGTCCCACCTGTTGGATAAGTTGACACGGAAAGGGGAACCATACATCTGGACAGAGCCACAAAGCAAGGCCTTTGAAGAGCTGAAGACAAGGTTGATGGGAGCACCCATACTTGCATACCCGAATTGGGATAAGGAATTCCACGTTCACGTGGATGCCTCAAACTATGCCATCGGGGCTACATTAGCCCAGGTAGGAGGACACGGGTTGGACCACCCCGTTTATTTTGCCAGCAGGTTGCTCTCGAAGGCGGAAAAGAACTACAGTACCACAGAACGTGAAGCCCTTGGTATGGTCTATGCCGTACAGAAATTTCGTCATTACCTCCTGGCCACACCATTCACATTTTACGTAGACCACCAGGCACTCATGTACTTGGTAAACAAGCCTATTATCCATGGGAGGATAAGCCATTGGCTATTGCTACTACAGGAGTTCACATTTTTAATTGTGGTAAGACCGGGGCGAAGCCATGTCATAGCCGACCAGCTGTCCCGGATTAAGTCGGGGGAACCTCCAGAGGGAGTAAATGATGATTTTCCGGATGCGCACTTGTTCCAAATAGCCGTACTCCCTTCGTGGTACAAGAAGATTGGAGAATACCTGTCGACGTCCCGATTTCCGGAGGGTATGACCCCAGGGGAACGAAGAAAGCTCGTATTAAGGAGTAGGACTTTCTCGCTCATCAACGGTTTACTCTACAAAATGGGGCCAAACCAGGTATTAAGGCGTTGTGTCATGGAAGAAGAAGTCCCGAGTGTATTAAGGGAGGCACACGAAGGTCCCGCAGGTGGACATATGGGCCCAGACACTACAACCCACAAGGTGCTTCTGGCAGGACTATGGTGGCCAACCGTACATCGCGACGCCAGGGAGTGGGTCGTGGGGTGCGACACTTGCCAACGGGCGGGCAAACCTCTGAAGCGGGACTTCATGCCCCTCAACCCGTCGCACGCACAAGAACTCGTTGAACGATGGGGACTCGACTTTGTAGGTCCTCTTAAGGCCAGCCGCACACAACGGTGCCGGTACATTGTGGTTGCGACAGAATACTTGACCAAGTGGGTGGAGGCGAGGGCTCTTCCGAATAACTCAGCAGTAAGCACGGCGAAATTTATTTACGAACAAATCATTACGCGATATGGTATACCTATTCAATTGACTGTAACCGGGGGGGGCACTTCGTCAACCATGTCATACGGCTGCTGACCTCAGAGTTCAAGATTTTTCACTCATTATCGAACCCATACTACCCACGTGCCAACGGCCAGGCCAAGGCCACGAACAAAATATTGGTATCAGTAATTTACAAGTCCTGTGGAGTAGAAAAAGAAGATTGGGAAGAGAAGTTACCCTCTGTACTATGGGCCTACAGAACGACTTACAAAGTGACCACGGGTCAGACTCCGTTCCAACACATGTACAGGCAGGAAGCGGTGGTGCTAGCGGAATTCATGGTGCCAAGCCTTCACATTGCAGTAGAGAACAGACTCGGGGATATGGAGAGCCTGAGGGAGAGACTGTATGCCTTAAGTAAATTGGACGAAAAAAGAATGCTGGCACAATGGGCCACAAAGGCAGGCCAGCAAAGACGGAAGGTCTGGCACGACAAGCATCTTCGACGGATGAAGTTTACTCCTGGGCAGCTAGTGTTGAAATTCAACGAGAAGAACGTAATCAAACCAGGAAAATTTAAAGTGCGATGGCTAGGGCCCTTCAAGGTACGCGAGGTCAATGCCAACAGGGCGATCAAGTTGTGGACACTCGACGGGAAGGAGATACCAAATGTCGTCAATGGGTCGAAATTAAAGGTTTATCACGAACGAAGGGAACCTGGACCCTCCAGTCTGGATGTTTGTTAGTATATTAAAAACGAAAAAAAAAAAAGTACGGTCCGTATGACAACCGTACCGTACAAAAGAAAAAAAAAAAAGAAAGAAAGAAGACATGGGGCCATCGTACGGTGACCACACCGAAGGTGGAACCACCGTGCGGTGGTCACACCAACGATGGGGCCACTGGCGATGGAACCACCGTGCGGTGGTCACACCGACGGTGGACACCCACACACCGCTAACATTAAACCCCCACGCAACATTAAAACAAGCAATAAATAAAAAGAAAGACGCGCCCGCACAGCCTCGCACACACCGCACCAGCATAAAGAAAACCACGCAGCCCACAGCAGAAGTAAACCACGCAGCCACGCAAGGAAAAAAAAGGGGAGAAGGAACGCAAGGGAAAAAGAAGGAGAAGGTCGTTACGAAGGTGTCCAACGACCGTACGATTTTTAACCGGAATTCAATTATACCAGAGATTAATGGATTCAACAGGGAAACTAAGTTGGAAAAAACAGTTGCAGGCTTCCTCCAGTAGCAGCCAGAGGGATAGCAATACCAAGGTTTTATCATCAGGCGTACGTGTTGCAGGCAGCACCATGAATGCCAACGCCCGACAGAAGCAAAAGCAAACAGCACCATAGGCTGCCCTACGTGCAAAAAATAAATTAACACCCCAGAACATCACCTTTGAAGGGTTGAATGGGTCGGAATGTCGGAAATGGTGGCAGGACACTCCCGACGATGATCTGGTGAAGCAAAACCTTCGAAAGGCACAAGTGAAGTGGGCTATTCGGATGCCCGTATTTCCTATCCGCGAGTATGAGGGTGCCCTACAGTTCATGGTGGACACCTTCGACAGGCATACATGCACCAGCACTTTTGAATACCTCGGGAGGGATGTTACCATATCCTTCAAAGCAGGGGACTTCACGAGGGTATTCGGCATTCCAAGCAGACAGGGCAAGAAAATAGAATTGAAGGCTAAAAAGATGAAGCGAGAGGAGAAGGAGCGGTGGATTAAACTAATCTCCAGGAACTTGACGACATCAGAGCTGGACAGCGTGGCTAATACCACGAAGGGTTGAGGAATCCGTAAGACCTTTATTGCAGAGGGCCACTGGCGGTGCATTATGGATGTCATCAAGAGCAAATTGACATGGTCGGGTAAGGCGTCGGACATCGGCCTCCCTCAGATTATGCTTATGAACGGGTTGATGAATGGCATCGTGTATGACTGGGCCACGTTACTCGCAGAGCACATGTATGAGTTTTTGACGATGCACAATCGCACATTCTATATGTCGCACTACGCTATAGGGTTGTTCCTGGAGGCCACGCGGGAAGCAGTGCCGAAGGCAGAGCTGGAGGTACGGCCACAGGGACCGTTGGCAGTAGGTGAGCCTCCACTAATGTATTGGAGCCACCTGGACATTGGGCACTCTTCTGCGAAGCAGAAATGGGCGGTAGATACGGCCTCGGCTTCAGGGGAGCTTGACAGCGGGAGGGATTCCAGTAGCACAGAGGAATCAGAAGCGGAAGAGGAGGATGATAGCAAGAGGGCGACGGAGGAGCGGTACCTGTTTGCCCCACCCCTGCTACCGATGGGCACGCCGATGCCATCATCTGGAGTAGGCGGCACCTTTATTCCAGCCTTCGGACAAAGCCGTACGCCAGTTACACTTGGCCCCCTACAGCACCAGGTAGCATCACCGGGCCCAACCACAGCAGCACTTATAGAGGACATGGCAGAGTCAGGGACGGAGGAGTCACCGCTTCGGGTAGTAGTCGCCGAGGAGCAGGGACTAAGGGAGGTAGTGGATACGGAGCCTCAGGTGCGGTTGGACGTTGTGGGGACTGAGGTCGTGGTGACTGTTTCGGCGTCTTTGTTGGAGGAGCCGATGACAGCGGCCCATCCCCCGGTCGTAGAGATGCGTGCCGACCCGTCGGTCGTGGCTATGGAGAGCTGGCTCACACAAATATTTCAGATGACTTTGGCACAACCGGAGGGAGCTGTTGTATTTTCACCCTGTCGGGAGACTAGAGCAAAGGTAGTCGACTTGGACGATTCCTCTGGCGAGACACATGTGCCAGCAGTGGGGCACGCGGCAAGAGAGGTCGTCTCTGCCATCCAGACGCCAGGGGAGGGTACACCATTGGTGGCGGCGGAGGTACCTTCACAGCAGGATGTGGTTGTGTCAGCTCTGCCAGAGACTTCACAGCCTTCGGAGCAGGAGGGGGAGGATATCGAGGCCTATCTAGCAGACATGGTGACGAGGGGTAGGCGGGTAGTGGCCACTGCCCAGTCGCACGCATTGGAGCAGGTTGTGGTGGAGTTGGAGAGGGCCCTACGGTTTATGCAAGTGAACTGTTTCATAGCCTTTACTACATGCTTTGAGTCTCAAGGTTGGCCGACTACTGAGACGGAGGAGATGCTCCAGGCTTGGCGTGTGCGTCAGCCCATTGTGGAGAGTCGGGTGACGGCAGTTGTCCGCGAGATGGAGCAGGTCTACTGGGACGCCTACTATGCCTTAAGGCGTGCCCAGCATGAGTCGGAGATCTGCGAGGCTACTAGAGTCACGTTGGAGAGGGATGTGGCCACTCAACAGGCCTCCTGGGCCGCAGAGAGGGCCCAGTTGTTGGCTCAGGTAGAGATGACCCGCGCAGAGAAGGCGGAGGTAGAGACTCGCTTGACGGCAGAGCAGAGTGCGAGGAGCCTCGTGCAGCAGAAGTTAGCGGCAGCCACTACCGAGAGGAGCCTGTTGCAAACTCGGTTGGTCGATATGACAGCAACAGCGGATACTAAAGAGAAGGAGCTGTTGGAAGCCGCGCATATGGTGAAAACGGCTTTGGAGAAGGTCTTGGTGGCAGAGCGGGATGTGACTGCCCGTACTCAGCAGGTGTATGAGCTCCGCGCCCGCTTGGCGGCCCAGCCACCGGCGTCTCAACCTTCTACTTCAGGGACGCTTCCCCAGCCCCCTCCTTAGTTTTTGCTGATGTATCTATTATAAGTTGCATTGTCTCCGTTTTTGTTGTTAGTCGCCTGGAGACGACTTTCTTTTTGGGGGGGATGATGTTAGCGACATTATTGTACACAAACATAAGACTAGTTAATTATGTGTAATTGTTTTGGTTAGTTGGCAACCGAGGGGTGGTCGTTGCGGTGCGACGGTTGGCGCTCGCACCCCCTCGGTATCTTTATATACTTCGAAATGTAACTTGTAACACACAATTATGAATGGAATAACATCTCTTATACTTGTCTGATATCTATGGCGTATTTCTGCATTACGTGCTTTATGTTTTAAGTTATTCACCTGAGAGGGCAAACAAAACTCAATATATAATCACTTTATAATTTAAATAAGCCTTATATCTCTGAAAAGGTGATTTATTTGCTTATTTAAAAAAATTTGGCACTTGAATCAATTTATCAAGCGTCCAACATTTAAAACTTCTATTCTCTTTCCGACAAGCCATTATACTAAGGTGCTCATTAAATTATCTTAATAAAAATAAGCAACCTTAGTAAGATAATTAAATTAAAGCCAACAATACACCCGGGTTGCGAAAACTATTGAAAAGCATTGGAATAGAAAATTGACTGCACTTAAATGATTTTGATGATGAATAATGAAAATCGGGCCCGATTGGGTGACTTACTATAAGTAGCTTCTCTCCAATAATCTTGGAGAACACACAAAAAGTCGGAATTTACTTTGGAGAGTGGCACAGTAATCCTTTAGAACAACTGATCTCAGTGCCAACATCAAACATCCCTTCTAACAAGGTTGACGATCATCAAGAAGGTCGAAACCAACTACAATACTAAAGTGACCAAAAATGGGTACATTATACTACGACTCCGGTGTGTATACATAAAAAATGACATTGTACACTACAAAATGCTAATTAGAAAAATCACACAACTCTTAATCTAAGTTGGTGATTTGAGCAGAACGAGAAATTAAGTTCAAAATAGTACATCATGAATATGTTAAACAATACTATCATAAATATTACAGTTTTGATGTATAGTACATTAATTCAATATCAATTTGTCAAACTTAGACGTCATGATAGACATTCATCGTTCAACACTGAAATAATATAATTAGTAATCAGCAACATATGGATTTTCATTAAGATCAACATCATGATCATCATTGACATTAGATGATGTAGGTAGACTAGAAGAACATCAAGCAGCCCCACTACCACTCACAGTGTAACTATGTGAGCTAACTCCTCAAAAAGTGAAGATGGTGTGGCAGCAAAAACATCCAAGTCAGCTTAGTCTAGGTCAACATCCCACAACTTTGTTGCCCCTTGCCCCTTGTACTCGTTTTGTTTATGCATAAGAAGACATGAGTTGGAATGCAAATAAACTAGTTCCTCTACCTTCCATGATGACAACTAGTTGTGATTCACTGAGTGGAGAAATATGTACTCAAATTCTACTCAAATGAAGAAAAACTAACAACCTATTGAGACAAAGAGAGAGATAGAGTCATTAAATTATAAATCAAACTTCAAATTTGTAAAGTAATTTCAAAATTGATACAAAATCAAATTTAGAGAGTTTGCAATAAAAATATAAAACTTGTGATAAAATTTTGACCACAAGACTTTTGTGGTGTGGCAATTTATGGCCATTGTGATGCCCACCAAGTGTGAACATCCTTCCTATGTTAGTCACGCAGAGCATCAACACTTTGACCAGTTGAGGTTACAAAATCAGCAAATACGCTCATAACTATATTAAGCACTTCTAATGCAGAGCCAGGCAACAACTAGGTGAAAACCTTCTCTCACCCACAACTACTATGTCCAAAATAAGTTCTTTTGTTTGTTCAAGGTGTGAACAACACACCTACCAAATGCTCAACTTACACAATAATTTGTGTGACCGGATCCATACCGGTTTAGTATCTTCCGGTACCAGTATGATGAAAACACTCTAGCCTTGTGTGAACCGGTTTAGTACCTTCCAGTACCGGTGGGATGGAAACCTATTGGATTTTGTCTATTGGTGGTCCAACCAACACAAAACACCCATACGATCTTGTTGTCAGATGTGTTAGGGAATACTTGCCTCACAACTGTCCTATTGTCTAGTAGCCCTACCGATAGCCTAGTAGCCCTACCGGTTGAGTTTTCCAAACACAACTTAACATAATTCCAAAGGACAAGACAAACTAAAGGTAGATTCAGATACCCTTTATCTAGTTACACAATTGCCCAAAGGCTTAGACTCTAACCACCAGTTGAAAGGTTTTTACCCTTACTGTCCTTCCAGACCTAATTAAGCCAATTAGGCCTAATTTACAAAGCAAGTACCCCTTGTATTAGTCCCCCGACTAAACCAACACTTCTGCAACTTGGGGTAAGGTGTCAAACCACCAAATCCAAGGTTTCAAGACTTGATCCCATCTTCTTTATCTTTTGCAAGTGATTTCCACTTCTACAGTTTCGGCGGTCACATAGAGATACCCGCCTAGGGTCAATTCAGTCTCTTCGGGCTTAGAGCCTCCCTGCAAACCAACACCAGAATCTTATGATACAATGGCCCTTATAACATTTTCCCACAGGTTGTTTGGTCCTCTGATGAAAATGTCAGATTAAGGGCATCTTTACAGTGAAACCCTAGGTGTCGGTAGGGTTTGTGACAAGTCTGGTTAGATTTGGATGGATCCCTACAACCCGATTGTTACAAAACCTCGAACTTGTTTCAAATGAAAGGTAAGAGACTTCCCTAACTCATCCAATTGGTTTCAGATATCCACCAATCCGTACTGACCAGAAATGAACAGCAAAAACACAAAATTTCAGAAAACTCCAAGTATATTGTATTGCTCCAAACTCCAAAACATCATCAAATTTCATCAACTTCAACAACTACGCCAACAACAACCTGGAATCGATCCAAGTGAGCATAATATAGCCTCCCTAATGGTTTCCAACCACTTTTCAAACTTTGGAACCGTTGGAGGATTAGTTATCCCTTTTTACAACATTTTACAATGACAACAAAAGTTGTCAACTTGCACTTTTCAACTTTGGCGACTCCAAGGTGTATTTGACCTATTCCAAAGATTGGTCTGATGTTTCTAAGACCAATATTTATTTGCCTCACTCATGCCTAGACTCCTACTAACCCACATGGTCATTTATCCATGGTGGCTTATAAAATGCAACCATGACAATGCCTTACATCAATTGGGTCTTATTAACTCACAAAACTATCAACCTATTACAGATGACCATTTTCACCTCATGGGTGAAATTAGGCTCTTTTAGACTTCATTTGTGTCTTCATTTGTGTCTTTGGGTGCTCCTGCACCAACTTCCCTATACCCTTTGCCCTTTGCTAGCTCCTACATCACTAGACGGTAGCACCCTCATTGGAATATAATAGATCTCATCACTATAATATTTGAGATTCCATATTCATAACATAAACACATAAGCAAGTGAAATCCAAACATCAAATTGCAACTGGTTGAATTCATGAGTACAAGTTCAAGTCCGCACGCCAATTTACTTATGCAAGCATGGATCTAAAGCAAAACAGGGACAGCCAATTTGTAGATTATGTGGCATTCATCTGATCAAGCCCTAGAATTCCAGCAGCTTGGCAAATCAACTCTTGACACCATTTGCATCACATTTGACAATTTTAGATTCAAGCTAAGTCTTGAATTTTTAATATTTTTTTGTAAATACAATTCAGCACTTATTATTTCAGTCCTAACATATCTAGGCTTGATTGTAATTATTTTTATTAGTCTAGATAATAATTCGCAAACTCGGACACAGAGAGCACTCAACAAGCCCAAATTTTTTACTCAACAAAAAGTTGGGAACTTAAAAATTACTAAACTTTCTTAAAAAGCACTTTTTTTTTTTTTGCAAAATTCAACTACAAATGTATCAAATGAGTCTTAAAAACCATGAGGAAGTGTTTTCTATTAAATTTGATTCTTGAATACATATCGAACACAAAACAACATCATCATGCAAAGCTAGATAGTGGATACAATAGCTATTTGCTAAATGATAATTATTATGAATTTATGCCAATTGTCTATGAAAACTCATCATCATAAATTTCATATCTAGACAAGTAAAAAATTACTAGTCATTAAAATTTCTTCTTCCCCAACCTAGTGAAACATTGGGGGTAGAGGGTATGGTCCTTACACTCAATTGTGGCTCCCTGCTTGTCCTAGAAGATTGTGCATGTGGCTCCACCTTGTTGCTAAATGGCAATCGCTACTCCTCTAACATATCAATGCCATCCACTCCAATCCCCCCCTACTTTTGCCGCAGCCACATCCTCCATAGCTTTCCTCTCCAAATCAGCAATCTTATCTACTGTAAACAAGGAGGGTTCATCATCCTACATGATCTAATCATTGTAGGTATCAATCTCAATCAAATCAACAAGCTCCATTGCTTGGTCTTCAAACTTTCTTGTGCAGAGATAAAGGTTGTATTGCACAAAAACAAGATCATTAAGGCATTGTTCAGTCAGCTTACTACACTTCTTTGTGTGAATGGCATCCAACAAGCTCCAATAGCACTCACAGCCAAAAGCACCACAAGGTTGAGACAAAATTTAGGGGGCTAGCCTTTGCAGATTTGGGGTATTTCCACCCCAATCCTCCCATCAAAATCCTACAAATAAGGTATTCAAGATTTTGTAAATAAACAATATTCTATTAAGAATTGTAATTTATAACTTGCAAGATATAAGACTTCACTTTTCCTTACTTGGCGTTTTGAGTAGTTCTTCCTCATATAGCTAATGGCAAAGAAACAACCTCCCACTAGTTTCCTTACAATTTTACAACTCATAAATGATGAGATCTCTCACCTCAACCTTAGGTGTCATCCTCTCAATACATGTGGGTAGGCCCTCCATAACCTCTCCATTAGCATCCATGAAGTTGTCAAAGAAGACAAACATGGGGTTGAGATAATAACCCACTGCATAAACGGGTTGGTGAAGTTGATTGTTCCACCTCCAATCAATGATCTCCCAAATAGGAGCAAATCTATTTGCATCATGTTGATGTGTTTTGTATGCACATACGAACACAAAATAAAATACCAAATGTATCTATCCTCTCTTGATCAAAGTCTCTCAAATGCTATGCTTCGCGATCAAATGAGACAACTCCAAGGTTTCTACTATCAAGTCTTGACTTGTGGATAAGCTCAATGGTTGATGTGATTGCTAGTAATCCAAGGTGACTTATGTTGAACTTTGAATGCTTGAACGTTTGAATATTGCAGGAACTTAGATTCTAACTATTTGATTGGAAAATAAAAAAGCAAAAGGGATGAGTTTAGGAAGACTATGCTACTCCTAAGAATGCAAAAGACAATGAACGATTGGATGAAATTCAACTAAGCTCTACTTTGCCATCAACGAAAAACTCCACAAAGCTAGTGTGATCTCCTAAGGTAGGCATATGATGTTCTAATCACTATTACCAACAAAAAGACCATTAAGGTGATGCATATCAAGATATGAATAGCAATTGAAGTTGAGCTCATTTAAGGATTATAGTTGACCACACAAGGCAAACCTACAATCAGCAAATCGCTGGTGGCATGGATATATGAATTTCATCATTAATCATTCACAGTTCCTTTCATTCATCTAATCAACATGAAAGCAAATGAGAAGTAGAAACTATGTAACTTGTTGAAACAACACATTTCACCATATCTTCAATGAAAAAAGTATATCCATTTACAAGTCTTAGCAACAATTTCTTCTTCTCCTACTCTATTTTAATTGCTTGCTATATAACATCTATCTGTTAGGATTCCCACAGATACTGAGAGGGGGCGGTGAATCAGTATCTAACCGGTGGATTGAATTTCTTAACTTAAAACATGTAGAACATATTATAACAGTATACCGGTATGCAAGAATAATGCAATAAACAGAATTAAAAGCATCCACATGAAAAGCATACCATGACACAAGGATTTAACGAGGAAACCCGGTGTGGGAAAAACCTCGGTGGGATTTGTGACCCACAATATTCACTTACTGGCCAATAAGAGAATATTACTTACAAGAGGGGCCTGCACATGCAGGAAGGCCAATTGCCTAGAGCTCACTGCTCAATGGAAAGTCTCACTGACTTACAATGTGGATTATACAAATCCAATATCTTGTACTGCTTTACAATAGCATCTATAATGCCTGATCCAGTACCGGTTTCTGCTATGTTCTTTACATAAAACCTTTAACCTATATTTCGCATAATAGGTCTGCCTAATATCTTCCTTTTTTTTCGCTTACAAAATGTCTACAATGATCTCTCTTATATATAAGAGTCAATTTACAACTTGCCAAGTCGGCTTACAAAGTTTTTACAATAATAAACAAAATATAATATATCAAAAATCCTGTCGACCTCTGTGCCGGTATGCTTCCTTTCTCTGTGCCAGTGTCGGTGGTCTGAGTGTCGGTGTAGAGTGTGATCTGTTGATGCCGGTGAACTATCTTGCCGGTGTAATACCTTGTCGATGCCATAGGATTGTAAGGTTGCCATCAATGACAAAACCTTCAATCACCTACAATGTCTCATTGGAGTGTGCATATGCCAACAATCTCCCCCTTTGGCATTGATGGCAACACTCATGAGAAATTTCAAAAGTGTATCCAAAAATGTGAAGTCCAAAAATGTTACCAAAAATGTGTGCTCCCCCTGAGCATATGATTCCTGTGATATTGAATTTTCTCATACCACTACTCCCCCTTTGGCATAAATGACAAAGGTTGTCAAGAAGTCAGTAGAGTTTGTAGTTTCAACCTTGTAACTGGGTAGTTACAATTTGAAATAGATCCGCCAAAATCAAGTTTATACTCTCCATAAACTTCTTACTGTCTCTTATTGTTGTCTCTGTTCTTTTAACTGTACCAGTGAGGTGCTGCATATGCTCTGCCGGTGTTTTCTATCCCTGTATCAGTGCCTCAGATATTTCCTTCCGCAATGATGCTAGATAGTCCAATCTTGGACTCAGTTTTAGTCTTAGATGCTTTGCTTTAATCACTATTCTCTCCTTTTCTCTTTCTAACTTAAGTAACTCTTCCTCAAAATTTGTTATCCTTTGCTCAAAAACTGATAATGTATCAGGTGAGTTAACAAAATTATCTGCAAGTTTATCGATTTCATCCTATACCTTGCTCATCTTCTTATCTGTCTACTGTCAAAAAGTTTGTCTTGCAGGTGTCTTTGTACAGAGTTTTGTATTCCTTTAATAAGTTACACAGTTCCAATAGAAGTGTGTCAAATTCTCTAGTACACTTCTTTATCTGATCTTCAAAGAATTTTTGCTTTTCAATTTCTACCTTATTCTTCAAGGTCTCTTCCTTTATTTTCTCAATAGTCACTGTGTTCTCAGTGATGTATTTACACAAAGTATCAAGTTGTCCTAAAGAATCTTTATTGTCTATATTACAATTAGGAGCAATTACCTTCAAAATTGGAATTGTGTCATCTATAGCTTTATAAGCCTGTGAACTACAATCTGTTATCCTTTTGATTGAATCCAAAAGTACTTCAGTTACATTTGTTGATTTGTGGCCTACTGAGGAGGAACCAACATTCTGAATTCCACCGGTGGAGGAAGTAACCAAGCTTGTTGTGACCTCTGGTAGGTCTGTTTGTGTTTGCATTTCCTTAAGCAATGGTTTGTGTACTTCTCCTGTTGCCGGTTGTACTGTTTCCTCATGACTCTGTTCCTGTACCTATTCCGGAGCCTGTTCCTGTTGCTGTTGCTCTTCTTGTTGCTCTGTTTGTTGCACTGTCTCAGTCTAAGTTTCTGCCTGTTGCTCTTTGTCATCTACCGGTTTCTCTTGTTTTTGATCAGTTTGCTCAGCTACCGGTGGCTCACTAGCCATTCTGTCTTACCAGTTGTATCTTTATCTACCACAATGTTGATCTTTTGTGTATCAACATCTACTGTGTATAAGACTTCAGGATTAGGATTGACATCCTCTACATCCATACTTTCAACTGTCGATTGATCTTCTGTAGTTGTTGTTACCGGTGATGTAAAAGGAGGTGGGGGTAAGTTGTCTTTTACTTTGATACTCGGAGGTCCACCAACCTTTCCTTTTCCTTTGTCTCTTTCTTTTTGATATACCTTTATTGGTTTGGGGTTCCTGTATTCTTCCTGTTTTTCTTTCTCAACTAGGAATATATCCCATGCATTTTATGTTTCTTTAGTCACCTCATTGACTCTTCCAACCATTAATGCAATGTGCCGGTGTGCAGTAGAGAATTCTGACCGGTTGGCTTCAGCAATTAAATCATCAATTTCTTTAGGTGAGTTAACTGGATAAACAGCTAGTAACTTTTCAATTTTGATTTTCTTATCAAGCTCTATAACAGCTTGTCTTCTTGCTTCCAGTCTTTTGAACAGTTCATCTAGTACTTCATCTACAACTTCCATCAAAAATTTCTTATACATGTCCATATGCAATATAACACTGTTTTCTACTTGTTCTTTTTCATCTGCAGTCAGAGTGTCATACAATTTCTCTATATTCTTCAGTTTCCCTTCCTCTGTAATTTCATTCAACAGTATGTCAAGAGGGGCCAAATTTTGTTTTGTTCTCTTCTTCTTCTTGGGTGTCAGTTTCTTCTTTGGTGTAGTCTTTTTAACCGGAGATCTCACTGCTTGTTGTTTCTGTCTTGTCCTCCTAGGTGAGGGTGTGGTTGCCGGTGAAGGATCTCTTTTCCTTACAACGCTTTTGAAAGCTGCAGGCATGTCACTCTCCGAAGAAGTGCCTACCAGTGATAGGTGAGTCTCAGGCTGTAGAGTTTTTAGCTCATCCTCAATGATACCGGTTTGCTTTAATACATCTTCTTTAATAGCCTTTGCCTGTCTAGAACCTCTTCTCACAACTGCCTCAACCTTTTTCACTCTCTTCTTAGATTGTATTTGATTTTCTATGGTCTCAGCACTACCAAATACTTCTTCCTTTGGTTCGTTTGGAGCTTCCAGAAGTGCTTTAGCATAAGTCTCAATCATATGATCATCTGTCTCATAGCCCATCTCTGTTACCCAGATTGTTCTTGGGATGACTGCTTCCATCCAGATCTCATCCTTTTTTATTACAAAACATATATCATCCTTGTATTTGTCAACAATCTTCTGTGATAATCTGATTCTCTTCTTCATTTTGGCCTTGAGTGCTTGAAAGTAATCATGGATATTGTTTTCCTTGTCTTCTCCCATATTGTTGAATAGTTCTATCAATTGTTTTCCAACCGGTATATCAAATCCAAGTACTTTATAGCCTATACCGGGAACCTGTTTGGCTATGTGTAGCATCAAACATACTAGCAGATTTCCAAACCTAAAACTTCCTTTCTTATCCTTCTTAATCTTGCCTAAGTTGTCAATTAACTCATCCTTCAACCACTCACATATATCAATCTTTACATTATCTGTGATCATGTCATAAGCACTCTTAATGCATAAACTTGAAACTGAATTGAGTCTATTTGCATGAGTTGCCTTATACCCTAATATCATGCTGATAAACCTTACATTGGTGTCGGTTACATCATTGACTCTTAATGACCTTTGATCAGATGTAGCACTAGTTAGCTTAGTAACTAGGTCATTTGAGACCTTCTTGGTTTTGTTTGGCCTTTTACCGGTGGACGGTAACCCTGTGACAGCTTTCACAGCTTCCTTGGTGATTTTGTGAATTGCATCTAACCAGAAAAATTCACCATGTACCCTGCTTAAGACTATCCTAATCACATCCTTGGGAAATTCAAGAATGCAGAGGATTTCAGTAAATCCTAGGGTTTCAATGATTTTATGTTCCGGTTTCACATTTCCGGAATTATCACATATGACAAATTTATACATAGTTTTGATCTCTTCATCTCCCAATTCCTCTATGTTACAGTGAATGTAAATTCTAGGATCTTCAACATAAACAACTCCTTTTGGTATTTGAGAGAAAGCACCTACATTGTCATCTTTCTTTGCTACCTCGGGAACTAGTTGAAATACAGGCCTAGGGCGTTTTATAACCTCAACTCCAGTAGGGTTTGCTATATATTCAAGTGCAGAGGTGGATGCCATGATGATAAATACCTTTTTCTGTCTTGGATGGATCAATTGCTTGAAGTGCTTCGCCTCTTTGCTTGGAATTCCTTAGCTCTGCAAATTTCGCGCTCTACGAATGTTTGAAACCACAGTGAAATGAAACGGAACCAAAACCACAAATTTATAGTGTTTATTTGCCATCTACCATGTTTAATGCATGCCGGTTAAGCATTCACTTAACATTGTCTGCCGGTAATGAAGTAATTTCCAACTTCTCATCTCTAACCGAGGGAATAATAGCACATGTGTCTTTAGATTGCCAAACCCTCAAGGAAACTTTCTTCAATTTGATGAAGAACTTCTTGCCGGTGGAGCACTACTCTGTCCTGTCGGTGAAGCATCACTCTGTCCTGCCGATGAAGCATTGATTGGTTCTACCGGTGGAGGAGTATTCCCAACATTTAGATCAACTTTTCTAATCCATTGTTTTGAGAATTCTTGCTTAACCTCTTCAACTTTTTCTTTACCTTTCAAGCTAGAACTTTTGTTGTCTGCCGGTGATCCTTTACTTCTACAGAATTTTGCAATATGCCCAATCTTGTTACATGCATAACAAGTCACATTATTCTTCTGAATAGCTTTCCCATAACCTATGCCGGTTTGTGTTCTGCATTGATTAGATAAATGTCCAAATCTTCCACAAACATAACATCTCACATTCATTCTGCAATTTTCAGAGTTGTGACCAACTTTGTTGCATTTTGAACATTGACCGGTGGGTGTGTTGATATTCTGATAATTTCTAGACCTACATTCATTTGCTCTATGACCATACTTATTACAGTTAAAGCATTTTCCATTAAATTTATAAGCATTAGGTTGCCTTACCGGTTTGCTGTGATCCTGTGTGTTTGCAGTACCGAAGCTTTCACCAACTTCAAAGCCAATTCGAGAAGTGTCACCTTTAGGTTTTTGATTCTTCAGCAAGTTACCAAGTTTCTCTGAGCTTTTCTTGAATTTTTCTTTATGTTGATTTGTAGTTTCTAGTTCTCTTTCTAAGACTTCTTTCTACCTCATCAGTTCATTGGAGTCATTCTGAGTGTGCATCAGATCTATCTTCGATAAATCATTTTCATAGCTAAGTCTTGTGTTCTCATTTGCTACATCACTTAGTCTTCTGATCAATTCTTCTTCATTCTTCTTCCTATCTTCAATTTCTTTACAAATCTCATAGTCATATCCTATATCTCATTCTTTGTTGTTATGTTTTCCAGTTTCAGCTTGCTTATCATATCATTAAGTGATTCCTTTTCATCATTCTCATTTTGCATTTTTTCACAAAGTTCTCTTCTCTTGTTTCTTGCAATAGTAAGATTCTCTTGAAGTGCTTGAATGATATCCTGAGCTGCTTTTAGATCATCTTCTAGTTTGATATTTTTCAATTTCTCTGTATCATAGTCTGAGAGAGCTGCTTCAAGTTGCTTCATCAGATTTTCCATCTTTACCGGTGTCAAGATCTTCCTCAAGTTGTTAGGCTCCTGAAAATAGAGGACCAGGCTCTGATACCAATTGTTAGGATTCCCACAGATACGGAGAGGGGGGGGTGAATCAGTATCTAACCGGTGGATTGAATTTTTTGACTTAAAACATGTAGAACATATTATAACTGTATACCGGTATGCAAGAATAATGCAATAAACAGAATTAAAAGCATCCACATGAAAAGCATACCAAACACAAGGATTTAACGAGGAAACCCGGTGTGGGAAAAACCTCAATGGGATTTGTGACCCACAATATTCACTTACTGGCAAATAAGAGAATATTACTTACAAGAGGGGCCTGCACATGCAAGAAGGCCAATTGCCTAGAGCTCACTGCTCAATGGGAAGTCTCACTGACTTACAATGTGGATTATACAAATCCAATATCTTGTGCTGCTT